>NW_020955467.1:916926-981190 GCF_003031625.1 Empidonax traillii | reverse complement strand
AAAAAAAAAAAAAAAAAAAAAAAAAAAAATTGCAGAAATCTGTTTCATTCAAGACCCACTCCCATGTAGCTTCCATTAAATACTGCTACAAAAATTATTATTTACAAGCTTTAGCAAACATTGTTGCCTCAATTAAAAACTCCACTAATTTCCAAGAAAACTGGTAATGCAAAAATACTTTGGTAAAAAAAAAGAGCAGGTTGAACAAGATTTGCATCTTTGTTATTTATGTGCTGTAACATATATATATAACTTGGGAAGTTAGGGACTACTTTGCTTCCAGAAACAAAAGTATGTATTTGTTAGGGCTTGTATCTTCATGCTCTACAGTAACACATGAGGAATTGGTTGGAACGCACACAATTCCTGGTTTTTCACTTAATTAACAAATGCATTCCATAGTCTCACATGATCTGTATTTTCCACAAATATTAAGCTTGACTGATTAACTGATAAATGTCTTCATCTGCTTTCAGCATCTGCATGCTGCAAGAACAGGTTTCTTCGGCGTTCCATACCTCTCCCAAAGTGACACTGTTTCTAAGGCAACGTTCACTTTTATTAAGGCTGCATAGAGTAGCACTGCTGAACTTGCATGTCTGAAAGTGTAAGTGAGAACAGGCGTAGGAAAAAACACCTGTTCTTACTTATGGAGTAGGCACACAAACCCTGGAATAATTGTATCTCATGCTAAAGATGCACTAACCTAGTCTTACCTGCTTTAAAACACAAGAACTAAAGTATCGACAGGTCAAAAACTTTAAGGTCTTACTAGGTTATTTTCTTGCACCTTTGTAAAAGGAAGTTTTATATGACATTAAAAAAATAATCTCATATAGGAATCCAAGGCAATTCCTCATAATCTGAGTAAAGGGGATATCCGTTTTCTATTACAGAAACATTTATATTATGTAAGTAAACCATAAGAAAGAAAATGTCAGTGTTGTCAATCACCTTGTTGGTTTCTACATGCCAGAAATTCAGGCAAGAGACAGACATTTGTTTCATGGGGCAGTATAGGATGGCACAGGGAGCCAGCTACCATATCTAGGATGAAACTGCTCTTCTGAGACAACCTCTACCAAGTCTATGGTGGACGAACCAAAAAAGCAGAATGCTCCTGCAGCGGAGTTTTTACTGGCAGGTAGGTGCTATCTGAGCAGGTAAAGACTTGCCTGAATGTAGCCTAGTAAACTGGGGAAGACTGGATTTATAGGAATAGAAGTGGATGCAGTCAGCAGGACTCTCCCTGGGCACAGGTGTGGGACCATGCAGACAGCAGTATCTGCTTTGCTGTGTGTGTCACCAGTTAGATTCAAGCTGCCTTCTCTTCTTCTCCGTCAAGCTCAAGTATGGATGAAGGGATACAGGGTCCTTGAAAATGATGATGTCTCAGAGTTTTCTGGGATTTTTTAATTTTTGTAGGTTTGAGTAGTTGTGTGGTGAACATAGATTTTAATGTAGCTGTACCTTCCCACACCCTGTAGCCTAATATTTACACATACCCAAGCCTACTACCCCATTTCATATCAATCCCTCTAAAATTCTGTTAGTGTATTTAGTCTCCTTTAAAGGTAGAATTGTGGGAAAAACATCCTAAGGCCTGAACCAGAAGATATCATACAAACACAGCAACCTTCAAGCCCAGAACTTTGGAGGATCTCCAAGGACTGTACATTTCAAAGAACCATAGCTACTGCAGAATAAGAATTCACTCTTTCTCCTCAGGAAAATAATACATATGGATCTAATTGCAAGGAGCCAGTGAACACCATCACTTTCTGTGTAGTGACAACCTCAGCTGTACTAAAAAAATAAACTGGGACACTTGCCTTCCAGGTTGGTATCAGATCTGTGCATAACACACAATAAATTAAATGGAGCAGTTCAAGTCAGAGTTTTCAGATATTACAATCTTGTAAACAAGCAGAGATGTTGCTTAAGCTCTAATAGATTGAAGCCCAGAGCGTAACTCCCATCTGGTACCAGGAATTGTACATTTGGTCTCTTGACAAGATGCCTCACGACATAGAGTAGCATCTTACTGACAGGCACAGGAACAGCCTGAAAGATCTCCGTGCATGGGAAAATGCCAGCTACTTCTCTGCCTGCAGCCACTGCTTGAGGTAGGAAAGACAGAGATTAGTAAACGCGTGAAGCGAAGCTCAGACACAAACTTGGAGATCAGCTTTGACTGGGTCTGACCTGTTGCCTTTCTGGTACCATTTGTCCAGGCTCAGTTTTAACCAGGAACAAAGCTGTCGCCAGGTCCTGGTCCCACGTGCACATCACACACACAGACTTAACTGCTGGAGGTCCTGGCAGCCACATTGCAAGTGAGGCACCAAGACTGTCCTGGTTCACAATTCCAGCCCAGTTCCAATAGGAGAAAACTGCATTGAGGTCAAGTGCATACTACAAGACTGTTGTAAGTACAAATCAGATTCACACCTAAAACCATGCATTGAAACAGATGAACCTGGTGGGGTTCCACAGTGCCCACAGGTCCCCCATCCTTCAGTTTTACAGGTAAAAATGGGAGAACCCTGCAACAAGCTGGGACACCTCTGAAGTGACAGTGCTACTCTCCAGAGTTTGAAGGGGCTTATGCAGCCCTATACCATTCATCCACCATTCCTGGCCCGAAAAAAGAATTTCTGCTGAATGGTGTATGCTTCTGCACATAAACGACCCTTCCATGTGTTTCAGTCATAGCTCAGAGAGGAAACTGGCCCATTTCCACCAATGAATTCAGTGCAGATTGGAAAAGTCACAGAATTTCATTTGAAAAACAATTAAAAGCAGAGACACCTATGCAAGACATCATGGTAGTTTTCAACAGATCATGCAGAGATCTACCATTGTCAGTGACAAATTTTTAAAATCAAGGAAGGAAAAAAATGAAAGGACATGGGGAATCCCATCTGAGATTTCTACAAAATAATAAAATATTTACACATAGTTTAAGAACAACACAGTCAAAGTAATTCTTTATTCTTGTACCTGAATATGAGTGACAGAAATTATTCAGAAAGATCAGGTTAAAAACTTGTTACTGCATTTTGAAATTCAAATGGTCATTTCTGTATAAGAAAATGGTTTTCTAACCTTTCCAAATACGGATGTTAGTTGTCATCTCCAAATTTTGGAAGTAACTGAAATTAGAAGCATGATAAAATTCTTACAACTCTTTCTGGTATTGTAAAACTTTAGAAAAAGAAGAGACTGCATTTTTAATGAAAAGGTGCTCGTGGGACCACTTCTTGTAGAAGACTAGACCTTTGATCAGGTATTAGAGGATAAACATCAAACCTGAAAAACACTGTGAATAAGATGTAGGAACAGTGAGACCCACTAACACTACTTTTGTGTTGGGGCCTGGATAACAATAGGCTTAGTATGTTCTGCTTCCTCTAAATGAAATTCCAGTGAAATTGAGAGCAAAATAGGCACTTGCAAGCTACAGAAACTGCAGATTTTATACCTATCTAAGCTAACTGGTTTTTACTGTCTCCAATAACTCAATTATAAAATGTCTACATTATACATATATATATAAAATATTTATATTTTATAACCAAATTATTAAATGTCTACAATCTATAGCTATAAGAATTATGTCAATCTTTCAAAACAAAAGAAGACACATTTTGGTAGAAAATCCATTCTATTCTTGACAACTGTGGATTACTCTGATGAAATATACTGCACTGATGAAATAAAAAAATGATACACAGAGTTCAGAAAACATTAAAAATCACAAGCTACAGGATACACACACACACAAATCAGCAAAAATATCTAGTGAAATACAAGGGATATTTACAGCTTTACTCAAACAGAAAATGGCCTAGATTAGTATTACATATGTACAGATAAAGTTACAGCTAGAATTTCTTATATTACACCTATATCCCTTTCTTAATGAACTTGTTATCCTGTCTTTCAAGCAGGAGATCCTCCCTAGACCAGCTGTTTACAGCCCAATCTATCTCCCTGTGCCTCAGAACAGTAAAATCTCCAGAGAGAAGGCAGTGTTCAAACAGATGTACTGCATTAGTAATCTGAGCTGTGAATCGCCGTGCACTGCTTACACTTAGCTAGGCAACCTAAAAATACACAAAAAACAACTGAAAGTGACCCCAAGAAAGGGCCAAAACGACTCTGTTGCTTATATGATGAAACTTGCAGCAGATCCCTTTAGCAGATCCTTTACTTCCCTCCTTAACACTTAAATGAAAACCGAAAAAACACCCCACCAAAATTTATTGGTTGCAAGATAGCACCCCCTGGTGTAGCAACACATGAAAACCCTAAAGAATTTAAAAAATACCTTAACTTTGTGATGGGGTGCAGCTAACTAACAGGATTAATGGACTGGGTCTTCCCTCGACACTCCAGCTGCAGTTCTGTGCTGAAAAGTGCACGATACAGAGCAAACATTCCTCACACAAGGCTTCACGTTTCTCAGAGGTGGAAAAAGCTGCCTCTACAGAACCACTTACAAATCTTACTAAAGATCAGTGTACAAATTAGGTTTCTCTATGGACTGATTTTTTATTTTTTTTTTAACATTACCTATAAAATGTCTGTAAATCCAGTCTTCCTAATCATGCTTTCTTAGGATGAGTCCTTCCTCTCCCAGATAATTGAGATTTGCCTGTCGTCAGATAGACATTCCTGCTTCTCATGTTATCACTAAATAAGACAAACATAAATTTTCATGAAGCCCTGAATAAAGAAAGAAACCTGGCCCTGACTCACAGCAGCAGGGACATCAGGAGCAGGGGCATAGGAGAAAAATGGCTTCCTGCTATGCCAGCACTGCATCCTGCAATGACTTTATGAGACTTTTAATGGAAAAGCAGCAAGCTTTCTTGCTCAGTTTACTCCTCCTGGTAATTTATTTCTGTTCTTATCGAAGTTTCTGAAATCAGAGCTGTGGAATAACACTACTTTAACCCAAGCACAGTGTATGTAATACACACTGCTGTGCAGAACACAGGTTATAGTAACCTCCTTGTACAAAGTTCTGAACAATTCAGCAGAGCCACAGCTTTTACTGCAATGAAGAAGCTGCAAGTGGATCCTCAAGTAGGATAGTCTCTGCAAGATCTTCCTTTGTATGCACAGAACCAGAATCAGTTTGCTACTGAGCAAAAGCTTAGCCAAAGTATAATAGGAAAGATATACAAAAGAAGGGAATTTCATCTCTGAAGTATAGACATGAAACACATATCTAACTTTTTTTACTGTTCAGGCTACTGAAAAAATGTAGACCCTCAATGAAAATGTCTGTATAAAACCAATACTGCAGGAGACCTACTGAAACACATGGCAGGTAGAAAATGAATCTCAAAGTCATGGCAGCTTCTGCCAAACAGGTGTTTTCATGTCCTTCCACAAAATCCAGATAGCAAAAGATAACCTAAACAAAATTATGTGCCCCTCCCAGCTGACTAAGAGCCACTTGAAATTGGGATGTCTGCCTATGCCAGGATGTTTCTCTACTCTCCAACAGGGACAGCAGACTGTGACTGAAACAAGGCTTGGACAACAAATACTGTAAGTCATTCTCCTTCTCCAAAAATATCTTTTGCTTTGATGTGTAACAGCATCTTCATGGAGAGATGAAACCACTCACTGGAGTCTTTACAGGATTTTCTTTTCTCTTGGTTTGGCTTAAATTGATTGCAAAATGAGATCCCTCACGTGCACCCCCCCAAGAAGCATACTAATATCCATGGAATTTCACAGGAGCTCACACCCAACATACCTCTAATATTTTCTCCCATCACTACCCTCCACCCCCAAATTATGAAGTACGAAGCAGTTAAGATCACAATCTGGTTATCTCTACTACATCCTTGTGAATCTGGCATAACTTCCCAGAAGGGAATACAACTGCTGTGGGATCATGCAGAGACATAACTACATTACCAAGATCTGCTTACACAGAGCTTCAGCTCATACTGGTATTGTGTTGTGCATGAGCTGGAGCTTTCGTTAAAAACCTAAATAATGGCAGAGCCAATATGGGATTTCAAAACATGCAAAACAAATAGGTCATTCAGCAAAACCATGTTCCACTATCTCACTGATTTACTGTCTCTAAAATCTGCTGAAGTACAAGAGCTGGATACCCCCACAACAGCAGGTAAAGGCTTTTAAAATTGCATTGTCATGATACTTAGTGTCAACAGTATCTTTTGTTTATAAACAAAACACGTATTACTGCAACCTGTGCATTTCATTGCCACACCCGATGCTCTCAGAAGTGCAATAGGTAATCAGAGCCTTCAGAAGCTACTTTCAATTATTTTCTCTGCTCACAAAAACTCATGGCAACAGCCTTGCTTCTTATAAACCCTTTCTTTTTTCTTATTTTATGTAGTGTGAGGTCTATGTGCCTATGAGAAAACAGTGAGTTAAACACACCATAGCTTTGGAAGTCACATATTTCAAATCTGGAATAATTAACAAACAACAATGGCCTTAGCAGGTGTACGGGCTTGTCTGTAACAGAGGTGTGCACACTGGAGTACAGCAACACAGACTTCAGTACTGTTAGATAAAGCATGGCTTTGATGGCAAATTGCTTCAAAAATAACTACTGCCAGCAGACTTTTGTTACTTTTATGATTTTTATGTACTAAATATTCAGATTTGTACAACTGCATCAGTATGAAGTTTTAGTTTTTGACAAGATCTGCCCCATTTTTTACTGTGGGTAAATTGCATTTTTCTAACACCTAAGCTTAAGAACAGAATTGGAATGAAAAGTGAACCTAATGCTTATAAGAACAAATCTAAGGTAGCCAGCAAAAAGTAGTCATGGGAGGAACAGGTAAATAAATTTTTACACAAATGCCTCAGATTTTGCATTGCACTTGTAGGGCAATCCTTTAGCCACATAAAATACAGCAGCCCAGACTCTTTCATTTCAGAATTAACACTTGTGCTCCTTCCTGTGCTTATTCAGTGTTAAAAAAAAAAATAGGTATTTTCATCATCAAGGCCTTAAATGTTTTAGGATACTAATTCGATTCTCTTCTGTCCTAATGGAGCAGGTCACAGCTGCTGAACTTCAGCAGCAGACTTTGTGCCAACTGGAAGAATACTGCTGGCTCTGGAGATTCTTCTGTAGAAGTTAATTGCTTGCAGCAATTTAACAAATTCAGAATTGATGCTTAAGAGATTCAGCTAACAATATTTTCAATCTAATGGATATATGTTTTAATCTACTGCTAATTTGCATATCATTTAGAGGCAAATGGTGTTAACTGACTTCCACATCGTGACCTGACCTTCACTTAAAATTCCTCCTCTTCTGCAATTTTTCAATTCACTGCAAGACCATAATCAGTCTGAATCCTTCCTTCCTGAGCTCACACATGTGGCTAATGGCTGCATTCACTGAAATCCTGCTTATGCTGCAACAGCCTTAACACTGCACTTGGCTGTCTTTTCCATATTAACTGAAAAATAAGAACACCACCAGCAATGTCATGTAACTCGTGGTAACACTGTTGAAAAAGCAGTTCAGAAAGGTTAAGGGTCTACAACTTGCTGGAAAGAGCTACATTTTGACAATCTCCTTTCTGATACTACAAGCTTGTCTGTGCCAACCTATTACATTATTAAAGCAACCTTCTAGAACACACAGCCTTTGATTTAAATGGCAAATATATAATCTCCTCGGTATACCAGAGTATTTTAAGGGCCACGATCACACATTCACACAATTCAGGCCTAGCCATTACTGCAAACACCTAAGCTATCACAGACTCCCACTTTCTTAGCAAAATACGCTTGGCCAAATATTCAGTACTGATTAGATAATACAGAGCTTATAATTTACAGACAAAACAGTAACTGGGATAATTTGTTTATTGTACTGTGAGCATCAGTATATATTAGAGACAAAGAAAACATGACTTCCAGGACAAAGAAAAAAAAAAAAACCTGGAGATTTAAACTTTTGCTCAATATCAATCATGGAGAACCTATAAATTATCTGCTCGAATGCTTTTAGCTCAAAAGCTTGGCTTCTACAATTACAGAACACTGAAGAATACAAGATGTTCTGGATCCCAAAAGCCACATACCTAAGGTTAAATTGTAAAAGACCTGAAAAGACGTTAGGTAAAATTTATAAACTTGTTTTCTTCTGAGACAGATTGATCTTATCTCCAAGACTCAGGGCCATTCCCTGCAAGGAAAAGAAAGAAGACAATCATGACACAGATACTTCACTTCAAAATGACTTTATCTTATCTATATTAAAATGGAAGTTCCAGATATATAAATCTGCGAAGTCAGGGGCATGGAAATTCCAAGCTGGTCTCTTATTTGTACACGTTATAGTGCACATTTCCTTAACACCAGGTAAAGGCTAGATCTACATGTATTACTGAAACAACAAAACCTAAATGAGTTGGCAAATGCTACATGTGTTATCAGTATGAAAAAAAAAAAAAAAAGAATTAAAAATTTAAGCTTTTTGACCTCCCACCAGTTGAAAGCAGGTTGCCAGGGGAGAAATTACAACTGCCAGTCCAGTTACTGAAATTCAGCTGCTGAAAGTCTCAGAGCTGGTACTAACACTCAATGCACTCAAGCTATGGAAAATAATTTAATCACAAAACTGCATGAATAAATCCACATATGTAATAGCAGAACGATTTTTAGGTGAAACCATGCTGGTATAGGTAAATGAATGCAGTCTTATATAAAATGGCACTTTAAGTGTATCAGAAACATGAGTTTAAAACAGTTCAAAACCTTGACAGTGACATCCCATAAAGTAAATGATTTCTCTAAATGTGAAAACTCACTGGTAATCTTTTATTGCACCCTCTTTAAAATACTTCCATTTTACACCGTTCTTTTGCTGTATTTATTCCAAATCCCATACTTTATTTTTAGTAGGGAGGCAGAAGTTCTAAAATCCAAACAGACTCATAGATACACCTACAGAAAATACTCCTACTAAAAAACTTCAGGTTTTGTTTTGCTGTTATAAAAAAAACAAACAACAGGGAACACCAATTACATGCATAAAAGTTCCTTGTTGTGTGACACTAAAATGTGCAATTTAGTCGGAAAAAGGTCATGGAACCCTGGGGCATATTTGCTCTTTATTTAAAAGCAAATAAAATTTAACATCCTATTTGCAGCGCAATAGATAAAATAAGGAAATCGTGGCCCAGAGGCCTACTTTATGGTAACACACTAGGAGAAAAGATCTACAACATGGTTTTAGGGTATGATCACACCTAACTACAAAGATTTTCTTTCCTCACAAAATCTGTAGAAGAGAGTTTTAAAACTAAGTATAAAGTTCCTATATTCAGCTTTCCCCCCCAAAAAAATCCCATTTATCTAGCATGAGAAACTAATGTACAACAATCTGCAGGTTTTTTAGAGTGCTTGGAACACTTTCATCAAAGTGACAAGGAGACATAAGCCATGTTACCTGACTCTTTGCCCGGATTCGTATGTGACCAGTGACAGGAGCCTCTGGCCCGAGATGAATTGGCTTCTCAATGCTGACGTTCGCAAGGGCATCTTCTCCAAAGATGGAACGGGCGTAAAGGTTGGCCGCCATAAAGCCACAATAACCAGAAAGTGCCTGTGGAAAGCACATTTGAACTCTTTAGAAAGACCAAAATCCCTTAAACACGTTTTAGTTTACCCTAGATTAGCTGGGCTAACATCAGTATGTAATGTTTAAATTTCTTTTTTCACGCGCAACGGTTTGGGAAATCTGGGAATCGTGCACTGGGAAAGAGTGGTGGCCTTTTCTAGAATTAATATTGGAAAACATGCAATCTACACTATTCATCAAAACAAGGTAAGATGGCATTTTATGGTCAGATTTAACCAACAGCAAAGTGATAAAGAAGCTAAATAGTATCAATAGATCATATCTGGCTACTATACATGTATTAGCCAATAGCTATTATACATGTCATACCTTAATAGCAACTGTTGCCTATATTTATTTTGCTTTACAACAAAAAGGCTTAAGTTGCAAAAGAGAGGTAGATTTTGGCAGAGAAGGAAGAAACTTGGAGCTACTAAAAAAAACCCTTTAAAAAACCAGATGCTGCCATTAAGTCTACCATGAATTAAAATGGGCATTCTGACTTTCTAACTGGGGAAGAACCAGCTAAAGTGGTTAAGCAACACAGAATTCTGGTCACTTAATTTGCTTTTAGTAATTTCAGACCACTCATTTAAAAACTTTTAAGTACATGTACTATTTTATATTGTAACAAGCATTTCTAATAATATTAAAAACAAATGCTGAACAAATTAAAAGGTAAAGCACACAAACCAAAAAGGGTGTCTAAAAGTCTCCAAGAAATAGCTCACCTTTTCTGGAGTCAGGCATTTCATATTGGTTGACTTCAGTATGTGCTGTAAATATTCATTTAGATCAATGATATTTGTATTCACTGTTACCTTCAAGAAGGAAAAAAAAAAAAAGCAATTACTTTAATTAGCACCTCAGGCATTTCTGAAACTATCTCTCTTTTAGGGCTCTATAAAGGAGATTACCACTGCATTTCCCCTTGAGGAAACTGCACACTCAGTAAGCTGGCTGCACTCCCCATTATGTGGTGGTACCATAAGAAGTTCTTCCCCTCCTGCCATCCAATTGTTAGAGATGGAGAATTTTGTGCTATTATCATGGTTTCCAAAATGTATTGGGTGAATATGATATTGTGCCAAACATGTAGACTCTCCAGAGCACATAGAGGACTTCTTGTCTGAATACAGTGTGCACATTGCCAGAACACAAAAAAAGAGGCATCTAGTCCAAAGGTTGCTTTTAACGAATGATAAAAATTACTTTTATCTTTCCCTCCTAGCAACAAAGCTGCCTTGGCTTCCTCATATTGAATTTTGTTGGTCTGGTCTGGTATAAAATGCTTTTTAACACAACTCTGAACAGTAGCTTATAAATTTCTAAGGTTTCACATACCATGTCTAAAAATTTATTGGGCACAAGTTCCCCCTTAAGACATTTAAATCTAATCTGAAGCGAACATATGTTAATATATATACCAAACAAGGCTACAGTTCATGTAAAATATCTTCCATTCTGTTTTAATGTTTCTACTCTATTCTTAAATTATATTGCTTTCTTGTATGAGACTATCTCCCTCAAAGCCTTTTTCCACAGGTCTGTAGGTAACAGTTTGGGCAGCCTGAGTTAATATAAAGTGTACCCACCATCCTGTTGGTCTTGCCCAGCATCCATAACTCTATGCTACAGCTGTACTGCAAAGTGACAGAGTGAAAGGAAGATGTCCCTATCCATGGCAGGGGGGCTGCACTAAATGACCTTTAAAAGATCCCCTGTGACCCCAAACACAGTGCAATTCAGAACTGGACAGGCTGAGCCATATGAGTCATTCTGCAGCCTCAGCATAAACGTATACTTGCTGCCATCTCACCTTTGAGCCAAAATACACAGCAATCACCAATCAGTTTGGACACCTTCCATACAAGAGATAAAGCTCAATGCACCTACCACTTTTGCAGAAAAAAAACCTTACTTATTGCATTGCTAAGCTTGTGAAACTGATAAGATAGCAGCAAGAGAAAGAGCTACTTGAGGCAAACATCCAGTGTGGATGTTGAATAAGGTTTATATGACAATAGATAATGTTGATTTAATGAGTTGGTGTAGAACAAGAAACACAATTATACCACATCAACACACAAACCCTGAATAACATACAAAAAATAAAACTAACTTTGTTTTCCCATTCAAACTCTGCCCACATCTGTCTGAACTCTGCATCCGTGCAAGAAGCAGGCTGGATGTAATCCATGATGTCAATGTGGATGTCACTGAGAACCACACAGTTTCTGTCGCTGGCTGCTCCAGAGACATCATACACTGCAACATAAAACACAAACCACCTTAATGTTTAGAAAAATGAATTTGCACTTAATAAGGATGGTGAGTTACCACATGCCAGTTAACAACACTCAACCCTTGCTCAGTCTCATGGCTGACCTCTGTCCTCTTCAAGAGCTCTGCCCAGTTGCCACAGAACTCTGAGTTGTGTTGGTCTTTCAGGCAGGGCTGCCCAGCTTGTTCCAAACTCACAGGTTTGGGTTCAAGTACCACGCTGACAATCATTCTAGAGGTAGCATGTTCTACTATGATTTTAAGTAAAGCAATATGGATTATTTTTAAACCATCACAAAATATTCATGCATTGCAGAGCATTTAATTTCCTCTCTCAATATATAAAGCTTTAATTATTTTTGAGCTCATTAAGTAGTTCACAAATCCTTCATATTAATGTGAATTTTGCATACTGAATTTTTACTTACCAACATTACCAAAAATGATTCCATTTTCTGTCGAAGCGACTTTGACATTAGCTTTAATGTTGGCAAAATCATGTGGAGCCAACGTCAGAGGAGATGGTTTTTCCACAAGTTTCAAGTCACCTGTGTGAAAGAAATTGGGAGACGGGCATCAGGGAACATCAGCAGCACACAGCGCGCTTAGCTTTTGGAACAACACTTTGTTTTCTTGTCAATCAATTTTTGTATCTACAGAGCTGCACTAAATACCACCATAAAGATATTGGTTGATTTGGAGTTGATATGGGTTTTTTTTACAGTTTGCTAACTGTAAGGCAAACTAATTCACATTACATACAAAATTTTGGTTAAAATATTAGTGTTCAACCAAACCCCACTGAAAACAAATGCAAATACTGGCTTAAGTGGGCTTTGGATTGAATACAGTATTATTTTCTTAACAAGGAAATGGTTAATTCTACCTCATGTTTTAATCACTGACAACCTCGTAAGACCTAATCCTATAGTCAAGTGCCTCAAAAACAAAGTTCAACGTCCAGAATTACATGCACTAAGCTATTTATAAACAGGTCAAAGTATCACCTTGACTCTGAATATAAGTGCTCCAAGGAAGCACTAAGGGTTGCATTTTTACTAATCCTTCAGCAAGCAATTGTGAAAGACTTCTTAGTTCTACTAAACTGCCACTTGAGAACACAGCATGAACAGCATGAGCTCTACACACAGGAGTGATGCATCAAGTCAGCTCTTGCACCATATCTGAAGACATCACCTGAGAAATACAGAATTCCACTTAACTGAGCTGACAAATAGAAAAATACAACCTATTAAGTAATATATTCACTTTATTAATTTCCATCATTACTCTGATTAAATGATTTAGAAAATTTTAGGAGAAAGATTATGCCCCCCCAGTCACATTTGAAATAATTAAAAGTATGTAGTGTGTTCTCCTGGTATACTGTTAACATATTTCAACTCCTCACTGCCAAAGCAGAGAACAACTAATAAGAAAATGATCACTGTTCTTAGATTATCTGCTCCAGTCGCTCCTCTAAAAGAAGTTAATGAAGCTTCAGTGTTGTTAAAGCAAGACTCTGGTACAGCTGCTGGTGCAGGGAATGGTTTCAGCTGGGTAAATGCAGTTTTTAAGTACCTGAGTCTGAGCGTAAAAACCACCGAGGGCAGATGGCTTACTCTGCCTGGCATGTGCCCCATAAAAGTTGGGATTTTGTCCTTTATTGGAAATTTATTTCTGATGTCTACAATAACAGCACAATGGGGAATAAGTATATAAAGTATAAGTGTATAAGTGTCCATATTTCAGGAAAAAAGGATGAAGGAAAAATGTAACGCTATTTCTTTAGTGAAAAAGCCATGAAAAGATAAAAAAATCTGACTATAGTTTGTATCATCAGATGGTATTGTCAGTGCCAGTACATAAAAGTCTTGCACCAAACATATATTAAAAAAAATAAATAAATTTTAAAGGCATTCAAAAACATCCTTCCAAAATGGAAACTGGCATAAATTTGTAAGTATTTAGAAGAGTCTCAGAAACTCCTTTACAACCAGGTGCCAAAGCCCAGCACCTCATGGTTGGTTTGTTTCCACCAGTGCTCCTTACCCAGCGTGGCCAGTTCCAGGGTGCAGTTCTGCAGAGTGTCACTGGTCTGGTTGACCACAAGCACATCCAGCACAATGTCATACTGGTTGACGTGGACATACGCTTCTGCATACACAGGGTCCGAGAAACCTGTCAGCTGAGTAACCTGTGACAGAGGTTAAGGTAATTTTCTTCTTGTGAAACAGTTTTAAACATAGAATCACGTCAAACAAGCACCAAAAAATAAGAATGAAATACAATTAAATCCATTACTCTTTAATATGAGCCTTCAAAGCAAATAGATGTGCAAAGAGCTTTTAATTTCACAGAATTTACTTAGTAGTAAGAAAAACAGAAAAGCAAAAGAAAAATAGGAAAAACACCTCAAGAAACCACCACAAATTTTGCCCACAAACTAGTATTTAAAGAAGTTGTGATGTTTAGGAAATCTAGAGTTCCTGCATAAATCTTCCAAACTAAACAGATTTCATTAATTTATAGCTAAATACACATGATTGTCCGTATTTTTAATAAAAATTATTACTAACTGCATCCTTCCTCACAGGTCCTTTTATATACAGACTAAAACTGTAAAACCTTTCCAGATGAAATGTATTCTGAATTGCCAGATTGCTAAAATATGAACTGTAAGGCCATCTATTCTTAAGAAGGGCAGCAGGACAAAGAAACGCTGACTTAGAACTAAAAGGTAGCTTTAAATTTAAAAACAATTCAACCAGTCTTTAAAAGCCTGGGGTTTTAACTGGTAAATGAATGAAGAGATTCCTTCTCTTTGGACCTTCTTTGCAGGTCCCAGTAATCAGGAGCAAAAAAAAAGGTATAAAGATAAGGATGCACTGCACTTGGCAATGGGATATATCAACCAAATAAAGAAAGGGGTTCTTAATCTCTACTGATGTCTTTACTCCCTTCCCTGTGAACCTTCCTGGGCTCCTCAAACCAGCAAACTATTTCAGTTTCTTCTCCACATTCCACCAGCTCAGCACTCTTCAAGTTTCCTCCTTATTCTTCTCTCCATGTGAAGAAGGTAAAAACTATAAGCACAAGGGCTACCAGGAAATACCTGTGTCTTTCCAATCAGCCAGCATCGTCTCTTTTTTAGTTCAAGCCTAAGATGCCCAAAGCTGATCCTGTCCATAAGCAGCACAACGTGTATATAATTAAAACACTAATTTCCCATTACCTTATTAAGTTTGGAAGCAAGAGGATCAGCAGCCTCTTTCCTCTGTGTGTTTCCCATTGCTGCAAGAAGGCTAAGCTGAAACTGGTCTTCTTTTGAGCTCATTTCATTTTTAGCAGTGAGCTGCATGAAGGAAATGGGATCATCTGGCTGAACCGTCACGTTCCTCTTCTCTGATTCTTTCTGCAGGAAGAGAATAATGCAAGAATTCACAGCACATTCCACTCCTTAGCACAGCAACACAGTTGAACAATGGCTGACTTACACAGACTCAAATGGTGACATCTCTGGGACCAGCTTGGATGTGAACATCCATCAAAAACTGCAAGTGTTTTTAGTTACACACTTTTATTAGCTCACCTTCTGGGAAAGTTTCTCCTCTTCTAGCTTGGCTGACAGCATATGAGAGAGGGACTGTCTGCATTCTTTGTTGAAAATGTCATTCATGAGAGGAGAACATTCTGATAGAACTTTCAGACACAAGGAAATACGATCCACATCATCATCTGTAATTGGCTTCTTGGGAAGAGAAGACTTTCCCAAATGGAGGATAGTGGCCATCAGCAGCATGGCTTCAGCATTAAAGGACTGAAAAGGAGGACAAAGCAGAGAGAATGGAAGAAGGTTATTGCATTTTCCATAGCTTTACAGACATGTTTATTTCTGACTTATGCACAAAAAGGTTCACATTAATCAAATCAGAAAAACTCTGAGCAGAATTACTTACTTTTTAGTACTTGTTATCTAGAAACCAAGCAGCATGATTTAGAGACTATCTAGACAGAGTGGCTGGAGAACAGCAGGTCCTGTTTGTAACCATAATTATCATTATTATCCAATCACATAACTGGCACTTCCCTTTGGACTTACTCAACCCATTTTGCATCCGCTTAAGAGGCAACAACCAGCTCTTCCCTGCACATACAGTGAAAACACAAGAGATGACTTACATTTTGTTTCTTCTTTTCCTGAACCAGTGACGCATATCGTAAAGCGATCTTGGTTAAAGTTGTAGCAAGGGAAGCTGCAACAAAGAAATCCCCATCGAG
The DNA here is from genome assembly GCF_003031625.1 of Empidonax traillii. Classification (NCBI taxonomy): domain Eukaryota; kingdom Metazoa; phylum Chordata; class Aves; order Passeriformes; family Tyrannidae; genus Empidonax; species Empidonax traillii. The sequence goes on along the minus strand of NW_020955467.1, from coordinate 964,977 downwards.
CAGGAATCCTCGTAATGGAGGTCTGCAAAGACAAATCACCATCAGAAAACTAGTTTGGGAGGATACCCTTCAGTCTACTTCTCTTGATACCTTAACATTTACACTGTACAAGCAAAACAAGCTTGAAATATCTCAAAAGGCTGTTTTTTTTCCCCTCTCAAAGTCTTTTTTTCCAGATACATTCACAAGTCACATAGTCATTTCCATGCTAAGGAGTGAGAGGTGTAATGTATAATAATTTTATTGTAGCTTTCAGATGATAATGACTAGTCAGGATGAAGTAGCCCATTTGTAGTAACTAAGGAAATATAACAATTGTTCTACCTACCAACAAAATAAAACATAGCAAGTATTAAGTACTGCAAGGTGATATCAAAGGAAGAAAATGTTTCAATCTAAAGGCAACATCTTTGTATCTAACTAAAATTGTGAGAGAACTTTACACATAAAAAACCCACATTTAGGATATCATAATTAATAAAGTCCTTTTTGATACAATAAGTTTTGACTACAAATCCTAAGCCATCTGGCAACATCCTATCAGATACCATCTACCTGGGATAATGCCTTAAAACAGGAAATTCCCTCCACCACTGAACTCTGTATGAGAGAAAATAGCACTCAAATTGAAAAAAAACCAACCAAACAAAACCAACCAAGTCACTCCTGGCCTAGTATGAAGTCTTAAATACCTGTCTTCTTCCTTTTTGGCAGGTCGGGAACTACTGAGAGCGCTCTGTGTTGCGTAAGTGCCCATCTCTGTCACCAGCTTTTGGGCTGGACCCACAGACACCTCTTCTTCAGGCTTTAGCTCACCAGCTTCTTTCTTGATTTCAGATTCTACTATTGGGATCTAGAAATGAGCAGGAAATGACTGTTACAACTAAAATAAAAGATTTATTTTTGTTCTGCAGAAGGTTTTAATAAATATTATCTGCATTATTGAAGTTCTTATAAGGAAAAAGTCAGCTACAATGCAACGGTTATGTGAGAATTTGAGGAGATAAGCAGATGTTGAAATACATACAGGCGCTTCCTACTCATGCAATAAAGCTCAAATTGCACAGATTGTCTTAAATTCCTCTCAGAACAGCCCACTTAAAGCACTCTTTCTTTGCTGCTGAGTATAATTAAATTATACCTTAAAGCTGCCTTAATTTTTGTGAAATAAGGAATTTCTCATCTCCCCTCTTAAAAGAAATCCCTTATTCTCAGCTCAAGTATGAGACTTGAAAAAAATTGATAATGAATGCAAAACCCTCACTTTTTACTTAAGATTTCCTGTGCAATGCCATTAACACATCACAAGTCCTCAAAACACTGTTAAAAGTACCTTTTCCTAGAAAACCCACTGCATAACATCAAGCAAAACCACAAAGAGCCAGTAAACAGAAAAAAACAAAGCGCACACACCTCTCCAAGTGATCTGCGCACTTCTGTCATCACACTTTGTATGTCTTCCTTTGTGCTGCAATATTCTCCAAGGATCCATAATGCTCCTCGATAAATCCTAAGACAAGAACAGCAGTTTAAATCCCATTTTCATCATATATTCAAACCAGCATCCAGAGAAATGATTAATGTTTGGGTGGTAAAGGTCAGTCTTGACAAATGCAAAAGGACACAAGTGACAAAAAGCAGGTTTGATCAGAAACAATTATCCTTTCAGCTTTAGTAAGCTCATGAACAAGTACATCAAATTGCATATATCCTCTGGTACAAATTTATTTCCACCTGTGTTAATCCTGACATACACAAGATTAAATTTCATTGTGATCATGATGAAATAACTCGCCTATGTATGAATAAAGTCAGCCGCAAATTTTCCACTTAACTAAGACAAACTAATTTCTCCATTCTACAGGAGAAAATGAAAAACACGAAGATGAAGATTAGGAAAAGAATAGCAAAACTTCAGAGATTTTTTTTTTTTCCCCACTTAATGAGATGATGATGGAGATAGGATTCAGAGTTTTCTGTGTATTACAAAAATGACAGAGTGCTATCTTCATACAGAGAAGTTCTCATATGACTTAAGCTTTACAGATCCACCAGAAAAGAAAGTTTTTAGAGCCCTGAAAAGTGCTAAAGAAGCTTTGGAGGTTGCAAAGCCTGGTCTATGTTAGATTGGGTTTTCTAATAAATGTACCATAAGTGTTTCCAGTTGCTTACAAGAGTGAATGAACTACTAACTCTGTTTTAACAAATATATCAATTTATGATTGGCCTTCATCAACAACATTATCTTCTAGCAAGTGGAAATACAATTACCAGTTGCATATAGAAATGAAATTTGAGTTTATTTTCTTCATTCAATGCAAAAAGCACTTAATTTCTTTTATACAAATAGGCTGTACCTAGAAATCTAATCCCAAAATATCTCAGCTTCAGTTATTCTTTGTGTGGGGTTTGCAAAAATTTTCTTAAATATTTAATGACAATACACATGCAATGAGAGTGAGCCACAAGGTGCTCCAATGTCGGCTTGATATTGTATTTTGGACTCACTTGACAGATTTAATTGAGTGAAAGACTTCAAGCATCTTCTCAACAATAAGAGGTCTGAGGTTATCAAACCTCTGGATCGCTTCCCGCACAAACTCCAAGACATCAGCGGCTGCTGCTTCATTATTATCACTGAGGAACTCCATCAGCTAGCACAGAAGAGTGAACATGAGCACAAACAGCAGCACAGGTAAGTTTGTACAATAATATTTTCCTTCTACATTTATTAAAACCCCCCCTGCATATGTATCTTCCATAAAACAAAACTGAAGTCAAACAACCTTAATTAGATTCCAAACAATTACCAATTATCATAATCCCAAATTGGTTTTCTAATTACAGACATTTTAAGTAAAGGTCCTCTTCAGCTCATGTTCTGCCAAAGCATTTAAAAATGAAGTCTCAGAAGACAAATAATTACAGCATAAAAAGTCCTGTATTTCTTTAGGGATTAAAAAAAGTACAGCTTCCTGTGAGGCCACTATTAGGACCACCACAACTTCAGCTCTTCTCTGGGTTTTGGGTATAGCTAGAACCTACTTAACGACAATATAATTAAACATTTGCATACCACTGGGATAACGTTTGCAGCCATGTCTGGAAACCGGACGCTACAGGAATGCAGTGTCCGAACAAGCAGCTGTCTGTACTTGTCTGTATCTTCGTGCTCCGTCACATTATTAGTTTTAATCACTTCCTTCTTCAGAACAATCACAAGCTGCAGAAAAGATCAAATAAAATTGAAAAGAGTGACATACTTCTCAAAAGAAAAAAAAAAAGAAGTGTAATGAATCAAAGGTACATATATTTCACCTCCTCCACATTTCTTGAAGACACAAGATCCAGAGCCAGTTGGAGGGTTTTCTTGCGTACTTCCAGATCTGGGGTACTCAGCACTCTGAGGATGTCCATAACTAGATCCTGAAACAATAACAGAATTGTAAGTAATTTGCTGTTTTAAATTACTTCCTTTTCATGCAATTCTAATTTTTAGTTCTCAATAATTTTCAAAGCCTTTTTGGATACATAATATATAATCTGCTGATAAGCAAGCAACATATCCCAGGCATTCCGAACTTCACAGTGTTCATTTTATACATTCTACATTTTCAGAGAAGCCTACCATGCAAGCTACAACATTAAACCTTAAGATCAAGACTGCATAAGAATTATCAATAGCAAATGCTGACGATAGAAGAATGAAATCATAAACATTAAAGTCCATCCAATATGTTTTTACCAAAACCATTCCAACAGAAAATGTAAACTTCACAGAAGTACATTTCTCCGTACATCACAAACCCTGAAAGCTTTGTTACTGAAGGCTTTTCTCTCCTAAAGCTTGCAGGAAAAGAGACAGCTCACATACCTGTAACACTCGTTCATGGGAGGGATGCTCCTTTAATTCAATCAACCGATCCAAGACAATCAGTTTCACATTATTATCACTTTCTTTAATAATCAAATCTATGTAGCACTGGGCAGCTGCCTAAAATTAAACGGATCAAAAACCATTTTTAATTAATGAAGAGGAGAAACTGGTAAATTTCTGAGAGAAGTTCCAGAAAATACTCCTTTTATATTACTTTTAAAGCACTTACTCTGATTAGGTACGGAAATGAATCTGAGAACAGACTTCAAAATTTTCTGGTCCATTATAAATGAATTTCACCACATTAGAAAAATCACTGGAAGGCTTACAATTGCATCAGCATACAACACACAGACTTGATTTCAAATTCAAAGGAAGACACAAGATAGAATACCTGACATACTTTGGGCCAGCTGTGAAGTACACAACAGGGAATGAAAGACAGCTTAAAACAGCTGGCAGTGTTAACCTATCTAGATATGGTTTTAATGACAGCTTCTATGTACAGTATGCCTACTCAACAAAAATCAGTATGCCAAAGCAAGAATGTTGGAATTCACACTCCCCCTGACCTTTTGAAACCACTATTTACAATGCTTTTACTCTGAATCTAGACCTGAATATTCTGTTTTTGAAATTTCCGCACAAGTTCAAAACTTCTGAGCACTCCTAAATAATCAGCTGTACAAATACGAATCTAGGAACCCCAGGTCAAATCAGAAACCAACACAAATCTTCACTGATTTATGCTTCCCCTCTGGTCTGAAAAGAGGAATAAAGACTAAAGAAAGTAACTCAACCTCTGAAAATCTTCTGCTTTAGTCTGCTTTGCTAACTATGCCAAGAGGATTGCAGGTCGGTACTAACCCTTGTACAAGTCTGCACAGTATTCGTGCTTGTCCCCTACCAAAGTGACAGCTCTGCAAAGCACTCTCAGTCTTTTTCTGCGGCCAGTTTTAAGAGAGACTTTCGCGTGTGAAGTGTTACTAAAGCCTTTGCTTTTTCAAGCTCCACACAGCACAGAGCCCCCATTTCAGTGCACTAAAAGCTAGTGAACATCTGAAAACATCACTTCCATACCTTGATTGCTGTTGGTGCACTGGAGAGTGTAACCAGAGTACCTGCAGCTTCATACTTCACTGCAGGGCTCGATGACTGCAGCAAGTTGTAGATGCAGCGAATGAACCGAGCTCTCTCCGATGGATTCGCATGACAGACCTCAACAAGAAGAATGATGCACAGTTGGCACATTAAAAAACAAAGGAAACAGCAATCCTACAGTTTACCTGCTCCATTATCTTACAACAAGGAGAAAACTGAGCAAAAGGTGACAGACAACCTCTTCTGGGGCACTCACAGCAGTAAAATCTAATTACAAAAGCTGTTCAAAAGCTGTTCTTGACAACTCAGTGCAATGCCAGCAGGTCTTAAAAGATATCCGATCAAAAGGAAGGGCACAGCCTCTACCATCTTCTGTAAGAGATGCCCTGCTCATGCCCATGAAACCACTCTGACAACAACAGTCCCCATCACAGTAAACCAGGTGAGACATATTGCTCTACACTGTGCATACTTGAGCCTTTATCATTTCAAGAGCCAAATCTTATTCAGCTCTATTAAACAATGACATATTCCTGACATGAACTAGAAGTTAGCTATAATACCTTTTCTAGCAGCGTTCTATCAATTCTAAAAAGCAGTCTAGTATAATCTAACATGTGCATTTATTTTAAATGTGTTACAACATTTCCATTTTACCTTGTAAATTAGTTCAACAATAACCAACTGCAGTATGTCACCAAATGTCTGGACTTGGTCAATACAGGTACTCAAATAATCCAAAGCTCGATCCTACAAACAAATAAGAGACAAATTATTTTAAATGAGACTGAGTTTGCTCACTCAGTTGAATTTTAAATCAAAACACATTTTAAAAATCAAAATACAAACCAGCATTTATACGACCCTTCAACCTGAAATTAAAACAATTTAGGAAAACACTGTAAACCTGAAGGGCAAATTAATCTCTTCTGCAAAAGAGAGACAAAACTAATGGTAATCAGGCACAAGAGGCAATTGCCTGTAGAGCAAATAATCCAAAACGCTAAACAGAAACTGCCATTTCCTTCTCATGCAGCTACAAAAGCTGTAAAACAGTAGATAATAGAGCACTTCTCAGCCTGGTTATGCTCCCTTGCCAAAACTAAGTACAGATTTCAGCACCAGCACATGCCTTCACCAAACACAGTAATTCTCCTTTAAAATGAAGACAGCACTGAAGACCTATTTTAACTTTTTCAGTACCAAATATCCCACAAAAGCATTAACACTGTCAAATATGAGGGTTTTCTATGAATACAAATAGTTCATACTACCAACAAACTCCTGGCTAGTTACCCAGCACACTTTCAAGTTATTACACCAAATGAGTCTGAGGGCAAGTATCCTTACCTGATCTGCATGAATCAGCATCATAAATGCATTTCTTTTGCAGCTTGCATCCTTCTCATTCACCAAGAAATCGTGGATCAATTCAGGGGCATCAGGTATAAGATGTTCAAAGTTTCTTAAAAAAAAATAAAAATTAAAATATCCTAATTAAAAGAGCTACTAGTAAGGAGTAGAACCCAAGGCTTAAGTGCATTTCCTTAAGATAAGCATTGACAAAAACTAAAGAGTAAAACAATGATATAGGGCTTTTGTGCAGCTATTTGAAACAGCAAACAGACTAAAGGAACTTTAAAAAATTGTTTGTTGTCATGACAGCTAAGACATTACCTGATCAATGGTTACAGCTTGATAGCAACACTCAGCCACACGGTTCAGGTAAAAACTGCAATAATATTTACTATGTATCTGCAGCACATCAAAAATGTCCTCCTCAAATAATTTACATATGCATGTTCCTACAAGGGTTCTTCCATATTCATGGTTGCAGACAATGGTTGCAAATAATAATGTTTAGATCATTAAGAAAGGCATTTGCCCATACAAATTAACCTGCAATATAAGGACCTCAGTCATACTTGAGAAAGCAGCAGCAGTACCTTTTGCTTCTCCAAAGAAGCCCATTAGGTGGAGAAGAAAAAGCAAACAAACCAAAAGAAGCCCAGACACCACAGCAGTGACTGTTAAATAACTGTTTGAGATCTCAAAAACCACGCAGATCACTATAGCTAGCCTTGGTCTTCTGCATCCACAGTTCCTAGTTGTTTCTGGCCTTTACCTGTAGATGGTGTAAATGGCCAGGACTGCGTTCCTGCGCACGTAGCTGTGCCGATGCTCCAGACAGGCGCGGATGGCCGGCATCAGAGGCTCCAGCAGCTCTGCTTCCTTCAGCTTGCAAAGGAAGCGGAGAGTAGAGCCTCGGATAAACTCATTTGGGTGCTGAAGATCCTAAAACCAACAAGAAACATACTTGAAATGCCAGAGTCTCCAGAGGAATGCACTTGCTAGCTTGCTAGCCTTCTCCCACACAGCTTTCCGAAGGTACAAGTTCCCAACATCCACAGTGGCACCTCAGTCTTCTCACTAAATACTTTCTTAAAACACTGATGCCACAGTGTTTTAAATATGTACCAATATTTAAAAGTAGGTGTTTCTGTGCAGTGACACTTACCAAGCCTGTAGTATGCTTTCCTGCATTGTATGTGTTTTCCCCAATCACCATGGGTGTAAAAGCTCAGCCTGTGGGCCTTCCCACACACTGGATACTAATCTTTAGTGTGTACTACCTCACCTGCTTCCAACTCGTTCCCAAAGTTGAAGGCCTTTACTATCTTTATGAAGGAGTGTCCCACACATACCACATTGAAGTTATTACAAAAATAGTGTCCTTTTATGAGCCATGGCTTGCCCTGTGACACCATGAAGATAGTAATTACGTTACCCTCACCTCTGACATTCACTGACAGAGAAACTACATTTTTGTTAAGTTATAACAGTAAAAGAACACAAAATTTCCTTGTCAGTAGCTGTGCTGCTTATCCACAGCCATCCAGCCCTGAAGCACTGAGACATCACTTTTAGGAAGGAAATGCTGAGCATAAACCACTTTTACATTTATAAAATAACACAAAGTGATCCACTTTCTGTAAAGATCCAGACAAGCAACGAAATAAACAATGGGCTACCTTTCTGTATGCATCACACACGAGGATCATCTCCTGCAAGAGCCTGCCATCTGGAGTGGTCTTTGGCACGATCTCCCAAAAGACAAGCAGCAGTTTCTTGATGGTATGATCTTGGAGAGGCAGCACAAAACGTATGATGGTCATCAGAAGCCCAGGCAGTTTTTCACCATTCAGAATCATAATGATTACTTTCTTCAAGGCCTCCGTCTTTAATTTGACATCTCCTTTTTCTAGGGGAGGAGGAAATGAAGTCAGGAAGGCTGACATGTCACAGTTAGTTTAACAAGAACACCGATCTTCAGTGACAGAAGACACAAACCCCTCTGAAGGAGTGCAGCAGAGCACACCAATAAAATTCATGCCCTTACTGTAGGACAAAGAGGAAGCAAGAGACATTTAAAACTAAGCATGGAGTTCAGACTTTGTTCTAGGATCAATATATTGGAATTGAAACAGTCTGAATTCCAAGGCTGTTTTAATACTTGAATTTAAGGAGCCTTTTATACCAGGACACCACAATGTGCTCTGTTGTCACACATAAATATACTAGACACTACCACTGCTGTTTCTGTCAGCACATTCTGCAGTGCACTGAACAAGTGGGGACACAACTTGTTGCTTAATACAGTGCCTAAATCTGCCCTTGCCCAAACCAGTATTACTTTAAAAATAAAAAAGATTTCAAACTTTGCACAGACTGGAGGACACACACAACAAAACTAGAATACGTAAGATAATGTCATGAAGTTTCTCAAAGTCGAGCAAAGAGAGGAATGTACACCTTTCAAAAAGCAACAGAAAATAAACAGCAAATTGACTTGTTTGAGTTTATAAAATGTGAACAATATTCTAGGAAAGGCACAATGAGAGAATAATTCAGGTGAGATGGAGTATCCTTCAATCATTGTCCATACTTGCCTAGGTCATTTTTTAAGCTGATTTCAGAAGGTGGTTCTGAATCCATGGGAACGTTGATTAACGTGTAACACACGTTCTCTGCAGCAGTCATGGTTCTTGGTTATGGGACTTTTCTTAAAGGAAGAATTATTTTGACACAAATATCAGACAACCTAAAAACAAGCAAACAAAGCCATCCCAGAGTTAACAGATTTTATTAACAAACATCACAACTGACTTAATGGTTTGAGGGAACTGCTGGGTTTCTTGAGAAGCCACATTCAAAAGCCATCTCACTTTTCTGTTACACTAAAATATTCCTGTTAGCACCACAAAGATGAAGAGCACAAAATTTTCCAAAGACAATAAAGAAGAAAGAAATCTGCCCAATACTTCAGGCCCAGTCAGGGATAACAGAAATGTATGGCACCTGACTGCAGCCAAACAGACACAGCAGCTTCTCCCTCACTCATTCCCTGATCCTGGCTATGTATCCTCACTACCTCCACTGCAGTCCTGTGCCCCTCTAGGTGAACTGACACGAGCTAAAAGATTTTAAAACATAAAAAAAAATAAGATACAGTCATACAGTTCTCTTGACTTGATTAACAAGATGAATCAGCCTATGGAGGAAGCTCTGAAGAGGAGCACAAGATCCAACAGAGCAGAAAGGATAGGTGAAAAGAAATCATGGTGGAGAAGGAAGTAGGATTGCATTTTACCTGCCAAGGATTATCAGAGCATCTCAACTCTACTGTCTCTGCTAGACATTATTGAGGAAAGTATTTTTAAGGTGAAGAAGCTGATGTATGGCTGACAGTTCAGGTAATAAAATCACCAATTAAGCTCAACCCTCCTCCTCATGTTTGTTTTTTCCATATATATTAGATACCTAGGATCAAATCAACCTTTTTCTTCTATCAATCCTTATTCTCATGTTTGTTTATTCCTTATATAATAGACATCCAGGATCAAACTAAATAATGGTCAATATATAATAAACATCCATCAACCTAAATAATGGTCAAGTTTGAGCTTGCTTGTTTAATGCTATGATACCACACTGACAGGCACAGCATAGAAAACTGTTACTTTTTATTACATAAGCAATTTTGTACAGAAATTGTGTCAAAATAAATCAGCTTTTATTAATTTTCTGGAAGTCTCCGACTGAGTTAAACAAACGGTTAAAACAAGGAAGATGCCTTTTTACTCTAAATTATGATACCAAACATTACTCAAATAATGTGTAAAGGCATATTTGTTTTACACAATTTTTATTACTAATAGGAGGGCCAACAGAAGCGAACAGAATGATCCCCAACAAAGGCTGTGATTTGCATAAAGATGGAAACACCCAACACTCCAGCTCAAGGCTGTGCTTTCCCTGCAGATTGCTCTTCCTCGAGGTTCCCTGACGGCAGGGCCAAACCCCCATGCCACAAAGCTTTCAATAACAGGTCAGTTTAAGAAGCCGTTGTCTGGGGACACCAGCTCACACCCCACATCACCTCTTTAATCTGTGCAGGCCAACTTCTGAGGTGCAAACCCTGTAAATTCTCCACTCCTCCCTTAAGACTGAAGCAGGAACAAACAAAATCCAGCAGACCAACATTCCCAGTCCGGCTAAAAGCACCTCCCCACAAACAGCTCTGAGGAGAAGGAAGCTGGGACATGGAGCTGCAGCGTTTGAATGAGCACTTGAGGCCCTACACAAGCTGGTGCCAGGTCCAAAGTACCTCTTCTCATCAAATGGGCACCTGGGGAACCTCAAACTGAACAGCGAGCAGGAAACTGTGCTAACTTGGGCTGCTGCTACAAACCAGAACAAGGAACTCAAACAGTACCACAACAACTACCCCAGAAAACAACTGCAATACAAATTTTTAAAAGAAACCTGCCTCTCTCTGTTATTAATTTTTTATTTTAAGGATTAGATCCTTCAAGAATGTTGTTTTAAAGTATCTTCATAAACAACTCATTCGAGAAACAACTGGATGTGGCACTCAGTGCCATGGTCTAGTTGGCAAGGTGGTGATCAGTCAAAGGTTGGACTCGATCTTGAAGGTCTCTTCCAGCCTTATTGATTCTGTGCCTACTGCTCATTTGTAGAAATACAACTGTTTTCTTGCCTCAGCAACAGCTTTTTTCCTAACTTCCATGCTCTTACCTAGAAGTCCTGCCTCAAAGCCCTGCAGCACCTTCACCTACAAGGACTCACCCAGACCACAAAGTACATCCTTGCGAAAGCAGACCAGGTATCTTTACTCATACAAAGACCTCAACTGCAGAAATTTCAAAAACCACAGTCAAACATCTCTCTGAAGTGTGATAAGTGACGTACTTTAGGCTCTGAGAAGCAGCAGTGAAAACAACTCTCCTAAAACGCAGAGCTGGGAGACGTGGCAGGGAGAACCAGCATCGAGTTTTCCTCCTTGCAAGGCACCAAGACCTGAAATGAGCCTGATCTGAGAGAGAGGCCCCACAGACTCAGACATAAGTGCTGCTCCACTCCTCCAGCAACAAAATTTCTGACCCCCTGTACTGAATCACAAAACGGGTTGGGTTGTGGGGGGACCGTAAAGGTCAGCTCGTTCCAATCCCCCTGCCACAAGCAGGGACACCTCTGACTATCCCAGGTTGCTCAGAGCCCCATCCAGCCGGGCCGTGAACACTTCCAGGGATGGGGCATCCACAGCTTCTCTGGGCAAGGAGAGGAAATCGAAATTTACAGAGGAAATAGAAAGTTACAGTTTATCGAGCGCAGGGAAACAGCCACGCCTGCTCGCCACCTACATCCCCGGGGAGCCTCAGGAACGGGGGCACCTCGCGAACCAAAACCCTGCGGAGGCACCGTTTTACTGATGCACATCGGTAATATACAGCGGAAAAAAAAAAAAAAAAAAAAAAGAAAGTTCACTAAAAAATCCCTACAGATCCGACAGTCGCCCTGGCGATATTTCTCCCTTCACGTTCCAGCTGCCCACTCCCGGCTCAAACCCGGGCGTTTTTACCTGTGAGGCAGAACTCCCTTCCACGTCACCGCCCGCCCTTCTCCCGAGCAAACCCCGAGCCCCCCGCGCCACAGACCCCCCACCGCACCCGCCCCGCGGCCCTGCCGGCGGGGCCCTCAGGCCTCGGGGCCCGCACCGCAGCCGCGGGGCCGGCGCTCCCCCGGTACCCAGGCGGCCTTGGCGCGGGTGCCGCGGCCCGTACCGAGCGCGGTGCCGGAGCTGAGCCCGGAGCGGAGCCCGGAGCGGAGCCGAGCGCGGCGCGGCCGCTCCGCCGATGGTGACGTGGAGCCGCGCCCGCCCCGCCACATCGAGCCTACGGCGGCCGCGCAGGGACACGCCCCGCGCAACGCGCTAAAGGGGCGGGGTCACCCCGCCCGCGTGAGGAGGGGCTTCCCCGTGACGTCATGGCCGCTGGATTCCCCCCCCGCGCAGAGCGAGGGACCCCCAGGACGTCCAAAATTAAGGTTAAAAACCCCGCGCGGTTAAACAAATAAGGGAAAAGCGTTTAAATAATAAGGGGGGGGGGGGGGGGAGGGGGGGAAATGGTAAGGGGAAAAAATAAATAAGGTGGAAAATAAGTAAATAATTGGGACAATAAATAATTGCAGGAAACAATCGGGGGAAATAAAGAATGGGTGGGGGGAATAATAGGGGAAATAAAAAAATAATTGGGCGAAATAAATAACCGGGCAAAATGGGGGAAATTAACTGGGGAAAAAAATAATTGGGGATATAGGGGAAATAATTGGGAAAACAAATCAATGGGGAAAATAGATAACTGGGGGAAATAAATAATTGGGGAAGTGCATGGGGAAATAAATAATTGGGGAAAATAAAACATCAGGGAAAACAAAGAATCGGGAAAAATAAAGAATTGGGGAAATATATGGGGGAGATAAATAAATATTTGGGGAAAATAAATATTTGGAGAAACATATAGGGGAAATAAATTATTGGGAAAACAAATAATTGCGAAAAATAAAAAACTGGGGAAGTGTATAGGGGGAATAAATAAATTGGGGAAACAAATAATTGAGGAAAGTAGATTAGTGAAAGTAATTGGAAAAACAGATAGGGGAAATAAGTAAGAGGGGAAATAAATAAGGGGGAGAAAAAACACAAGGGGGGGAGAAGTAAATATTAAGGGAATAAAATAAATACTAGTGAAAAAGTAATTAAGGCGGGGAAAATGAATAAGGAGGGAAAAAATGAGTAAAGGAAGGAGAAAATGCATACGGGTGGGAAAAAGTGAGTAAAGGGGAGAAAAATTAATGAGGGAGGGGAAATAAATAAGGGGGAAATAAATAGAAAAATAACAGGGGGAAATGGAAAAATAATAGGGGAAAACTAGAATAAAAATAAATTTAGAAAAAATAAAAAGCAGCTTTGTCCACTGCTTAAAAAACAAACACACAGCACCAACATTATGATTTTGCTGTTTTCATAACTGAACTATTTACAGGCATTCGAGACAGTATTTAAAGCCTGTTCAAAACAGCACCATGCTTTATTAATTTTTATTAATTTATATTTATTAATTAAACAAGATGCCTTCATTCAGCTGCAATGCAGAGACTCCACAGCCCAGGGGACCTGAAATGGGAATTTCTTGAGCTTTTTTTTTACTTGAATTTCAGCCCTTAGCGAGCTAAAAGCCCCCTTTGCTGCCCTTGGCTGGCTGATGGATCTAAAGAAACAGTTCCGAGCAAGCTGGGCTTGACTAAGTCAGCCATCCCCCCAAAAAAACCCAAACAAAGGCTGGTTGGCAACTTCACACTTCTTCAGCCTGCAATGTTCCTGGTTAACACTCACAATCACAAATGTCTTTTCATGTTCAGTTTGAGACAAGCTGACACAGGGAAACATGCTGTCTCCTGTCTGTTCCACAACTATTTCACAGTTTCGTAGGCATTTTAAGGTCCTCTCAGTTCAACAGTTTCCAAGAGCAACACAGAACAGTAAGTAAACACTCACTCTGACAAATGGTCAGACACATGATGGCACCTTGATATGACACAAGTATTTGAATTGCTGTTTGCTCAGATTAAAATAAAAACAAACCAACAGCAGAGTCCAAGAAAGTGATTTATTTCCACTTGTCCTTATGAGTTAAAGACAGTATCTTTTCTTTAAAAAACAGTATCATGTCCTATTTAGAAAATGATTACACCTTTCTTGTCCAAGCAGTTACCTCCAAGTATGACCTCCTGTCTACCTTTTAAGGATAGGTGGGTTGGTGTCTTTAAGAGCAATCCTCAGAATGTAGCGTCAGAAAACATATATAGGTGAGGATAAAGTTACCAGTAAATGGATAAATGTTCCTGTAGTATTATACATTAACACAGAGGAACTCATCCACCAACTAGTGCTCCATTGGCTCCTCAGCCTTTTCCACAGTTTCTTCTACAGGCGGAACCGGCTTAAAGAGAGGAAAAATAAATATTTTAGGAAGGCAGAAGACAACACTTGACAAATCAGCTTTATCCTGATTTGAGCATCACAAGTGGCAAATGCTGCTCATGTCAGCGAACAGCTTACAAAGTAGTGTTACCCAAATTAAGCACGAGCAGGACAGGGCTGGTAATTAGGAGACTACGGAAGCATCGTGTGAAGGGCATGAGAAACATAAGTAGCCACTTCTGTTGCAAAACAGGGAAAACTTGTACTCAATCAAAGTTGAGGAAAGAAGATGACATTGGAACAGGTTGGCATAAACTCAGTGTTCATATGGTAATTTTAAAAACTGCATTTCTAAAACTCCACTACAGTAGTAGGGAGTTAAATTTATTTTAAACATAATAGATCATATCTAAATGTCATCTTTCAACGAAGCCTATTTATTTGTATCTAAGCCACACACCTTTCTCTGTGGTCTCTCCTCAAGACCTTCTAGGAATGGTGCTACATCATCATCGTCGTAGATGGTAAACTCCATGTCTTTGCCCACAATTCCAATGGAAACATTCTGTCAAGCAAAGTTTTGAAAGCAGGGAGAAGCATTTTTCTGCAATTAATCCTTTCTGTAACCTTTCACTTACAAAAGCTATCATGGTTCATTCAAGGGTTTCCATTTCTTTCATTTTGTTTTCCTTTGAATACACACAATTTCTCAAAATCCCTTATTTTCATCTCATTTTGCATTTTCAGTATTTTAAGAGTTCTAAAAAACAAGGTGGTGGAAAAGAGCCACAAGCAGAACACCAACCAATGGATATCCTTAGAACTGTCTCATTCAATTCACTGTCAGAAGTTTGTACACCTTTCTGATACTGGATCAGAAATCAGAATCAACTGTTGGTGCACTACCTTCCCTCACCTCCCCGTGAATGACTGACTGTGTTCACAAAGCAAAGCTGGGATTCTAGTTGCATGTAATGTTCCTTAACACTGATCAAAGCTTAAAATAGAATGAAGCAACCAGAGAAACAACATCTTATTTAGTGAAAGCATCATTTTTGTTCAGAAACTTAAATCTCAGATAATTAGGAAATGGTAGATAAACTGGTGACATTAAATGGAGATGATATTATCTACCAGTGTTCAGCTTCCAAGTTTCAGTGCTTTGTCAAACTTCACAAGAATTCTGTCACAGTAATTTCTAGTAACAATGGCAGTAAAATTCCTTAAGAAAACCTAGTACTTACCTTGGTGGTCAGATCCTGTTCAGCAGGAAGAGTCTCTCTCAGGGCACGCAGTCCATGTTTAACTAACTCATTTAGATTACCTTAAAATGGAATCAGAAAGATAGTTATGGACTATATGGTATTATCTCTGGACACTCATTTGACCTTCTTCCTATTGCTAGTTGAGAACTACAAAATCAGCTTGGCTAACTTGTCTTCCAGAGCTCCTCTCCCTTCAGGTACTGAGCACAGAGTTGGTTATAATAGCATACCTTGAGAAACCATCCCTCCCCTGTATTTGAGGTCAAGAGCATCAGGTTTTGACACCTGCCTTGCCTTCAGTGCCTCCACTGCAGTGATATTCCAGCTTTGATTTTTTTCCCCCAAGCAGCTATTCAATAGGCTCCTCATCACCATTGCATAAAAAAATAAATTCAACACTTTAAATGCACCACCTAAATACTTGCACTGACATACACTGCTATGGGAAGAGTCACACTTTCCCTGGGTTAAACAGGGCAGAGGCCTTTCACTTTTCCCCCTGCTTTTCTGAGCTTCTCTTTCCATTAGATGCAATAAAAGCATCCACATGTTAAGACATAAAAATCTGTAACATTCTCATGCAGAATTTACAGTTATGCCAGACTTGTCCCCAGAAATTTATCTTCATCTCACTAAATGCAAAAGAATGGAACAGTAGCAGAAAGTAAACTGCAGAATTGATGGAAGGCCATTAGCTAGAGAGGGTTCCACTACTTACAGTCAGTGAACTCAGTCATGTGCCTCTCCAAGTAAGTCCGTGCCGACTGTGAACGAGCACCAATGGACATTGCTTTGCAGTCAAAATAGTTTGCAGAGGGACAAGTCTGGAAGATGTGCGGGCCCATATCCTACAAGGAGAGAGGAAATAAAACCCAACAGAATGTGAACCAAACGTATAAATTCATACCAAGTCTGCTGTTTGAATGTGAGATTTTCTGAAAGAGTTTTGTTTCACAGTACATCGCACGGCCTGCACAGAAATGTATTTTACGTTGCTGATCATATCACTGTTCCTATATAATTCCTTCAAAATTACTCCCCACCAATAATTAAAAAAATAAAACAAAATAAACTCTTTCTCTACACTTTGTTCATTAATATGCAGCTTTTATGTGGACAGTATGGCTGGCACAAAAAAAGTTTCTTTTTCTCCTCTATGCTGGGTTTATATATAAATATTTCATGGCTTGCAACATGTTTTTTACACACATATCTGCACAAAAGTAAAATCTGGCTGTAGACTAAACCACGCCATTTAATATTGCAAGAATCTTGAGGGCAGATTATGCATGTGCAAACTGTTGCTGCTAAACAAGTAAGAGAGAGGCCAGTGATGATTTCCGCATCCATTTTTTAATACAAAGCATTTAGAATAATGAGTTTGTAAACATCCAAAATCAATTGCAAAACATTTACAGAAAAAAAAAATCTGATTTTTGCAGTATCTCATATTGCACCTTAAAATCCCTAATAAGTGTAGGAAGGATTAGCTATTAATTAACACTTCTAAAAGCCATGTTTTAGGCTAAGATATAGACAACTATTTCCTTATTCAGAGAATTTTGATGAGTTAGCCTCTTCCATCTTTCCCTTTTAACACCTCCTTGTACAAAGTTCCACTAATCACAGTTCCTTGCAGATCACTAGGAACCAGGGCAGCTTACTCACATCATAGCCTGCGATGAGCAGTCCCACACCGTATGGCCTCCTGCCGTAACGTTGCGTCGGGATCTGGGTTTCTGAAGCAAGCTAAGGAAACAATCTCAAAATTTACACGTTAATTACACAAAACATCCTCCTAAGCCAACCAGAGATGCACCAAAGTGCATCCTTACGGGGTGTTCTCTGAATGAATACATGAGCAGTGCGAATGAAGAAAAATGTTCCAGTCAAATTTTCCAACTTGAGTTTTAAGCTGTGACATATGAAAATCATTTTATGAACAAGTAAAAAGCTATAAAAGTATTACAAGTGTAAAAAAAAGGATACTGCTTCCAATTAGTGACACTAGACGGGAAACTGGAAGAGGTCTATCAAACACAAACCTAGAATCCAAACACTCCTGACGCATGAAATTGCTGGAAAGCAAAAAAATAAAAATACAAAAAAATTAAACCAATGCATAGATCAAAGACACAATGAAGTTCTGTCTCAATACTTGTCTGTTAAGGTAAACATTTTTGTTTCAGCTCTGCTTGTTGAGAAAAAGGGTCAAAGGCTTTTCGTAATTTCATTTCACCATGACCTATAATTGTTATTTAGAAAGCTGACCACAGGTTTGAAACAGTATAAAAGTATTTCAGCCATACAAATGCAAAGAAGGTAGAAGTTCACGCAGGCAACAGATGGATTATCTGGAAAAAAGTCACAGTCAAATGGTAACACTGCTTTGTAACATTACAATATTTATTATGTAATATTTATTTTAGAAAGTCTTCCTATCCCTTCTTTATCCTCTCAAACTGAGGAACACTCCTCCTTCCGTGTACATTTACCTCACCTATTCAAACTATGTGGCCAGCAGGTAAAAGCAAGCCCCTCTGAAGCCCACACATACAGCACTCTGTGTGTTCAGTAACTTTATAAAGTGTGTGTACAGAGAAGCAGCTGCCAGAGGGAAAGAAGTGATGCACCTTCTCAGACTGCTTGGAAACCCCATCACGCTGAGGAAACCAGACAGGACTGTCTCACTAGTAACAAAACCAAGGAGCAAAATTTCGGGCCAAAGAAATGAGATTTCTGCCAACCAGTCAAAAATCTGCCAGAATTTCATGCTGAGGTCTTTGGCATAGTACAACAAAGCAGCAGCTCAAGACTAATCCTTAGCCAAACAGAAAATCTCCTTTGCAATAGTCTGAATGAACTTTCACTCGCTATTGCAGAACTGTGTTATTATGTCAACAACCAGGATACTCACCACAAGAGTCTTGCATCGGCAGTAAGTCCAGCAATTGAGATACCAATATGGTTGTCAACGTACAGGATTTTTTTCTGATGAGCTGCCAGCTCAGACTGTGCTCTCTGTGCATAAAAAGAGAAAGCTATGTGGCAAACTGAACAGTCTGCCAAGCACTGTGGAGAAATCTGCTAACATTTGCAGCAAGAACTGAATATGATCATGAAACAATAAAAAATAAATAAATTAAATTTTAGAACTTGCAAGAGAAGACAAGAAAAACCTACTTTCACTTTACTAGGAACCTGTCAGAATGGGAGAAAGAACAGACACTCACTCAAGCTTTGGGAAAATAAATGAAGAGACTTACTACTTAATAACTAACGAAAAGAAAAAGAGGACACTATCTTTTAAAGGGAAAAAATCTTGCACTTATTTCCTTCACCAATTGACAATCTGCTTTGCATAGGTACTGAAGATATTTCAGTTCTATACTGGTACTCAGGTATCAGGAAACTGGGACTGTATTTACAGTACACATAGAAGGTCTGACTGCAAAAAGCTAATCTGCCAACCCAAAACTCTTCTACGAACATTACTGTCCCAGGAACACAGATTTGAAGTTACCTTGAGAGCAACCAGAACAGCGTGTGTTTTGGACTTCAGCCCCACCGTAGCTGAGCCTTGTTTCACGGCTTCCATGGCATATTCTATTTGGTGAATTCGGCCCTACAAAAACAAAACAAAGGTGATCAGTCTCGAATTATTCCTCTGAATCAGCTTTCAATGGGTGTGGACTTTCAGACCTTTGGTTCCCCTCCCCAACAGGTGGGGAATCTGCATCAGAGTTTAAACCTACAACCAACAGATCTCCGCAATTATCTTCTGCAACGCCTCACCACTAATAACTCATGAAAACCAGGCCACCTCTAAGTCACTCACTACTGCACACAAAGGAATGGGAAAACTAAAAAGAAAGGCTGAATAATCTTCACACTAAAATCTTGACATTAATCTTGACATAAGAATCACAAGAGTTTTGTCACTGTCTTCAGAGGAATCAGTATTTGGCCCAAAGTGATTCAAAGACAGAACTTCTAGCTGAGGTTGGACACTTAACTTTTAATCGAGTTTCCTGAAGAAAAGGGTCTTACGCAATTGTTGTGTCTCACCATCCATTCCCCAATAACTTCTGAACAAGTTATTGGCCAATTGCAGTGAAGTCTGAAAGAGGAGTAGAGGTCTCAAAGGAAATCAAGCCCCCACCAGTTCTGCAGAGGTGCCCAAGAGCTTCTCAGGAAAATGTGACAATGTCCACTTAATGGCACCACTGAGGGCAAAGTGTCTCATTTTCTGCCCTCCAGGCCACGTCAGACAGGGCAGAGCTGCCCTGCAAGCACAGCCCACAGCTGGATGATTTTGCCATGTCTGTTAAACGTCTCAAGAAAATGTTACAGTTTTAAAAGTAACTTTTAAAGTAACAGATAAGATGAAAAAAATTAAAACTGAAGTTTCTGATACAGAACCTGTCAGAGAAACACAATCGGTAAGGATGAAAGCAGTTCAAAGGCATCTACACCTATCATGGTATTGACTAAAAAAACAGGCAAATACTCAAGGTTGTCTCCATATAGGATTGAAAACATGAAATACTCTCCATTGCAATGTAGGGAAAATAAGTATCAGATACAATAGTAGTACATGATGAAGATTTTCAGTAGCAATACAAACTCCAAAAATAATGACACACTAGCTTTATAGGAACAAAATTCGTTATTTGCATTTAAAAACTCTAGTTTTGCTAAATAAGGAAATGAGTCATTTTCCAAGGTTCTGATTTTCCCCAAGTATCACTTCTGAAACTGTCCATACTGAGAGAAGTGACAACACTAAACATTTGAGCTGACACTTGCTTTTAGAATTCCAGAACATTTATTTTCAAGTCAACAACAACCTGTGTAAGTTTCGGAACACACAGGGTATGTTTTTAGTTAACAACACACAGTGGGGAACCGACTCAGAGGTAAGAAAATTTCAAATTCAAGTGCAAAGCTCAATATAATCTTAACCAGAGAGACGGCAGAAAGCCTCCCTGACACTCCACAACACGGGAAACCAGGGACACACATCTGCACAGACTTCAGAATTGAAGCACAAACTGCAGCACAAGGTGATACGGCATTTAACCACTTTCAAGTTCTAGCTCTCAAGGTTATAAGCTTTATACATGGAATTTATTCAGTGTGGATGTCTGTGACCACTTCAATGCAGAAAATGAAGATCTGTTGAGTTGCACCCCAAAGATCAGTACCCCAGATTCCATGCTGCAGACTACCCTGAGGGTACAGGCATTCAAACAGGGGCTTACAAGGCAGTAAAAATTGTGCACAGAAACAGGTGCTGTGATATCCCACTTGAAGTATCATAGTCTCACTCAAGCACAAAATACTAACTTTTAATAATCTTATTTTTTCCCTGAACAATTTGAATAAAGTGATTAATGGAAAAAAAAATTATTCCAATTACGAACTAAATAGTTCCTTTCCAATATTATCTAGTGGGCAAAAGAGAGAATGACGTAGCAGCGGCCTAACACTGGGGAGATTTAAGCTCAGTTTCGTGCTTTTTCTACCTTCTTATTATGGATCTGTAAACACACCACAGAACCACAGGATGGTTTGGGTCGGAAGGGACCTTTTAAGGATCATCTAGTCCAACTCCCAAGGTGACAGCATCTATTTTGTACCCCACCTCAGCACCACTCAGGTTCATACACCTCAAGTACTGAGATGTGCCAGTGGTTTTCCAGACCCACACAGCCTGGAAAGGGAGAGGGGAGCAGCCTGCAGGAACTTCAGGCACCTGACAACAATCTATATAACCGTGATACTGCTGCTGTGAGGTGGAGAAAACCCCAAAGAGCAAGTTAAAAACCCAGTGACACAGCACATAAAGGCCTTACCTGCGGGCTCCACACGGTGACATCATTGTCATACTGGTTGCGAAACTGGAATGGAGAAAATAAAACTCATTAGGGCCACTAATTAGTGGGCAGGAGGACTGTTCCAGAGGGGAGTCCTGGTTGTTTTCACAGAATCACAGCATCAATTAGTTTGGATAAGACCTCTGAGATCACTGAGTCCAATCTGTGACCAAACACCACCATGCCAACAAAGTGCAGGATCAGTGACTCCACCATCTCCCTGGGCAGCCCATTCCAACATCTCATCACCCTTTCGGTGAAAAAATTCTTTCTTCTCTTCAATTCCTTTTGTCACAATGTTAGGGTTGGAAGAGACCTCTGGAGATCATCCAGCCCAACCCCCTGGGCCAATGCAGGGTCACCTAGAATAGGTGACACAGGAACGTGTCCCGGTGGGTTCTGAGCGTCTCCGGAGAGGGAGACTCCATGACCTCCCTGGGCAGCCTGTCCCGGTGCTCTGCCACGCTCAGCGCAGAGAACTTCTTCCTTGTGTTGAGGTGGAGCTTCCTGTGTTTTAGTTTATGGTTAGCGCCCCTCGTCCTGTCTCTGGGCTCCACTGAAGAGTGGGGCACCATCTCCCTGGTACCCTTTGAAATGTTCGTGTGTTGCTGACATCCCCTCCCAGCCTCCTCCAGGCTGAACAGGCCCAGCTCCCGCCGGGCGAGGAGCTCCAGCCCCCTGCAGAGGTATCCGCACGCACCCCCCGCAGCAGGCCCGCGGCGGGCCCCGCTCCGCACCCACCCTCCTTTCCAGGCCCGGCCGCGCCCGCGGCCCCGCGTGGCCCGGGAACTGCTTACTCACTGCTCCTCCCGACCGCCCTCCGTCCCGCCTCCCCCCGCCGGCTCCGCAGCCCGGCCGGGGGGTCCCCTGCCCCCCTCTCCCCACCCCGTTTATCCCGGTATTCCGCTCTCCCGCCGGGCCGCCCCTCACCATCGTCCCTCTCCTCCCGGCTCCGGCGGCTCCTGAAGCGGCGGCGCAGCGGGGCGGGAGCGCGCAGGCAGCGCCAGCCGCTCCGCCGAGCCATCGATGGCCGGCGCATGCGCAGCCGGTGCGGCGCGGAAGCGCTGCCGAGCGCTTCTCAATTATTATTATTTCCAAACGGGCCCTTTTGCCGTCGAGGGTGAAGGTGCTAAAAGTGCTCGGCGAAAGTTATTTGTGTGCCGGAGCTCTTGCTCTGGGAGACGCGAAGTGTTTTTGTATAGTTGTAGCTGAAAAGCGAGTTTAAAAGTTGCCGCGGGAACTCCTCCGTGGGATCGAGCGAGCCAAGCATTAAGATAAAAGAGAATCAATTTAATGTTGTACTCGTGTGGTTTTATTTCTTTGAAACAAGTGTTCAGCTGCTGCAGTCATAGTAAAGTCAAACTAGCATATAACTGGCATAACTACTATATATATACATATATATAAAATTAATTCTATACTAATTTTATATTTATATAGCTAGTGCTATACTAGTTTTATATATATACATATATATAGTGTATATATATATAAATAGTGTATAATATAACTAGTATGTATATAAAACTATTAATATACTAGTTTTATATGTATATACCAGTTATATATAACTACTAACACATTAGTTTTATATATACATAGATATATATATACACATATATATATACTATATATATATATAACTAGTATATATAACCTTTTGATTACTGCAGGCACAATTCTCCTGCCAATGGAGAATTTTGTCTTTTTTTTCTTTTTTTTTTTTCTTTTTTTTTTTCCCCCTTGGAAAGGGCTACGGTGTTGTTTAGGAAATAAAAATTAAAAAAAAAAAACAAAACACACACACACAACAAATCAAACACACTGACCTAAATTATCTATCTTATTAATTTTAAGCTTTCTGATTAATAATAAAAGATCATTTGATCTGAAATATCTTCCTCTCTTCAGCATTGTTTGGTGGGCGCTGAAACAGGATATATAAACATTTTAAATGAGCTGAAGAGCTTTCAAGTTTCCCCGAGCCCTCAGTAAATATTCCTGCAGTCTGTGCTCAATGCCTTTCTGCAACAACTTCCTACAGCAATAAGGGACTCCCTAAAGATCCCTTTACTCCGCCCACAGTCACAGAACAATAGACAGACATTTCCTCTCATTTTGGCAAAACCGTGTTAGTTTTGATAGAGCACTAAACCACGCCAAGTCTCTCTATTGTGCTGTATTTATACGGCAAGTAACGTTAGGAGCCATGATTTTAGTGATAAAAGGGCAGGATTTGTAAAAATTTCACAGAGAATATTGGTAATAGCTGCATAACTGAGGAACTTTTGGAAGAACTATTGTGTAGCTTTATTAAATGAAAACTGAAGTATTTTCCAGAGTAATCTTTTTCCCTTCATTTACATGCATAGGGGAAAAAACCCCCAAAAAACAAAAACCAAAAAAAAAAAAAACAAAAACAAAAACAAAAGCAAAAAATGTTCAAACCTGAACTAACCAGATGTCCATCTATTAAAAATTTATTCTAAAGCAAACGTATTCAGGTCACGTGGCAGCAGGAAGGGTGGCGTGGGACGCAGTCCCAGCTGCTCTCCGGTGCTGCAGGCAGCACAACTGTTCTGTATTCCCAAGGCAGCAGCACAAGAGGATGTCAGAGGCAGGAATAATCTCTAGAAGGGGGAAATGCTTACCGTGGAAGGAAGTCATTCACTTCCTTCTGGATGCTCCTGCTTGCCCTTTAGTCTCAGTATGAGACCTCTAAAGGCAGGGCTAAAGCCAGAGAGGGTTTCAAATGTAGTTCTGATCACGTCCCTGTTGGCTGGTGCTAAAGAGCACCCAGCCTATTCCCCATCGATGCATTTGAACCAATATTTAAACACAAAAAGAAAGGCAAAATCAACAAGGCAAAATCAAGTAGCTCTTTTTCAGATAACAAAGCGTCAAACCAGAAAGGAAGCATTTTGCATATATTTTGCCCTAATGTGGCAGTTACTGAAGTTAGTGATGTTAGTGGTTTGTCAGTCCCCCAAAATTGTTAGAAAATTCGAATAAAGACCTTTAAATGAGAATCTCAGTAAAATTTAAACGATGCATAAGCATTATGTTGACCTCTGTACCCGGGAAAATGTCACCCTTGCTATATTTAATGTTGGTACAGTGGCCAGCATGAAATGATCTGACGGTTTTGGACAGCTTCATAGGAGATAAAAAATCCACATGACAAAAGGCTATAGTGATGCAGTTGGTAGACACGGCAGAAAAAGTGGTGCTGAGTAACCAAGATGCTTAAAATACCCTTTTCTCCAAGCAATGTCATGAGACATATTAATGAGGCAATGTGGGTCACAACTTCGCAATGATTTTGTCACTGCTGTTATCGGATCCATTTCTAAACAACTCCAAAGATATCCCAATTATCCATATCACAGGTATTAATTTTATAATACTAAAAGCTACAGAAAAGTGCATCAGATATTTTCTTTGGTAACAGTCCTAACACCAATCTTAATATGTTCTACAGAGGATTTGAATTAATAGAAAAAGAAGATTTAAAAAAATACAAATTTATTGTAGAGAAAAAAAGTTAATGGTGAGTGGCAATCAACGTATTTCAACAAGAAATCACAGTGTAAAAGTCTACAGACTGAAAAGTAAAACTAAAACTACCCTCACATTTTAAAAAAAAACCTACTTATAAAACATCTCTATTAGGAGAAAATAGTATTTTATCACTTTTAGTTTCACAGCTGGCAACCTGATAAACAGGATCACTTCAGAGCAATGAATACACAATTGACAGATGTAGGAAAACATCTTCAGTGTTCAGTAATAACCAATTTAAATGTTAGGAATGATTGGGAAGGAGAACAAAAAGTGACACTGTATAAATCCCTGCTGCATGTGACACCGCTCAGACTTGAACATTGGCTGTGACTCCTTTCCCACCTTGAAACAATGTGGCAGCACTGAAGGCACTGGGAAAAGCAGAAGGAAGGATTCAAATTTTGGAATAGCTTTATATGAAGAATGACAGCAAAGAGTAGAAGTCTTCAGTCTAAATAAATAAATAAACAAGGAAAGGCAACAAACACTCAAGAAATCACAACTGGCACGGAGGGTCTGAGTGGATGTGATGCCTCTCTGTCCTGCAGCACTGGTGTCCTTAAAACAGCAGGTTCAAGCAAAGACAAGGGGGTACTTCTGAGAGATATCATACCTGTGCTGTGGAAACCTTTGCACCTGAGCACATCATGGTCTTTTGTTCACATACTGAGAGAGCAACCATCCAAATTCACAGATAAAACAACTTTCCAAGGCACTAATACTGCTAAAACGTTTGAACTGAGTGCAGTGGTGAAAGCAGTTAACCTAAAACATGCATATACAGTCTCAAGAGAAACTAATGATACTATTTTGTTCCATGTTACGTTTCCAGCAAAGTTATAAACAGCATCTGACATCTGAGTGATGACAGGCATTGCTCTGCAGAGATTGATGCACAGCAACTGAAAGGCAAGGCCATTATGCCTCCTCTCCTGCTGATTCACTAGAGGAAACAACATTCCATCAAGTCCCCCTTTGGGATGCCACTCACCATCAGCCTGCATTAACAGCAGTGTGCTACGCTCCCGTAGCTGTGTGGAGCTTTTGGTAAAGGACTGGCCACGTTGAGGTCATTGGTAGCACTCCCAGGGGCTGCACGTTGTGCTGCGTGGGCACAGCAGATTGCAAAGGACTGAGGAAGAAAACTGTTGTGCCAGAGTAAGAGACAGGCTAAATGAGGGCAGTGTCTGCATCCCCCTGGAGAAGGGAAAGGATAGACCCTGGAGTGACCACAGAGCCACTCCTGTCAGATGGACAAGTGGTTGCCCACAAATAGCACTGCTGTCATAATGCATTCAGGACTGAACACTTAGCTAAGTTATTCTGAGAATTGTCTTCCTCCCTCGTCGGTGTGAACAGTCCATATTTGGATTTAATGCAGGTAATAAGTGTACTTCGTTAATAGATATATGGTGAAAAGACTACTTAATTGTAAGCCTTGGTGTATGACATTGGTCATATTTGATGACATTCTCATCAACTACGTTAAGGCTAAGAATAAAACTTTGACAGCTGCTGTAAATGTACGTACTTGTCTTTAGAATCATTTAAAGACAATCTCAGAAGTTCTCACAAAGTAAAAAAAATCTATAATTTTGTATTTGGTACTGTAAATAGGAAAAAAAAACCTCTCTCTATAAATTATGCCAGATTTCTTTCCTATTCTTTTGCTGGAACCTCAGTGGAGGTACAGACATTTCTTTCTCCATGACAGCCTTGTATTCAGGCTGTCAAAGGCATTTCTTACCATTTTTAAACTATTGATCACTTTAAACCACTGGAATATTTTGCCTGGAAAAATGTTAACTAAGTACATTTTAAAGTCTATTCCTAAATTTTAGTTTTTAATCCATAGCTTTTGTGAACTGACATCATTTGACCTTTTCAGGACAGGCCTACAGGGCAACTAACCTTGCTTGATCATCAGAGCTGGCTGGCAAAGACCAGGCAATGCTGAAAGCAGGCTAAAATAATCCCTGTGGAAAGAGAACTGCAGAAAAAAGCCTGGCTCTTTCTGTCCAGCCCTGGAACAAACAAGGGGAACAAAGTTCAACACAGTAGAGCTGTTGTAGTTTATCCTGGTCATGGAAATAGTTTTTATTTTCAAGTTCTTGTCTGAATAAAACAAAAATATATTTATAGATAAATTTACTTCGATATTATTGCTAGTTATTTCTTGGGCCTGAAATTTATTTCTTCACTCTGAGTGAGGAAGGATTTCTGTAAAATATAATTTTATTGTACAAGAAAAATGTATTTTGAGCTGTAAATTGCTTGCTAGCCTAGAAGTTATGATTTAAACAGTGTACACAGTATTGTCTGGGGCATCAAAATATAACTGGAGAACTATTATAATTTATGGAGAATTATGAAATATATTATTGCAGTTATAGGAAATCTGTTAAGCTTTTTATTTCAATGAAAAGAATGGCAGTTATAATGTCCTCCTTCTGAGGACAATAGATCCATTTTAGTGTACATATAGCGGCATAAGCTCCTTCAAATATACTAATTGTTCTGTTGGTTCATATTGTTGTAATTATTTTTGACTGAGTATAACTGAATTAGAACCAAAGTGTCATCAAACCTTCAGCAGTGGATATGTAACATTTTGAGACAGATAACCATGAATGATGCACAGATTCATGAATAAATGCTGTATCAGCTATGTTGGACATGAAATTTTTCAAAATTTCTATCTATGAAGGCATTAAGTGTAATTGTCAGCACAGATAGGAAATAACAGAGTGGCACAGAAATAAAGCCTTTGTAAGCCATGAGACCACTAATGGATCCCATTTCCTTATGACAGATATTATTGTCATATTAAATTAATGGCTAGACAGAGTATTACCTTCTTAGTTATGTATTTATGTTCCATAAATATTTTACAATGACTACTCACATGTAGATTACACAGTAAAATGTTCACAATGTTTTTGCCAAAAGTTTCTGCTTGAAAAATGGAAATACATTCATATACAGAAACAAATTTGCCAGAAGAGATTAAACTAAAAGGCAAAAAAAAAAAAAAAAAAAAAAAAAAAAAAAAAAAAAAAAAAAAAAAAAAAAAAAAAAAAAAAAAAAAAAAAAAAAAAAGAAAAGGCCCTGGAAATGACTTACTATTCATGATGAAACATTAATGATTTATGTCACACTTCTCTTTACGGGCATTTTCAAGTTCTATAGGAGAGTTAAACTTACTGTAATACTTACTGTTTAGGCAACAGTTCTGGTATTTGTAGACCACACTTTTTGAAAAGTGACTCAGCCTATTCTTAACATGGATTCAGTTTTTGATTTGAAAAGACTACAATACAGAATTAATAAGCAGGAAAAATAGATGTTTGAGTAAGCTTTAGTCTTAAAAAGTCTTGCTGTCATCAGTCAGTTTTTTTTCTCCCCTGTTTGCCAAGCTTCTAATTTTGCTACATGGATTTTAACAGCTTTGCTGTCATGCACATCCTTGTTTTCATAGTACAAATTTTATTTGGCACTGCCATATTTATTGCATGTATTCCTAAACTAACAACAGTGCAAGCAGAAATCTAAGCCCGTCCTGACAACTGTGAGCGAGCTTCTGGCGCTGCGGCGTCCATTGTCTGCGACCGTTCTGACAGATCACGGAGCTCAGACACTGCATCATACATGCTCAAATTATGAACGAATTCCACCGATCCGAGGATAATTCTAAACCCAGAGCATTTGGCGCAACCCTTGGCTCCTACGCCCAGTCTAGGAAAAGATGGGCCTGAAGGGCTCTAAATGAATTCCAGGCCACCTCGATATAACCCTGCCTTGAATACAGCCAGTGAGCATCTAAAAACCTCTGCATTAGTTGTTAGCATATCAATGTACAGTCACACATCTGCACAGCTGGGTTTGATTTTAAGAAGTATGTATCAAATAGATACAGATGTCTCGCTCGCAAGAGATTCTGCGGTACCAAAATATTTTAAAGATGTGTTTGTCACATCATTAAATGAATGGGAATAATAATTCTTCAGACAAAAGTTGTTACCAAATGGAAGATTTCATACTTTGAATAGGGGAATTTAAAAGGAATAAAAATAAAACAAAAGAACACACTGTGAAATCAGAAGATATAATTACCAGAAAGCTCTGACTACCTTCTTGTCTCCCAGTGAGCAGTGAATATGGATGGATTTGTATTTCTTTTAATATTGTGTAAAATCACATGGTTGAAAGTTACAAAATAAGCTACTCTCAAAGAGAATGTTCCTTTTATCAAATTCTGTACTCTCACTATTAGCTTTATACAACACTCTTCTTACCACTAAAGCAAAACAGTAAGTTAATTTGTTTAGGATCTTATCCAAAAAATCACTTCTACAATGTAATGTGAAGTATTCCCTGATGCTGCTTGCTGCTTCCCTATCAATAATTACGAAGCCTCACCTGAGTATACAGCTTTCCCTTTCATAGTGTAGCTTTTACTAAAGTGACATCAATATATACTTCTAATGCAAATCAGATCCATTAAATATTTCTTCAGAATATATTCAACCTGAGTTTTAAAATCCAGTTTCTGAGTAAAAATCTTTACAACATTATCAATATTTTTTTTTTGACTGATTTCAGCATAGCCCCAGTTTTACTTAGATCTTGAACATGTAGTTGGTATTGTCAAATTTAAATCAATTTAAAAGGTGTATAAATTATATTTGATTTCTGCTTTTATTGAAAGCTGGTGGTTATGTGAATATATCTCCAAATTTCATACCATAGAATTTGCCTTGTGAATTTTAAGGATTACTCTAGATACTGAGTACCACCCTCCAGCAAAATATTTGTGAATGGTCTTCTGGGTTTTGGCCCAAATGTGATTAGCTACAAAGAAGGAAAGAAATTTAAAACTATAACGGGAACTGGCAGTGTAACAACATCATTATGCACTTTTGTATTTTTACTAAGTTTTTTAATAACACAGCATTTTGCAACAATAGTTTACAAGTAAAATGACAGCAGCCATTCACTGTCGGGGAGGGGTTCACCTCTCCTTTAAGAGACTTTTGAGCATTGGTATCAAGTTGTCCAACTTTCTCTGGTTTCTAGCCATGGATGAACTCATTATACAATCACTCCTGCAAAGTGAAGCAAATGTGAATTTCATAGAATGAAATTTTTAGTTTTAATTCAGTTTTAATGTATATCTAGCTTTGCATGTGTTCTTCCATACTCCTTCTGCCTTAATGCTTACTCTTTCCAGCATTAGCCTAAGTTATGAAGGATCTGTGATGAACAATCACAAGCACTTCAAAGCTCAAGTGCCATTTCTGACCACTCGAAAGTGTTCAGAAACAGAGGAAACAACTGTAATATTCAAAACCTACTTGTTAACTAGTAGATAAAGGAGAAAAAATATTACCAAATGCCTCAAGATACATTTACTGTAGTATCAAAAAAACCTAAAGAAGGTACGAGCCTGAAAGTGCAGTGCTGAAAAAGCAATCAAATAGGTTGAACTGTGAGAGGAACCCAGTGCCATCCAGGAAACAGAGCAGAAGTCCAGACAATGAGGACAAGGAAAAGGAAACAGGCTTTGCTGTGTGTCACATGGAAAATTAGGTCTACTATTTGTTCTTCTATTAATTAAGTTATTTCTCTGAAGGGGGAAAAAAGCTCTCTGGGCAGTTGAAAAAAAAAAAAAAAGGGACATGAATGCATGATTACAAAGGAGAATGCATGATTACAAAGGAGTCTGGAAGCCACTCAGTAGTAAAAAGAATAACATTTCCTATTCTCATAAGAATAGGGAAGAATAGGACCTGGTTAACCACATTCCTGTAGAAAAGTCTCAAGTACATCGACGTGGACTTCCTGTGTGTGATATGGGTGTTTGAATGACCTCATCTGTTTTCCAGCTCATTCAAGAACCCAGGCAGATTTCAGAAGTGTCTGATACCTGATATATTTACTTCTAGAGAGGACAGCATACCTTCTTCCGATCTCAAGTCACCCAGGCACAACTTCTAGCCAAGAAAGCAAATGTCTGTTACAAAGACCTGGGAGAATGGGTAGATAGAAGAACAGTCTAATAATAATGTTGCTCTAACTCATCCATGAAAAAGTCTATACTTCAAAAAAAGGGCAAAACTTCACTAAACAACTAGTAGAAGTGTAAGTTGTTTCTGACCACTTCTGCTTCTGGTATGATGTCCCAGCTCACACCCCTTTGTGGACCATAATGCTTCTTTGGAAAGGATGCTAAGGAATCTCTTTCTTTACAATTGTTTTATTCTCCCCAGAAACACAGAAGCCAAGAAAATTGCCCGAGAAATAAGAAGGAGGTGAAACCACAGACTGCTGTCCCTCCTGTGTCAAGTGAGGCTTGCAGGATTGTTCTAGATGATATATGACCCTCAATAATTGGAGTGTCAAACTTCTGGCAAAAATCTTTAGGCAGTAATCTGATAAAGGTCACCAGATGGTCAAAGACCTTCTGGATACAGTTTGAGAAGCACACAAGGTAGTTCCTAATGTGGAACTGAAATGAGGCTGAAAAGTCTGGTCTTTTATGGAGCACAAGTAAGTCATGAGTTCTTAAAAAAGTAGCCTTGGAAAGTACTTACAGTGTAGCGAGCAGAGGTGAAGATGTTGACTGCAGGGAGATCATTTCCTAAAGTGCATGGTAATATGGCAGTAGCTTGTGTTATGGCTCTGGAAAACAAG
This sequence comes from Empidonax traillii, assembly GCF_003031625.1. Lineage (NCBI taxonomy): Eukaryota > Metazoa > Chordata > Aves > Passeriformes > Tyrannidae > Empidonax > Empidonax traillii. The sequence continues at coordinate 933,255 of NW_020955467.1, read as the reverse complement.
TGGAATGATGCTGCAGGTCTGACAAACTTCCCAACTGCCACGATGGTCACGGAGCTGATCCACTACTAAGGTCTTGTTCGGGAATCAGGGGGTCCCAGGTACGGGGTTTTGTCCTTGTCTGGAGTACTGCTCTTTCCCATTTTGATTAAAACAGAATGCTCAAAAGTAATTTTCTAGTGTGTTGGTGGGATAGCAAGCTGTTTTGGTGATACTTGGTCCTTAAGAACCCAAAAGCCTAATTAACAAATGCTTCTGAAGCTGGTGCTAATGATCTCACTGGGTGTAAAGAGGAAGTTGCTCAGGAATACTGGCTATCAGTGCAATGGGAATGATTGTCTGAGGTTATGGAACAATTGCCAAGATCAATACAACTCTCAAAACCCCAAAGGAGAACCTAAACAAAGTAGGCTAAAAATGCCATCAGTGGCTAAAACCCTTTTAGCTGTAAAAACCTGAAAAAGTTTCAAGGTTGGGAGTCAGCATTCCACAACCCACAGGTGCTGTATGAAATGAGGAATCTTTTTGATTCAGTCAACATTTAAGAACAATTGAGCAGAAAGAGGTCTGTGCTTATTGTCCTATTGTCAATATGCAGGGGGCTGATACTTGTGCACCCTCTGTTGCCATCAATGAGATTATCTGGTTTATAGCACCAGGTACAGATAACGCTCTCAGGGACAAAGGAAACAGATCAGCTGAAAAGAGAATACAGAATCCTTGTCTAATTCAAAAAAAGCATGCTTGGATTACTATCAGTCATCAAGGAAGCTTTCTAAGAAGTGAGTTCTTAGAGTTCCCATAGTCTGTCTATACGGAAAAACAAGGTGAAAAAGGAAAAAAAAATGTAGGAAATGAAGAAAAACAGATTTCTCATCAGAAGAAACAGCTTTCAATTCTTGGAACATATTGTTTGCATTCCATATCTAAAAATTTCACACTTTCATTTGTGTACCATGTTAGGTGATTAAGCAATTAACAATACATGGAAAGTCCCCCATTCTATTGGTTATGGTTCACAAAAGTTAAGGTCATTTTGTCACTTAATACACTTAATACACTTAATACACTTTTCAAGTAACTTGGGAAGCTTGACCTGACTTCACAAACATCTTCTAAAACATCATGTCCATTTATAAAAATAAGTTATCTGTATTTCAGGTTAATGCAAACAGAAAAAAAAATGTACATGTGTGTACTGCTCTGGCAATCTTGTTACCTTACATATGTAACATAATCTATTATATACTCATTTCACTTATGTCCCAATTTAATATATTCCTGTATCTACTATAACACCAAAGACTTTTAGCTAGAAGTCTCACAAGCATGTTTATAGATCATTGTTGTCTAAAGTCTTGATATTAAAAAAATATATGTACTGAAGCAACACTCCTACCTATCCTCTCTAAGGCCTTTTTACTTTGCCAGGCAGTGAGCAGAATCAGGCCTCTCAACTCAAAACCTGAACGTTATTTAGTTATTTTAATTTACATTCCAGAATAATATATTTTACAGCAATTCAACGTTTTTCTGTTTAGAAATATGTTCATTTCACCATTAGATTTGATACAAACCTATCGATGTAGGAGACCTGGCTGGGCAGGTAACTAGATAGGATACATTCCACAACTGCCCCATGTACATTTTAACAGTTCCTAAAGTACAAAGTATATAAATTGAGTCTGGAAAATTATCTTTTTTTCCCCTAATATATCAGAACACAGTGACAATTTAAGTAAACTTTTCCTTAAAACTGGAATGCTGTTTTCCTCCTTCCCTCCAGTCCTTTCAGAACTTGCACGAAAAACTCATCACTCATGAGAAGGGGAGACAACAATAAATAAAAGCAAAACTAAATTTATGTCTAACAGATATATTCTTTACTTTCATCGTTAAAGGAAGCAAACATGCCAAGTTTGTAATATTTTAATGATCAGAGCTATTTAAATAATTTCACAGTAAGAAATCAAGGCCAAAACTGAAGGTCATAAAGTCTTGTATAAATCCAGCTTTAACAATACCAACGGATATCTGATGTTCACTTTTTAATATAGAAGTGCCTCAGAATTAACAGCAGCAGTTTGAGTACTTGATGTAAGTAACTTCAGCTAAAGTGTGTCACTCAGCTTCTTTGGTATCTGGATAACCTCCTGGTACGTAGCTTTTTTGTAACTTTATTACATCAGTTAATGAAAACAGCGTGTGGCGTTTTAAATCCCAAAGGCTGCATGCATCTAGGAGACCAGCATTTAGGAAAGTACTACATTACAATAAGCCTTACAATAATTAAGTACTAAAAACTAAAGTGACCACGAGTCACAAACTTTCAAACCATTACCATTAACTAGCAGCAGTCACAGACAAATGGATTACAAACCATCAGCTTCTACAAATCAGTAAGTAAGCAAACAATAATAAAGGGTAATACAGGTACATGTTCACTTCATTTACTAATTGTACTGTTTGTTCACTCTGCTTTTTCTCTAGCAATATATTGGCATAATATAATATTTACATTTAATAAACATGCCAGTTCTACTAAAGATGATGTTTTTAATACAGTAATAAAAAATAATCAAGTAAACGTAGCACTGCAGTTTGTTGTAGGTCAGTGCTAGTGAATACTGTATCAGTGAAATTTATTATGCAATATCTATTGCTCTGGAAAAAATATTTGAATGTTAACTAAATAAAAACCTCTGTAAGTCAGTTCATGGTCAGTGTCATGCTAAAAGTTACAAGAAAATAAGATACCTGTGTTTCATATAACTTGCAAATGATATAAGTTTTTTTCCAAATGTAATCAAAATTCCATCAAGTTTGAACTAGACAGATTTCAGATCACAAAAAACCTTGAGATTTTTCCAAAGCTTTCGTAAATTCTTACACAAGCACAGAATCATTTAGGTTGGAAAAGACCTCTGAGATCACCGAGTCTAACCTTTGACTGATCACCACCTTGTCAACTAGACCATGGCACTAAGTGCCACGTCCACTCATTTCTTGAACACTTGTAGGGATGGTGACTCCATCACCTCCTTGGGCAGCCTCTTCTCATGGATAATCACCTTTTCTGTGAAGAAATTCCTCCTGATGTCCCACCTGCACCTCCCCTAGCACAACTTGAGGCTACGTCCTCTCATCCTGTAGCCTGGGAGAATAGGCCAACCCAAACCTGGTACAACCTCCTTTCAAGTAGTCATAGAGGGCAATTAGTTCACCCATAATTTAAACAATCACAACAGGAAACTTTACAGAATGGTATAAATGGCATTGTAAATACATGATAAATAGTAACTCAGTTAATGACTGAAACACAATTCTCTGCTGATACAGCGTTTGAGTTTGTTATATTAAGCATCAGTCATTGCCAGCTAGTTATTACTAACTGAACAGAAATGCAACGATATCATAATGTCAGCTTTGTTAAAGCCTGTTGCTGTGTCCAGTTTGCTCCCTTTCAAGGTCCTTTCCTCTAAGACTTTTGTTTTAATTGAAACACAATAACTCCAAAGAAATGGAAGGACCCTTCTAAATGTGTTGCTTTTGTGGGTCAGTTATTATTCTTTCATTGCAAGAAAGATCCAACAGGTGCGCGTGGCTGATTGTTTCTACATCATTACTTTGCACACCCCCATGCTGGGTGCATTTTAGCTATAAATAAGCACATAAAATCTAATCAACTGAAGTTAATACACTTGCATTATATAGATTCAGAATTTGTAAAATTTCCATGGTGTACCCTCATTTTTGCTTAGGTAGTCAATTCAGATATGTTGTTAACAATAGTGCACAGGGGCTTTCTTTGATGGACTAGTCTTTGCTGCTTGGGCAACCCCAAAAAGGTTAGCAGTATTTCCTAAAATATCCTATTTATTTTTACACATTAAGAATATCACCTGGCGAAAATACACATCTTGGAAATATTTAAACACATTTTCACATCCAACTGTTCCTCCTCTTACTGTAACATCATGCCTCAGGGTAACAAGTGCTAGTTTTAAGCACAGAAATAGCTGAGGTAAATGATCAAGTTACTTGATCTTGTGACACTGCTGTCTGCTTTACCTACATTTGTTTGTCTTTGACAACTAAAAACTATCCCTCAGTGTTTGTAAATAATTCTGCTGTGTCATTTTACCATACAGAGGAGACAAAAGCAGCAAACCCATCAGAATTACAAAAACATTTCAAATTCAGGCTTTGGTTTGTCTTAATGGATACTGCTTTCAAGAAACTGTGATTCACAGAATCACAGAATACCTTAAGTTGGAAGGGACCCACAAAAATCATCAAAGTCCAGCTCCTGGCCCTGCAGAGGACAGCCCCAAGAGTCACACCATGTGCCTGAGAGCTTTGTCCAAATGCTTCTTGAACTGTCAGGCTTGGTGCTGTGACCGCTTCCCGGGGGAGCCTGTTCCAGTGCCCAACCACCCTCTGGGTGTAGGACTTTGTCTAATATCCAACCTAAACCTGCCCTGACACAACTTCATGAAAGAATGGCAATAAGCTAAGATGCTAAAGACAGGCTGATAAATTAGTGCAATTGTACACAGTATTGATTACAAATGCTAAACAATACCATTGCACTATATGAGGAAAAAAAGTAACTTTTAGCTACAAAATAGACTTAAGTAGGAAAGATTATTGAGGCAAGCTGTTTGAAACTGGAACACTTTCACTGCATGTCATGGCTTCCTGAAAAACATAAATGGCTCAGGTGATGTATGATGAACAACTTGTTCTTAACAAGTAATAAAAATAAAATTACCTGAGAAATGCTGGTGCTGTGCTTAGGTTTAGAGGAAAGACACAAACCAAATAAATTTATCATATAAAATGCAGACAATTTCTGGCTCCTACCAAAATTTATTCCTGTCTACTTTTCCACTCGGATAAATTCCTTCTGTGGTTAGAATGATGAAACACTTCCACATTAAAGAGCTAATCAGCTTAATTGCATAATTTTGCCATTTTTTTAATCTCATCTTTAATCTCCAGCAGAAATAGTTACTAAGTCACCAGTTACAAGGTTATGCTACATTTTATCTTCTTTGTAGTGAGGAAATTAGATGTTTTGGTCTGGACATTCGCTTACATAGACTGCCTTGTTAGACCATCATTACTCTGAATGATAAAACAAAATTCATCTCCAAACATCACCAAAGATAAGAAGTCTTAAGAGTCCAGACTTCTTTTTTTATTCAGGAGATAAGATATTGTACATATTTCCGCTATTATTCAGATGTCTGAACCCTGATACTTCAAGTCAAAGTTTTCAGTTTTATTTAACTATGAACAGAACAATTAGTGACTATTTTCTTCAGAGTCCAAGCTTTTACAACACTTAACCTAAGAAATAATTAAGTGTGATGAATTTCTGAATGCATTAAGGCCTATAAGAGCTTCATAGACAAAACTGAATGGAATAATACAGCTAAACACAAGTGTTGATATTATATTCAAACATGTGCTGAAACAGGCCAGACACTGAAGAGGTATAACTCAGCACAATTTCTTTACTGGGTTATTTTATGCCTGCTGACAATATAATGTAATTTTAGCAATTTAACAGAATTTAAATGAATGTTTATTAACAAGGACCTGTCTTAATGATTTAGGGTCAATAAAATGGGTATCTGAAAGACCTGGAAATGAGAGAAGCTGACTAAATGATTCAGCTCATTTTTCTCTCCCCTCTCCTTCCCAGTAAATGACTTGACTTGGATTAATTTTGGTCTTTATTTTTTTTTTCCAGAATATATTTAAGTATCTAATGCTCATGCATTAAGACTCCTCTGAAAAACCAAACCATGGTTAGATTTAACCTAGTTAGATTTTAATCTTTAGCTCTATTAATAAGTAGAGTCTATAAAATGCCTCTATTTCAATTCAAGACAGAAATTTCAATTAGCAAGTTAAGGACTGAATTGCCACTGAAATATTACTATGTATTCTGAAGTTTAATGCTATTTCACTGAAGGTGTAGCTTTTATGATAAAACATGATTCAGCATAAAATAAACTGTTTATAGAGATGCTATATAAGAAGAAAGTCTCTTCTCTTCTGTTTTATTATTAACCTTCAGTTTTGCTTATAATATAGGATGACAAATTGTACTTGAATAATTAGCTGTGAAAAAATGAAATCTGACAACATTTGATGAATTACTGAATTTTTATTTTCACCCCTCCCCCAAACTATACCACTATTCTCCAAATTAGCTCATGTAAAAAATTAAGTATCATATATAATTACACAATTCTCAAATATCTTAAAGCCAGAACTTTGACACTTATTTGTTGAACTTGATAGGCCATCATCTTTATTTTTATTGGGAAATAAACATCCAAATTCAGGGAAAAAAATAGCCAAAGACATCTTAATTTATTTAAATGTGTAATTTCTGAACAACTTCTCAAACATTTTTAAAACTTTAGACATCATATATTGCATAAAAATGTGTTTAAAAAAGTTATGCAATTCCATTAAAACTTCCCATAAAGCCAATAAGAAGCATCAGACCATTAATTTTACATGAAGGAATATGCACATTAAATGTGGCCTGACTACTGAGATCACATCCACATCATTAAATTCTGTTTGTAAGTTGTAAATTTTAAATTCTAAAGCAAGCCTGGGTATGATCAAAACACATTTCAGCTGTAGAGGTCCACATCATTTTGTTCTTAACTGGAGATGCAGGTGTTGGTCCAGTGCTGAAGAGACCTAGCTTGTTCCAAGAGGGAGGCTGATCCCTTATATTTAAAAAATATAATAGTAGAAGCACCTAGATACAATACCAGTAGCTAACAAGCTGCTGTTTCTCTCCATAAAAACAAAACTATGGGCAATGGAAAACCCTTGTGTCCTTGTCGTTTCTAAGGAGAGTTAGTGTTTCATTAGCTTGATATAATATTTCTGCTACTCACTGATAGTTTGTCAAAGATCACTGCAGCGATATTTTTCTGCGGGAAAACTCATCTAACTGTGGGCTATCACAGCAGCTCCATCTTTTCAGTGCTAGTACCCATGCTTTTTAAACTGACAAGCACTACATCCACTAGAAACACCTTACCATACAGGAAAGAAGTTACTTTTCCTTACTCCTTTCCAGTTTTCTTTGCCATGGGCCGGCCTGTTTTTGACAAACTAAAGATATAATTTGTAGTAACTTGGTCCTTACTGCCAAACAATGATCAAAATGCTGCGACTTAAGTTTGCTCTATGTGGAAGGCAACTAGGATCTCTCTTTCCCAGCCTTAGACATGACAAACACCTTACTGACATCGTGAATACGCTCGCACAAGAAGCCTCTTTCACCTGAGCATTTATAATTCCCTTTGTAACTGCATCTTGGTATATCCTTCAGTCACTCGTTCCCACTACATCTGGTTGCCTACAAGCCACCACAGTTTTCTCTAGGCCTTCAGCACTGCAGACATAGAAACACCTCAGCAGATGATACCACAGCCTGCATTTAAAGGAGAGCACACTGCACACCGATAAACGTGAACGATCCCAGCAGCTCCAGCTGCTGGCTGCAGCACGTGTTTGTACAGAGCAGCCACAGTGTTTGCCACAATACAAACCGAGAAAGAGAAGGCACAACGCTGGTGTTTCTCCAAAAATTCACTCGAGTTTGGTTAAGACTTTCGATTTCCCTAAGTGGACCACACTTGTATGGGTTTTCTCGAGGCATAATATTTCTTTTGTTTGTTTTTTGGTGTATACGTTTCTTCAGGGTGTTTTTGCACACACATTCCAGTAAATAAAAAACAATTAATTCATGACAGATGATCTGAAAAGAAATAGTGAGGTGGTGAAGTGTGCTGTTAATACAAAGTTACTGAGGGTAGTAAAGCAAGAGATGGCTGAGGGAATCTACTTAAAGCCTCACAATCCTGAGTTCAAAGGCAGGTGAAATTTACTGTAGATAACTGTAATGTAAACACAGAAAAATTCCTAATTTTACCTATAAAATTTTATAATAGATGTAGATATAAACAATCAGAAAATAGACCCTGGGATCTAAATAGTTGATGTTCTGAAAACAATGTTCAATGTTCAACAGAACAACTTTCTACAATACTTAGTTTATCTGCTTTCTCACTTCCCTAGTAAAGCAAAACAAACGAGTGACAGGAATTATAAGCAAAGAACTGGATAATGGCATAAAAATAATTATTTCGACCCTGCTTATGTCTTGAATACTGGGTGTAACTCCTGGTTTCCTCTTCTCCAAAAGCATATAGTAGTACTCAAAAAAAAAAAAAAAAAAAAAAAAAAAAAAAAAAAAAAAAAAAAAAAAAAAAAAAAAAAAAAAAAAAAAAAAAAAAAAAAAAAAAAAAAAAAAAAAAAAAAAAAAAAAAAAAAAAAAAAAAAAAAAAAAAAAAAAAAAAAAAAAAAAAAAAAAAAAAAAAAAAAAAAGTACTAATATGAAAAAAATCAAGTACACCAAAACTTTTCAGCTTAGGAAATAAATACAAGACTGAGAAAAGACAGAAAATAATGAATTGAAGAGAGAAAGTGGCTGAACTGTTACTGTTTCTATCAAAATGAAAAGAATATAAATTAAGAATAGGATTTTTTTCTTGCACTACTCTGCAGATGCTAAAAACCTATGAGGATTTAGGGGGAGAAAAAAAAAAAAAGACCAGGCAAATTTGTGGAATGAAAACCTACCTGCCGAGAATTGTTAAGAATAAGACACCGCTTCTGATTCAGAAAGTGCTAAAGCCACAGATGATTGCATTTGTGCTATTGAGGGATCATATGACATCCCATCTCTGTAGTCTTCCTTAGGCACTTGCTAGTGCCCACTGCTGCAGACAGATATCCTCAAATACGTTTCAGTGAAGACCACACCAGCTAATTATTTCTGGAATGCATTTACTTACAGCTAAATTCAAAGGAATTGAAAAATAAAGGATATGCATAATAGAAGATACACCTCAGCCTGGAAAGCATTTACACATACACTTGATTGTGGTCCAGTTGAGATCATTAATATACAAATACAAGTAAATGTATGGATATAGTTCCCAAAGGTACTTCACATTTTGCCCTTTTCAAAAACTTCTTAGTATCAGTGGGATGGTACGGAATCTGTGTCAATTGTATCAAGCTGGAACAAAATTGTATTCTTTTTCGGACATCTCGGAGTATTTCTAACAGAAGAAGGTGTACTGCAGTACTGAAATTCCACCAGTTTGATTTGCCTTTTGAAAAACAAATCAGTACTTATTTCCATCTTCTTGGGTACAAAAGTTACTTTATTTGCCACTGCATATTGCACTTTCTATCAATAATCATGCTCGACTTTCAGGCCCGTGTCCTGCAGCAGCACTTCCTGCCGCCCCACAGCTTCCCCAAACCAGCTGCTACTCGGAGGCTGCCCAAAAGAAGTGAATCACAAGCATGACACCAAATCATATCAAAAGTTCCTTGTTTCAATGAACAAACAAAAAGTGCAGTCACTGACCTACCTGAACTGTTTTCTGAACCAGTTCCAGTAAAGAAGCACAATATTATGTGGAAACATAGCTCAAAAGACGTTTATTTCAAGTAACAAGGTAAAGATACACGGTCATAATAAATTTCCAAAGTGGTAAATAGTTTTTCAGAAATAAACAGAATGAATGAGCAAAGGCGTTACTCAAAAATCCCGTTAGTATTTTCCCTTACAGCAGTCTAAACGCTTCCAAGCAGTCTGTTCCAAAATGATTATTTTGATCCATTCCAAGGGGATTAGCTGTGCAAATAAACCTGGTCGCGCAACGCAGTCTAATCTGCAACATAGCTAACAAAGACTGAAAAAAAGAGTGCAGATAATTACTCTAATCCATACTTCATGAATGCTTAAAAAAAAAAAAAAAAAAAAAAAAAAAAAAAAAAAAAAAAAAAAAAAAAAAAAAAAAAAAAAAAAAAAAAAAAAAAAAAAAAAAAAAAAAAAAAAAAAAAAAAAAAAAAAAAAAGAAAAAAAAAAAGAAAAAGGGATGGTCCTCAGAGGAAACACTTCGATATTCTGCGTGTGCTTTACAATCCGTACGAGCAACTTTTCCGCGGCATCTCAAAGGAAAAGGACAAGATAAAACACAAAGTCGCGCCAGCTCAGCGTTCCTGCCCCTCCACCGCTTTCCTAGCCGTCCCTTCCCGCTTCCAGGCGGGAGCGCCTGGCGAGGGCGGTGTGCCGTCGCCCGAGCTGGCGAGGGGATAGAGATCGATATGTATATATGTTTATGCTTTAAAAGAGATCGCGGGAAGTGCTGTTCGCAGGGCCCGGGGAAGGGAGGGAAGGAAGGCGGGAGAGAGAGAGAGAGAGGGAGGGCAGAAAGGGGGGCGGGTTGCGGGGGCTGTTCCCGCCTCACTCCCACCCCCACCGGGCTGCGCCGCCGGCCGCTGAGCGCTGGGAGGCGGCAGCGAGTCCCGGCCGCCGGATCCGCTTGGGGAACGCGGACGGGAGAGCGAGACTTTTACCTTTTCTCTCTTTTGGTTTTTTTTTTTTTTTTTTCCTTTTTTTTCCCCGGTCCTCACCCACCATGCTGCGGACGCCGCTGCCCGCGGGGGACGAGCGGCGGCTCAGTCCGGCGCCCTCCTCCTGAGAAGGGATGCGGGAGGCGCGGCCGGGACACAGCTAGCGCGACCCGCGCCTCTCCCCCGACCTCCCCCCTCCCGCGTCCCCGACCACCATGAGGGAAGAGCGAGAAGCTGCCGCGGCGGCCGCCTCCCCCCACGGCCCCGGCAGAGCCCCGCAGCCCTGCCCGCAGCCGGACGGCGGCGGGGCGGCCCCCGCGGAGAGCCTGCGGAACGGATACGTGAAGAGCTGCGCGACCCCCCTGCGCCAGGACCCCCCGAAGAGCCTCCTCTCCCTGCTGCTCTTCCCCACCGCCTCCTCCTCCCGGGCTCGGCTCGCCCTGGGCGTCCTGGCCGCCGCTGTCCTCTCGCTCCTGGCCTTTCCCGGCCAGGGCAGCGCCCGGGAGCGGCAGGACGGGAGCCGCTGGCAGAGCCCGCGGACGCTGCACGCCTTGCTGTGCCTGTCCCGCTGCCTCAGCCCCCTCTTCAGCATCGCCTGTGCCTTCTTCTTCCTCACCTGCTACCTGGTCGGCGGCCGGCGCGGGGAGCTCGGCGGCGGCACTCCCCGCTGGTGGCTGCTGGCGCTGCCCGTGTGCTGCTACTCGGGGGACTTCGTGGCGCTGCAGTGGCTGCTGCCCGAGGAGGGGCACGAAGAGGAGCCGCAGATGTTCCTAGGAAGGCTCCTGACGGTGCTGGGCTCCGTAGCAGCGCTGACCCTGCTGCAGAGCTCTCCGAAGTTGCACCGGAGCCTCCTCGTCTTGGTCTTCTCCAGCCTGGTGTGGCTGGTGCCGCTCGCCAGCCTCCCCTCGCTCCCCCCAGCCCTCAGACCGCTGCTGGCCGGCACGGCCGGGGTGGCAGGCTGCCTCCTGGCACTCTGTGGCGGGGAGCACGGCATCTTCTCGGCTCACAGCCGAGGAGCGCACCACCAGCATCATCGCCACCCACGGCTCCCCAGCGTGGAGGAAAAAGTGCCTGTGATCAGACCCAGGAGGAGATCTAGTTGCGTGTCCTTAGGGGAAACTTCGGCCAGCTACTACGGCAGCTGCAAAATGTTTAGGAGACCCTCGTTGCCTTGCATTTCCAGAGAGCAGGTAGGTTTCTCCGAAACTTGAGAGAGAAACTTTCCGAGGAATGAGCGCCACTCGCTTTTCCTAACCGCTGTGTATGTCTGTGCTGGATGTCTGCTTCCTGGCAAACTCCTGCTGGAGGAATGGAGGGAAACGTTAGTCCCTTAGCGGGTTTCTCAGCTGGGTTCTGCACAATCAATATACTCCTTTATTTCTGAGTGGGAGCTAAATCATAATAATGTATTTGCTGTAGGACAGAGGGCTCGCTCGATTTTTATGTGATCCTAAATATTAAACAGTAGTTCTTATTGATTAGAACAAAACCTCAAACCAGACATTTTCAGCTATCAGTTACCTTGTTATTGTGATGGTTTCTTTTCCAAAGCCCCCCACCTCCTCCGCTTCTGGCAGATTTTACGAGAGAAAGAAACCACAGCTTTCTAACTGCTCGGCACTGCTGGTCCTTCCCGCTTTCTTCGGACAAAATGATTGCCAAGTGCTAAAGACAGACCAGGTTTTGAGGGATATTATTTATCAAATGTTGGCGCTGTTTGAGTGGCAGCTGTCCTTCTGCCTCTCGCTTGTTCCTCTATCGCTTGTTCCTCTGTCTCCCTCTCACCCTCTCTTCTTCCCCCCACCTAAGTTAACGTTAGTTTTGCGTTGATGCGATTTAAGAAACCTCTTTTTACAGAAGAGAGAGCTGTTCAGTAGGGTCTGGAGGGATGCCCGAAACGCTCACTTTTCTTGAATGGAACTCTGTTGGTTTCTACCTCCCGGAAAACTTTTCAATGAGTCTTGTTTTTTTGTAGCGTAAACCCCCGTGCGTGTGGGGGAGTTTGTTTTTATTTGGGCTCTTGCACGTCAACTGCAGGAACATCGAGTTGTGTTGGAACTGGCCCGAGGCTGCTGCAAGTGGATTATCAGCCCGTTGTAGGAGGGAGAATAAGGGGAGTGTATTTAATAAACGTGCAAGTGAGCAGTTTCTGGGAAGTGATTGTTGCTGCACAATCCCTTCTATTACTGTCGTGGCTGAAATTCATGGGTGCTAAATGAAATTTTCTAATTTTGCTTTGACATGTATTCTGTACTGCACTTCTTACGATTGATTGTGAATTAGATCTAAGGAAATACGAGGTGAATCTGAAATGGTGGAGAAGTTTTGGAGCATTTTTTCCCCCCTGTGTTTACACAGTAGAATTAATACAGCAGTATTAAAAGGTTAAAATGCAAATATGCTGTAAAAGGCCTCAGAAATAACCCATTTAATGAGTTGTAGATTATCTAATGCATACAATGAAAGACACATTAAAATATTGTACTTGCAGTTAAGATACGTAGGGAATATTGTATAACAGTTTACTTTTTCTGTTTCCTTTGGGACAGTAAATGCTCCCTTTTTCTGTTACATTAGTCTGAAGTACAGAAATCTCAGAAAATGTGATTTCATTAACCTTTCTAGATGATAGAAGATATTTGTTCACATGCATGTTACTAAAAGCTTCCTTTGACATTCAACTCCCTTCTTAAAGCCATGCGCATATTTCAAGTTGGGGCATTCATTATTCTTCAAGTAACATCGTAAATGTCAACTATAACTAAATATGTAGAATTTATTGGCGGTACTTAAATCATACGTGTTCATAATGAAACGTAACTGTTTGGTAGACTTCCAGAATTTGATATCTTTGTTATCACTAGATGTGAACAACAAAGAGATATGGAGATCTTCATTTTCCTAATAGTCTATTACGCTTTACAGTAAATATTTGTACTTGGTTAAGCACAGCTTAAATGGGATTCACAGATACTTGTTCTGTACTGTATTTTATATGCAATTTTACAAGGATAACACAGGTTAAATCTTCTGATCTCCTGTCTGACTTGGAGAGAGATCAGACATTGCAGAGATGATAAAACATCAATTGTTTGGGCAGGGGGAGGGAGAATTAAGCCCATAATGTGTGACTTCATTTGAATAAACAGCACAAGGTTTTTATGTTGCTTCCTTGAAACAGAAGGAATGTATGCACTTAGTGCTTTTCAGAGGGAATTTCTTGTGTGAGTTTTCTTTAAGGGCTGATCAGATGTTTTGCAAATCTTTATAAAATATTACAATGATTCTTTTCCAGTATTAATATTTTAAGAGGGAGTTTAATGAGCATTGTTAGGAACCAGTACAAGGAACGTGCTGCAAATCCATTGTGACGGGAATACTTTAACGAATGAGTTGTTATTGTGATTCTATTAGATACATTTTGTCTGATTGCTGAAAACCTCTTATATGTAGAGGTTTATATTTATATAGTCAAATTTAGAATAGCAGGTCAGAAGGGGACCCCAAGGATCATCTGGTCCAACCTTTCTTGGCAAGAGCACTGTCTAGACAAGATGACCTGGCACCTTGTTCAGCTAAATTTAAAACTGTCCGATACTGAGGAGTCCACAACTTCCCTGGGGAGATTAATCCAATGGCTGATTGTTCTCATTGTGAACAAGTTTTCTCTTGTGTAAATTTTAATTACTCTTTGAGGAAAACAGGGAGTATTAGTACTGACCTTAAATTTACAGTTATGCATTGATTTGAAATTATGTGGGTTCTCTGTCTAGTTAAATGCACAAGAAAATAATTATATTTAGTTAATTTTTTTTCCTTTAATAAATTCTTTTCTAAGGGGTTTGTGGGCATCAAGTGGGGGGCAGGGTGGAATATGAATATGCAGGTATGTGCAACCAGTACTGTGTGCACACAGAAACTGGATATATCAATCACTGTTTTCTGGGGCCGGAGTGGAAAGAGGCCCAGTAAGCATGAACCTGTAAAAGTTTGCTAATTTGAGCAGTTCTCATGACAAATATTTAGATTATTGCTTTCTGCACTTCAACAGGTGCAGCAGCTATAATGCTAGAGAGTTGATAAAATTAGTTTACCTTTAATCTTACCTTTTATATGAACATCCATATTACCTTTAGCCATCAAAGTCTGCAATTTCCCGCTACGTGTAACTTCTCTGCAGTATATATGTCTGGCAATGTAGTTTGAGGTGGGAGGAAAGAAACTTGAATAGATTATATCTTTAAATTTTTATGTACATGTACTTAAATGCCATTATCAAATATAAATCAAATTAAGGCTAAAAGTCAATCGAAATGTCAGTTCTGAACTCTGCTATGGTAACGCTTCTGCTCACAGAAATTCATGTGATTTTTAGGAGTAAACAGGCTTTTTATATTCTTACTTCAGTGTTCATCTTGGACCTAGAGAGGAATTGCCGTAAGATTGCAGGACTGAATGGTATTTCAAATTTTGTGTAGATCATATTTTGATTACATGTGCTAATGGGATGCTAATCTGTTAGCTGTACCTATTGCTACTGATATCAAAGGGTTTATCTTCATTGGCTGTTGCATATTTAGCACTTAATTTCATAATTTCTTTTTTGCCTGAAAGCCAAATCAGAATTGGGAATCTATAAGTCAGTGTTGCAGATCTTGTAAATGCTGTCCTGAAAAATATGGTAGTAAAACTCCTTTAACTTGATGGTGAACTTGCATGTGAGAGCAAACAACTAGGTGTAGAAAATCATGCACAGGAGCTTCTCGGAATCCAGAAAGAATGTGTGATTTCTAAAATTCATATTATTCCTTCAGTAAAGAATAGGCCTTCCTAAATAAATACACATAAGAGTCCAAAACAGTCTGCAGACTGAGCTGATACATTTACTGGTTACCTGACCAGGTTAAAACACATAGGAAAGCTGTGATATTTAATGGACAAGGATTGCCTTCATGTTGCACTCTTATAACTGGAAGAAGAATTGTCTTGAGGTTAGGTTGTTGAATTGGCTGCCACCTCTCCCCAGTTTCTGTTCCAAGCTATCCTTACCTTTGATGTATTACCCTAGGAAGATAAGGTCTTGATTTCAATAGCCTAAAATATTTGCGTAACTTGAAATTAATGCAGTTCCTTATTTGCTTAGGAAATTTACATCTGTGTCTGTTACCTATTTGTGCAACAAATTATAGTATGTCTTTAGGTATTCAGGGTATAAATTTTCTATTGCAGAAGCTGTCAATTAATGTGTATTTTAGAGTATCTTACAATTGTTAAATTTAGATACTATTTGCAGCCTAAAAACATGAGCTTTTACCTGTTAATTGCAGCCAATAAAAAAAAAGTCATTCTTTTTGCTATGTATTTCACAAACTAGCTCTTTGATATTTTAAGTTTCCCCTTCCAGATTACAAGGACTGTTACTACAGTTGTACCTGCATGTCAAGATGTGTTTCTGTTGTTAAAAGAATCTTCATTTCTCTCAGGTTTGTCTTATGGGGAAAAATCAAGGTAGCAATGTGTGCTGAGCTGTGAATGTAATCGGTGTCAATGGGATGCAGCTGAGTGCGAGGAATGTGCAAAGGGAAGGATTACATGGTGAAAGCAACAGACTTTGAAAACTTTCTGCAGCTGTATTTTGGATGAGTAGGATTCTATTGTTTCTCTCTGACCTTGACAAAATATTTTGTGCTGGATGAAATGTGAAATGAGAAGACTCTTAGTAAGAGTTGTATCCTTTTTTTTTTTTTTTTTCCCTTTTCTATATTGGTTATATAGTTTTATTCTTGAAGTATTATACCACAAAGAAAGGATGATTTGAGTATGGTTTGCCTGTAGAGAGGTCAGAGTTTAAGA
>NW_020955467.1:906106-916818 GCF_003031625.1 Empidonax traillii | reverse complement strand
GCAATCCATCTACGTCCTGAGGACCTCGCTGCCACCGTCCAAGCGTGCTTGGCCCCGGCAGATGAACCTCAGGATTAAAGGGTGGGCTCAGTTCCGCGCACACTGTGTCTCACCTAAAAAATCCAATGCGCAGGCTGGAAGGTGGAAAGACCTTCCCCGGTTCTTCGTTCGCGAAGACTGGCCATTACACATTACACATCCTGTGGCGAAGCGACCCCAGGGATTGTGCAGTGGCTCACAGACAGTGACAAAAAAAGGATACTGGGGAGACCGAGTGCAGTTAAGAACTCTGTTAGCTAAGCTTACTTTGAGCTGGCTTTTAGATGTCTGAGACTTGGTGGCAGTTCATATTCTGCACAACCGAAAGCAGGAAAGCATGACTGTAAGCTATCAGTGTAGCAGAGGAGGATGACTGTTTCTTCAGGTGTGTTTTCCTGAAAAGAAAATGCAAATGGAGAAAGGAAGGAGATCAAAGACAACTGCTGTGCAAATGCTGAAGGAATATGGTGGAGGAAAGAAAGGGAAGAAACTTTGAGAGATGATTCCAACAACTGCATGATTGACTGTGTTGAAGAAAACCAGCGGAATAAATTGGATAAAGTATTAATATTCAGCTTGGACCAGGAATATGTTTTAAGTTTATGAAAGAAATTTGTATAGATGAGGAACAAAAGGTTCGCAGGAGAGTCTAGAAAGACAAAGCGAACAACCCCTAAGCTGAGGTTTGTAAACAGTATATTCTGTGAGATTAACTATGAAAAGGAAGAGAATTGAAAGGAGCTGGGTATATTTTCCTGCGAGAAAGACTCATTTTTTTTGACACAATGTAAGTCTGTGCATGTAAATGCCTGACAGTACTGTCTTAATAGTTGAACTTGACCAACAGAACTGATTGAATGCTGAGGCCCTAGAAGTTCCAAACTGCAGCAAGTTTTATGAAAAAAAGGTGAGTGGGAAGTGAAGGAACCCTATGGAATATGCCCCAACACAGAGCAAGTCTGCAGTGTGAGCTGAACTCGAGGAATCCCCATGACATCCTCACGTCATAAGTGAATATCAGAATGGAGGTGGGGTGGGGATTCTGGTAAAGCCTGGGCCTTAGCTGACATTTGGTAGAAAAGTTATATTTTTAAAAAAGCCTTTTTCCTCCTGTTTTTCTCTTCCAATACCTAAAAATGAAAACTTCATGCAGCTTTACCACTGTTCAAACTAATCATTGAACAAAGCCAACTGCAACTATCAGATGATACTTGTTGCTGAAGGTGGGAAAGAGTAAATCTTGTACTTTTCTGCGAAGATAAGGATTACAGGCGGGGAAACTGGGAGATGGAGTCTGTTCTATCGCTGATGCAAACATTTGCTGAGGAAAACAGTTGAGAAACTTCTGCGTGCCAGTGAGGAGGGAGAACAGACCACAGGAGGCTACAGACATAGAATATTTTGCTGGAATCTTACTGATTTTTGCAGGATAAAAATATGTGGAGAGCAAGCTGAAAGAATAGTTGATGAAGAGAATAAAGGGGAATGAAAGGAAATGTTGAATTT
Organism: Empidonax traillii; assembly: GCF_003031625.1. Taxonomy (NCBI): domain Eukaryota; kingdom Metazoa; phylum Chordata; class Aves; order Passeriformes; family Tyrannidae; genus Empidonax; species Empidonax traillii. The sequence goes on along the minus strand of NW_020955467.1, from coordinate 915,273 downwards.
CAACATGTCCTTTACAAGGGGTGAAAACAATGCGTAGAAGACGGAACAACCTGACAGAATAAATTCTAGTGGTAAAAAAAAAAAAAAAGAGGGACTTTCCTGCAAGTCAATAGCAGAAATGAAAATTTAAGGTTTGAGTTGTTCAGGGCAGGCTGTGTAATGTATGATTGATTGTTAGTGAAGCATAAAAAGGACCAGTAACTCTAAGGATCCAGTGGCAGTAAAAGTGTACTAGAGCCTTCCAAACAGGCAGGAGCCACAGATGTTGATAAATGAGAGTTCACAGGGTTAGGAATAAACCGACAGGTGATGGCATTTGGGGAAGGGATGTGTGAAAGAAATAAGTCAGAGAGATCTGTGCTTAAGAAAGGCCAGTTAAGTGAATGGCCTTACTGGTGAGTGTGACAAACCAAACTGTTCTAGGAACTACAAGGCACCATAACAACACATGACTGCTGAAACAAGGTGACAGTTTCTGTAGCAGTTTTGTATTTGAAAATGGATCATACAGATTTGGGAAAGGACATAATTCATATAAATACAGGCAGCTGGTGACCAGGATTAAGTTTCAATGTGTTGGACCATCCTTACTTTTTCATGCACAGCTTTTGTACGTAGCACATTCCTTTGAAACAAAGTGCAAATTTATTGGGAGAGGGACAGACCAGGGCACAGATATGCAAATATATTTTTTTATATCTGTTTGTTTGTTTGTTTTTTTCAATATTTATGAAAAATAGTGCTGTTACGCAAAATATTCATGACCAGCAGTGCTAATTGCGCTCTGATAGGTGGTGATACAGCAAGACTGTGTCACACCTGCCTGTTTATATCTCTTGCCAGTATGGTTTTGTCAGCAAAGTTCATAATACAGAATAAATCTTTCTGAAAGTGAGTGGTTTTAGGGTTATCAGAGGGAAGTTTCATCAGTTTTATTGAAATAATGGCTTAACTGTGACTCCCTGCATAGGCACTAGGCATTACAGTGTCTCTTTAACCTTCATTATTGGTCACATTACATTTTCTTTTTGTTTAATTAACCCCCTTTAAAGGACTGGAGCTAAACTAAAGGTTAAAAAGGACATTCTTACACTAGGTTAAATGTCTGCATCTTTAGCATGACTTTTTTTTTTTTTTTTTTTCCAATGTGACCCAAAATTAAAGGCCTGTATTTACATTTAGGGACTTTTTAATTTCCTTAGAGTCAGTTGATATTACAGATTAAATCATAATATATTTTTAGGGTTTTTAAATGTATTTCTTTTCCTCCTTAGTTATTGTTGTGTGACACGTGTTTACCACTTCAAGAATATAATTTTACACCTTCTGTCTAGTAGATTCTTTTAGAAGACTGCTAAATTTCTGGATATTCCAAGTTACTGAAACAGGATAAGAAGCAGAGGATTTTTAAAGAACAAGTATCAGTGAGTCTTTCTACTTTCTGGCTCTCCAGAACAGTTTATCCTTTATCCTTTAACAGTTCTATCCTTTCACAGAAATTACTGATACATCTACTGTGTTTCAGCATTTGATGATGGCTAAACAGTAATCCTCAGATACCTCATCATCTTCTGTGTGAGGGCTGTGTGGTGGCCAAGGAGCCTCACACTGTGTGCGCTTTACAGGCAGGGATGGCCTCTCAGCTGGGCTTGTCAGCTTTGAAAGTGAACTGACTTTTGGTGGGCTTTTTCTGAGGCAGGGATTGATCTCTGCATTCATAGGACATCATTAGTAGTTAATAATACCCCGTGTCATGTGTAGTTTAATGATGCTAACTTGAAAAAAAAAAAAGAGGAATGTTTTTGAGAGAAGCCTTAAGAAGTGATTATTGTTTTGATTAATCTGCACAGTAGCATTCGTTTCGTTTGATTTACCACCTATACAGCGTAGTGTGTAAATATACTCAAAAGCTCTTTGTTATGTGCTCTTGCAGTTCCATAGTATCTACTACATTCTCCCCCCCCATAGAATTATCCTCATTACATAGCATGAAATTAAATTTCATTTCATTTAAACTGTGTTTTATGTAGATACAAGCAGTTATGTTCTCATGTGTGGGTAGTAGGGGAGGCAAATTTGTGTTCAAACCTGACGGTGTGACTAGCAGGCTGAAAAAGTTTAGATCCTGCTGTGCCTGTGAAACACCATCTGCTCTGGCACTGACTGTCCCGAGGGAATTGGCTCAGACTGGAAGAAGTAAAGGCACAGTTTTCCTCTTGGCTAGTTGGATCTGCGAGAAGCAGACTTTATTTTGCTCAGGGAAAGATGAATGTTGATCCAAGTTATACTGTTTCCATTGAGATTGGCCATGCAAAAGGGCACTGAAACGCAGATGTGCGTGCTATGTATTGCTGCTTATGGACTGGGGTAAATAAATCATTAATGATGATAGAGGCCTGATTCTTCCGAACAAATTAATACAGGATAGAGCAGTATATTTCATATCTTAGCTAAAAAAAACACAAACAAGCTTGTCTTGTCCACCCTTTACGTGTCCTCTTTCTGTCCTTGTTTCAGCTAACTGCATTTTTAGGGCAGCATAGTGTCCTTTTGGAGATCACTGAAATAAGCTTACCAAGCCAATTTCAAATGAATCTTCCAATGGGAGAATTTCCATAGATTATGCACACAGATGTTTAGGCATCTTCCAGTTCTTCTTTTTTTTATTTAAATAGTAAAAAAGCTGTGGAATGTTACTTAGGATCTTTTCAATGAATGATTAAAAAGCTGTAATATGTCTCTCTGAAGTTAAAATGAGTTATTACCATGATGTAAATAACAGCTTTTTGCTGTTATGGCAAAGCACAGTTGAAAGTATTTTGATTATAAATATCTGTTAAATTATTTTTATGTAGTTGTAGAAAGCATTAATTAGAATTTGTATCAGCATTTCTTGCTACTTTTTATTCCCCATAGCAGAATGTTTCCATGCTCTGGTAATACTGAAAATCTAGTTTTTCCTTCTATTTGCAGTCTCTGCTTGAACAAGTGTGATTTAGGAAGAAGAAAGAAGAGTTTGGAACAGCTTTTGTGTTAATGACCAGTCTTTTTTTTTGTCATTACTTTTAATTAATTTATTTTTCAAAACTGGCAGCCTGTTCATTAGATGCCAAAGAATTTTAAAGAAGTTTGCAAGTAATAAGTTTGCAAGTGATTTTCTATGATTCTGAGATTAAAATAAGAAAGTGGGAGTAGATGAGCAGAGGCAGATGCTGGCTATTGCTTTTAAGTGTGACCTGTGTTTTCAGGTCCTCTGAGACAGTGACTGTCATATCTGAGACATCTGCAGAATGGTCTTAGGAAGAAAAGAGTACTTCAGTGTATGTGTGAAGGCTAAGAATTTTTTATGAAGACTGAAAATCCAAAAATAGTTAAAAGACCCATTATTAATATCATTAAGGATAAAATTTCCAGACAAATTAATTTGGAAACTGGTACTATACATGTAAATATAAAACTGATTCCTTGTTCAGGAAAGTGTCTTACAGCCTTAGGAAATATTTAGACTATGTTTCATGTAATAAAGAGATGCCATTTCAGGCATCTGCAAAAGTCCATGTAGCTTTAATGATGGACTTATAAAGGTATATTTAGTCTATGCAATTTTTCTCTTAGGAGACTAGTTGCTGTAAAAGTCTCATTGCTAAAGATTTGTAAGTCTTCTATGCTAGCCTTAACACTTATTCTAGTAGGAAACTCCCTAGAGTCAGTAGAGTACTTAAGCCTTCAAGTGGAAAAGAACATGTGTTTTGCAGTGTTTAAGGATTGAGATTATAGTCCTTACTTGTTTAAAAATTCACAGGGTTCAGTGTAATTTATAACTTTAGGTCTCTAGTAGCAAGTGTTAACAGTCTCAAATACATTCTTAGAGCTATGTTCCTTTCACCTGTCCGGTGATGGAGAGGGTTGGTGTGCCTTTAGAAGACGCATCTTTATTTTTAATTATTTGGCCTTGAAAGTACAAGAAAAATAATGTTCTATGACATTAGTGTTCAATAGTAAATTGTTTATTTGCTTGTCCTTTTTGAAATTTCATTTTTCTCTATCTTTCTCTCTTTATCTTTTCTTAATTTTGAGATAATTTTAACACCAGCGTGTTCTTTCTCTTCCTATGTGTTACAAGATCAGTACCATAACTTGGTCCAAAATTACAAGTGCCTCTTTCAGCAGGACATAAAAATGTTCTGACTCAAAATATTTTACTTTTTGGAAACCTAGCAAGCAAATTATTTTTTGAAAAAAAAAATGTAGAAGATTTGGTAACATATAATTTTTAACATAACAGAATTAAATATTTATTTTGCATTTACAGAATTAAAATATTTCTAGATTCTCTTACTTCAGTACATGAACCATCCATAATTGAAAAATCAGACGTAATTAGACTGCATTTAAGAAGGCACATACATTTATTTTTTACATAGTCATGCAGACCTTAGTATAGGGTAGTATAGGATATGGTAAAGTTATTTGTGTTTTTCATTTTGTTCTTTTAGTTCTGCAGGTCAGATACAAGGTGCTCATTCATCTTCCTCATTCTCTGTAAACGTAATTGCAAGTTTATTCGTGAGATCTGAGGTCTTAGTATGTGGACTTATTCTTTGCTGCCCAAAGAGGATCTGTGTGTCTTTGGTAGTTTCAAAGCTGAAAACAATCCTCTGTTTGTTTATTTCCTGGATGGAGGGGACAAAGGTTTTCTAGGTTGGTTTGGGAGTTTTTTCTTTTTTTTTTTAAAAAGACTGAACCTTTAGCCACCTTATTTATGTTTTGCCTGGCTCTCTCCTGTCATAAGGGAAGAACAGGAGTAGTATTGACTCCAGTGCTGTAATTGTAGCAAGAGTAGCTGACTGACTAATGATAATAGCTGTGCCTCAAAAAATAAATACTGAACAACTTGATCCCTCCACAATTGAGGGAAAAAATTAGAGGATTTGTATTTGTCAATGTACCTTCCTGCAGTGTTTTAGAGCCATAAGAAATCTTTGCTTGATCTTTATAATACTGACGTTGGATTCAATTGAGGTATTTCATTCTGATTACAGCTTGGGTTGTAACAGGATCAGTAGGAGCAGAGGAATATTTTTCTATCCTGATGCCTTGATCTTTGTTTACATCCAAAAGGCAAGCACATTTAACTGGACTTTTGCAGAACTTTATTTTCTTTTCAACTAAATTTTGAACTTTATTTCCAGTTTCTGAGTAATGCTTTGGTTCAGCATGTCTGTTAGATTCCCAGCTGTGTCCCAGGTCTGTTTTTCTTCTATTAGCTCTGATTCACTCTTTGACATGTTCTGCAGTGTTACCCCAGCAGATTTCAGTAAGAGGGGTAAGCCAAGAAAAGCCAAAGTTAAAAAGACCAGTAAATTCCCCACACCTGTCTCAACATGTGCATCATTTGGGAGGTTATCCAGCTTGGTGGACAGAGCTGTATGTTAATTCTTGTGTCCCAGAGTGTAACAGGAAACAGAGCTGGAGAAAACTATATTGTGATGGTAGATTCTATAGTCTGTGGATTTTTATAAGGCAGATAATTCCGAGTATTGCAAAAATATTAAATCATTAGTATTTGGGTAGATTTCCAACCCTTGTAGAGGCTCATCTTCTATACAAAATGGTCTTGTTTTGTAACAGTTATGTAACTTAATTGTTTAAGTACTTTGGTGTTTTTGTTCATATTTAGATATAAGTATTTTTTAGTCCTCTGACAGAATTTGTAAGTGGATGTTCTTCCACTGCTGTTTATCCGGGCATCTAAAAACTCATTCTGTCAAAGTTGTCATCGGCAACCATTTTATATTTTTGTTTTGGAAAACTTGTCTGAAACTTGAATCTAACTTAAAGCCTAAAGCCATCATGTGGCTCATGATTTTTCTCAGGACTCCCTAATCCATTGGTGAATAGAGTTAGGGTGGGAGTCTTTTGTATCTCAACATAACCCTGTAGCAATAGTCTTGCTAGTCTGTGCTGGTTTGCTTCCCTCCCCTACAGGGATATCTGGGTTCCTCAACATGCCTTGTGTCATCCCAGGTTTTCTGCCTATTCATCCTTGAAAATTTTTGATCTCTTTCTGGAATTTCCATAACACATACCAGACTACTTCCTTTATTTTTCTTTTCTTATCTGGCTTTCCATTCAGTTGAGGAAAATGGGTCTATGTGTAAAGAAAGCATTTCTTTCTTCTTTTCTTCCGCCTTCTTACATATTGTGTGGGTACTGCAACTTCAGAACAAAGAGGAATGCAGGTGCATGGGAAGAAACTAAGAAGTGATGCAGAGAAAAACTGTATCAATAGAGTAGAAAAGCCTGCTGATGGAAACATCTGTATTTTGAGAGCAATGTCTCTGAGATGTTAACAAATAGTTAATTGTTGACTAAGCCAGAGCATTGATTATATAGTGTAAACTTTTAAGTTTCTTATTTTCTGTGTAAGTATAGTTGCCAGTGCATACTTGCATGCAGTTCTTTGGTGTTTTATTTCAGGCTGTCTGTGCCCCTGGGCTTTTTGGCCTAAAACTTGATATTTTATTTTTTTGGAATATGGTTAAATTACGATACTAGATTTGACCATGAAACCTTCCCAAGAAACTGGAGAAACCACGATGTATTTGAAAGAATGAGACTGCCAGTCACTGGAAAATCAGGATGTCTTAGATTTCCTTGTAGAGCAGTTCTAGCTTGATGTGAACCTGGTCTGCCGAGCAAGTAAAGCTTTTGAGAAAGGAATACTGAAAATTCCCTAACATTGCCTGCTCCATGCACCCTCACGTTCTCTTCAGTGGTCAGGAAGCTGCTGTGACAGGTTGTTCTGGCTGGCTGTCATCTGTCTACTTCAGGATGCTTGAGGGGGATTTCCCGCTTAAAAGTGCACTGGGTAGATCAGTCTGTGACAGTGGGTGACTTTTTCAGCAGTGCATTTCATGTGCATTTTGCCTTGGTGAAGCTTTGCCCAGAATTTTATACAAAAGAAACCCAAACAAAACAACTTTTATCTTGCCTTCTTGCTTTCTTTGTGGTCCACAACTATTCCAAGAGCACAGAAAAGCAGTTACGTGTTTTTACACCGGATAAGCGGCGATGTCAGCACATAAAAGCTCTGTGCTGAAAATAGTTTGTTTCATGTTTATTCAGGTCGCAAAATGACCAAATTCAAATTCACGTTTAAAAATAAACTGTAAAATAACCTACATTTTGTGTGTGTGCAATATATGGTCAGATAGGTCAGCATTTGTTTGTTTTTATTAATTTTTTTTTTTCTCTAAAATCTGCAGTTTCCCTGCAAGATAGCTCACTGATGAGACCCATGATCTCTATGGGATTTTTTTTAGATCAAAAAGGGATTTTTGTATTCCTTGGTGTATACAGTAACTGTTTTGTGATACATTTTGAAAACACATTTCTTATATATACTTCTATATGAGTATACATGTTTGAATTCAGTGTGAAGTAATTTAAGAGAGAGTCTTGATGTTTTTATCTAATTTATTTTGAGTATAGTTTAAATCAGGAAAATTCTGTATTTATAAATTTGAGATCTGAATTAAATATAATTTAATGTTTTATGTAAAATCTGTAAGCCACTAATTTTTTAAATTTAATTTGTGACAGAAACTTTCAGTGGTGTGAATGAAAATCAAAAGATATGTTACTTTTTTTTTTTTTTTTAAATTTCATTTTAAATTGTTTTCCTTCTTGTGCTTTCCTTCTCAATTAAAAATAGGAAAAGCAGTGCACACAGCCGCTGCAGAGGTGTGAGAAAATGAAAATGCCAGCTCAAAACATCTCTGTAGAAGTTAGTTTGAGATGAGCCGGGCGAACTGTAAGGATGTTACTCAAGGGTTAAGCTCACTGTGTTTCGCTGGCTGCTGAGTGAAACAGGATGCAGTGACTACATTGTCAGACTGCTGGTGTGAGTGCAAACAGATGAGGAAATGCTGGATCAGGCACTTCAGCAACTTGGGCTGTTACCTAGGAAACCGCTTGCGTCATAGTTGCCAGCAATTAGCTTAGAGTTCTTTTATTTTTGATAGTGTTGCAAGCTGAACTCGCCTGTTACAAAGGAAAGGACTGGCTTAGCCTCAAACCGTTTGGTTGTGACTGCGGCTACGGCGCTCAGGAGGATTTGTGGAGCGAATAAATTGAAAAATTATTTAGACTTTCCAGCCTGCGTCTCCCAAGAACGTTGTAGCTGGGATTGGTTCTCAAAGATGTATAATCAAATTTTGGTGATCTGTATGAAAATGATCTTCCCCGGTTGCCAAAATTAAATACTGTTTAGTTTGACCAGCGGTTTGGATATCACCACCTTTTCCAGCAATTAACCTGAAGTAGTTTTTGGTGCCACGTATTAAACCACAGTTTTCAAAATTATGTTACCTGAGGCTTAACCTCTAAAGCAAGGGATTCTGAATTCTGTATTGTTTTAATAGTAACTTCAATTACTGAAGTTTAGTTACCTAGTGTCTACCTAGCCACTAATGTAAAGCAGTGAGTGTTGAAAGCAGTGTGTGTTTTGTCTCAGCAAATCATCCTATCTTCTGCATTTCTCTTCAAAACTGTAAACAACTTTACAGTAACTGCTTTATTATTGATGTATGTTGTTAATATGGGTATTGCCTTATGGCTAGCTACGGCTGGAGTTTTTCTGGGGAAAGGCACATGGTGACCAACAACTTAAACCAAAAATGTTTGTGTTTTTCTTTTTCTTTCTTTCTTTTTTTTTTTTTTTTTTTAAATAGGCAAACACATGAATAAACTTAGATTTTAACAAACTAGAATTACAGCATACAGTTTCAGACCAGACTTGTTAAAATGTCAAGGTTAATTCAGAATAGATTTTTTCCTTTGTTTGTATGAAGCTTAAAAAGTAAATATATTTTAAACGTTTGAATACTAGGATTTTCAAATTATTTTGGAAGAATTCCTCCGTATAACCCACTGCATTTTTTTCTGTGTTAAAAGAATAAAGCAAAACAAAGGCAACAACCAAGTCAACAAACCTTCCCACCCCACTGAAATAAAACCACTCCAAACAAGGAACACCACTGAAAACAAAAAAAACCCCAACCACCATGACCCAACCTCAAACCCAACTTTCCCCTCCCCCAACGCTAAACCCTTGAACACAAGGCTTAGAAAGATTGAGTATCTTAATTTCTGCACATTTATGA
>NW_020955467.1:866659-906011 GCF_003031625.1 Empidonax traillii | reverse complement strand
AAAAAAAAAAAAAATAAAAAAAAAATTCAAAACTGTGTGAAGGTGGCTAAAGCACCAGGGTGCCATTTATAATGGAAGAGTATCTGGTTTTGCTGATAGTTGAGAGTAGTTTGGCTGACTTGTCCGGCCTCACTCAGACGTTGTGTGTGGCCTCTGCTTGGTTGATGCTGTGTTTGGTGCCTGCTCATATCAGCTCAGCTGCAAGTTGTGAAGTTCCACTGCTGGAATCAGTGAGTATTAGGACTCAAATCTGTATGACCAATCAACAGCTAACGTAAGATATTAGCAAAGAAAGATCTGGAAATCACAATTTTGTGCTTAATCTTCTTTAGCCTTTCAATTCTGGACTGTAAAATGGAGGCTAAGGTGTCGTCAGGTCACTGGTGGGTTCCATGAGTCCAGTAATTTTGCCATTTATTTAGGGAAATTCCTGCAGGTTTTGCAATACATTAGACATATCAAATATTTTGGTTTATCCATGTTTAGTATTTTAACCCTGTAAGCCTTGTCAGTTTCCTTGAATGAAGTAAATGGGAGTTACATCATCATGTACTTAATTTTTTTCTGTGTAAATTTTAATATCGTTTAATTATCTGAATTTTGAATCTTTACTTTACCACTTGTTAGATATTTCAAGGTGTTTTTATGAGCTGACAACATTCAGTTGTTGTTATCAGAATTCTCAGCCAGACTATTTTGTGTACATGCATGTTTCAAAAGATAAGTCTATTAACAGATGGAACTGGATACTACTTGGTTATTTAATCTTTCAGGCATTATAGGAAGGGCGTGCAAGTTTTTTTTTCAGCAGAGCTGGTGAAATTTTGTCCAGTTCCTGTGGGAACATTTGCTTTATATTTGTTTTAATCCTATGGCTTCACAACTCATCTTCTCTAACATTGTTTATTCTGTAACTTTTAGAATCAGTCACAAAGGTGGGTGCTATGAAAGAGAACAGGGATTAAGGTCTCTTACATCTTTTTCTGATTGTGATTTTTACTGTGGAAAGCAAATCAGTAAAATGTTTTTGCAGGTCTTACACTGTGAAGTCTTTTGTAGAAAGTGCCACTGAAAACATGAAGGAAGTGACTGAGACTGAAAATCCATCGTTTTTTTTAATGTCTGTAGCTAAAAGGGCCAGCAGTCAGATCACCTTGTGTGGAAAGTTTTGTGCATCGGGAAGGTTTCCTTGCTTTTCTGAGCAGCACAAAGGGGTGTTTTTTTGTTTTGTGTCCTATATGATCATTGGAATCCTGTAAGATGGGCAACCTTTTAAAAAATATCATAATTCCAGTTGTCTAATTTGAGTACCTTTCTTCCAGGTCTTTTTATTTTCAAACTATCTTTGCCAGTAAGGGTTTTGTTTATTTGTTTTTCATGTAATCCTTAGGACCAATAGAGGAAATTATGTAGACTTGGTTCTGTTCAGCAGCCCCTTTTCACCGATATTGAAATCTTCCTCTTTCCTAGGAATAGGAAGGTTTTCTGCATTTCCACCCTAGAACACCCCAGCTTCAACCTGCGGTAAACCTGTCATTGGGCTGCTTTGTTTGTTTTGGATTTTCAGAGAATAAAAGCTAGGGGGAATAACAGAGAGAAATGCCACAGCCATCTCCAAATTTTCCTGGCATGTCACAAGTTTTCCTTTACTATTTTGTGATATTCACAGTTTATTTACTTTCTGTGTCCAAGTAACTGACTTGTTTCCAGTTTCCTCAGTGTCAGACTTTCTATGTGCTTGGTGTCCACGTAGAACTTGAGTCCTTAGCTAATCAATAAAATGTAAGAATTTGCTAAAATCTTGTGGAATGAAGAGCTAATTTCACCTTTTCTTTGCCTTAGCTTACAGTTGCAGACAATTTGAGACAATTCATGTCTCACTATAGTTCTCTTCTGTGATAGCAATTTTATAAGCATTTTTCACTAAAAATGTTATTGTCTGTATACTGTACCTATTTGGAGGAAATGCTTTTGCTAAGATGCATGTTAGAGGTCAAGATTTCAATGGCTTTTAAAGTCAAATAATATAGTGCTATCAGTAACCTTTCTATATCTTCTCCCTTATTTTTTTTTCACCTTTATTTATTTATTTTTTAAAAATTGGAATGCTGGCCTCTTGTATTTGTCTCTGCTATGTTCTACTGTTTTCCCCAAGTCTTCCTCATTGTTTTTTCACATATTAGTGTGTTGGGGGATTTTGTTTGCTCTTTTTTGCTTGTTTGTTTGTTTGTTTTCTGCTTTAGGGTTTTTTTTGCCTTTTTTTTTATCATAATACCAGCAGCAGAACTAAGTAAAGTAAGTGGTGCAACAGCGGGTTTTGTAGACCTGTTTTGTTTTTGGGAGGTACAGTTGCAGTGCAAGTGTTGATCAAAATTATGAGTTCTGAGGTCAGAGCATAAAAAATTTTTGATGCAAAGAACTATGTCCAGTTTAGTTTAATTTTTATGTAGTCACAAAAAAGGGATTTTTTTTTTTTTTGACCTTCAGACATATCATTTCTAATCTGAACAGCTCTGCTCAAATGTTCCAATTCCCTGAGTGCTTTATGGCACCGACACTGAAAGGAGTGGTCCTTCCCAGCCCTTTCTGCTCATTCCTGCCCTAGCACCATCCCCCATTGTGCTGACACAAGCATTCATGAGACTACACAGTGAACTAAATTGGGGAACTAATCCATGGTAAAAGTAATCAGTTCTTTTTGTAGCTCCTTGCCACGTGTCTGCATGAATGCTTTTGCTGTGTAAGGGAGGGAGAGACCCAGGGATGGGAATGAGCAGCTGAGGGAGGGCAGGACTGCTGCTTTATTGTGGCAGTGCCAAGTTGTGCTGATTTAAGAGAACTAATGGCACTGCTCTGTAAAGAATGGATGTGTTAGAACTTCCCAATAAATCAGTCAAAATAGCATCTCCTCGTGCCCAAAAACCTCCATATTTTTTTCTATGTCTCGAGTGAACTGTATATTCTGTAATAACCACTTGAGGTAAAGGAAAGATATACTTCAACACTGGATAGATAATATATGGCAAACGGGGACTTAAATGGTAAGATATTAAGCAATTGCAGTCAGATGTGGTACCAGGCTTGCAACACATAACGTTTTCTGCAAAGTTTTCACAAGGACCTTGAGTGGAAAGGTGCAATTTAAATATTTAAGTGAGACTTGCACATAAATGAGGCAGAGGGTTCATTCAAAAAACACTGTAAGATCATGTGGAAAGAGACAGAATCATCTTGCATTCATAGTGACAACAGAATGAACTGGTAAAGAGCACATGAGAATCAGATTCTTCCAAATACCAGAGTATTTCACACTCCTTTAAAACAGTGTTTTAGTACTCTACTGTTTATGTGAAAATTCCTCATAATTTTTGGAGTGAAGTAAAATGAAAACATTATGAAACTGTAACAACACTTTTGTGAGTCACCTTATGAGTCCTGGACTCTCATCAATTCACCATGCTTCCATCTACAAAACTAAATATGTAATGTGATAGTGAAGAAAAGCTATTACCTGGGACTGCAGAATTGGAATTCCTCTCATTCTGGGTCAGGAAGTATGTCTGCCCCTCTTTGATGCTTCTGTGTGATGATTTTTTTTGACTTTTGTGGGTATCTGAAATTTCAGATAAAATAAGTTGCTATAGTACAGAAGCTTCTATCCAGCTCTTGGCAGTAACTCTCCTTGGCTCTTAAATTTCATGTTGCCAAAAATTCACGTATGTGACAGCAAGAAATAGGAAAATGTGATCAAAATGTCAGTTTCTCATTAATAGTTAAAGCCCAGAGTGAACTTCATGGGACATGAAGGTCCCATGACTTTGTTCCTGCCAGAATTCCACCCAGTTGACAATTTTCAATAATGTGGAATTGTGCAATTCAATAACGTATCACTTATTACTTCCATAATAGCTCTTAGTCCATGGTACATTCATTTTATAGAGTTATCTACTTGTATGTTCTGTCCATCACCCCAGCAGAGCCACCAGTGTAAAAGGCATTAGCCACTGTGATCTTTTTTTACAGGAGAGGTTGGGAATGGAGAAATGGAAGCAGACACACCTCGTTTCAGATTTTGAATAAATCCAGCTGTTGGGAAGTACACGCAAATGACTTCAGGTGTCTGTTTTTCTTGTGAACTTTTTTGTGTTTTCTTCCTCCATCTGCTGGAGGTTTGTGATCAAAGACAAAATCATCTGCAGACCTGCTGTTTTGAGTTGGTGGCTCTACTTCTTTATGAAATCTGAAATGTTAAATCTTGCATTGTGCAACTAGTGATGCTCTCCTAAAAAAAGGACAGTTTCTCGTTACCTAGTTATTATTATTTCATCTTAAAATAATGTTCAGGAAGATAAAGAGGAGATTTGCTTTTGATTAAGTTCACATTTTTTAAACCAAAACATTAGGAAAAATATTGATTACATACATGCTTTGCAAAGATGAAACTCAAACCTGGGAGAAGTGAGAGGGAAATGAAAAATAAACTGGAGAGAAAGCTTTAATCACACAAAGAAGAAACTTTAGAGGCCTAAAGTTTATAAGAAAAGCCTGATGTCAAGCTGAATTCGACTGATAATTTTCTATCTTCCACATCAATTACTCCTAGCCAGAAGATGGAGTTAGAACACTTTATTTTTATTGTGTCAAATAAGCATCTTTTAGGACTTTATTTATTTGCTACTGATTGTACAAGATACCGTGTTCTAGACAATGCTGTGTATAGTATGAAGGATGTGCAGGGTCCTCTGTCACTGGAATTCCCAGAATATCATAGAATCATTGAATGGTTTGGGTTGGAAAGGACCTTAAAGATCACCTTGTTCCCACCCTGCTGTGTAGGCAGGGACACCTTTCACTAGATCAGGTTTCTCAGAGCTCCATCCAGCCTGGTCTTGGACACTTCCAGGGATGTGTTCTGTAACATCTTTAGTAAGTATGGCTAGTGAAAACATTATTAGAAATATATTGTAAGAAATAGTTGAGGAGAATTATTTATTAACTGAGACAGTTTGGCAAGGACTTTTGAAGAGTGTAGCTCTTGGCAGTCATCCATTACAATGACCCTACAACATCTTGAGAAAAGGGGCACAGCGACCACTGTTTGTGATGCCCCTAAAACATCTAATGCTGCTAAGGGTACAGTCGAGATAATTTGCAGCATAGTGTGAAATCTCCTCTGGAAACCAGGTAAGACATGGGTGGATATTTTGTGTTGAATTCCTTTCTGCCATTAATCTTTTTGATAAATTGAACATTTTGAAAAGCAGCCCGGAAGACTTAAATATTTTGCCAAAACCCCTTGTTGTGGCTGATGAACTGTCAAAAGTTGAATGCTCTGAGAATTTAACCAATGTCTCCTGCAAAAATGGTCAAATCCTTCTGGGATATAACCCAAGGCCAGAGCAGGCAATTCTAATCCGATTTTCCTGCTTTATTTTCTAAACCACGATGTCTGGGGGGACTCCGGACAAAAACCTGTCTTTCTTATAAGTTATAGGCTTTGTTCTTAATGCAAATGTTCTGTCTGCAGATTTTAATTAATTAATTAGCTTGGTTACAGTCCTGTGTGAGTTGAGCAAAATTAAAGATTAGCCTTTTGTCTATTGGTTAGAAACATGCATCAAACAGAAGCGATTTCAGAATCTCTTAAGTGTTTGCTTTGGTATTTAACATATAGCTTGATTCACTATAAGATTGCAGGTTTTTTTTTTTTTTATATGTTAAAATGCTAAAGAAAGCTATAATACCATTGTATTTTTTAGGCTTCTTTATATAAAAGAGAGCTTTAGTCTCTCTTTTCTTGGAACACTTATAAGGTAAAGGATTCTTATTTTGCCAAAATGGTTAAAGATAGTACTTTTAGAAGACAATATTTTGTCAGAAAACTTAAACTAAGTATTCAAAATGTTTCAAATACGCAATATGAAAATTAGGAATACTGAGATTATAATTAAGACCATTCATTCCACAGCTTCTTGTAAGTGCTTTGTGTAGCTATATTGGTTTTATTTGATTCAAGAATTGCCGCATTCTGCTGTGCTGGTTACTTAGTAATTAATGATTGTTAGAACATTTACTTTGAAGTTTAAAAGAAAAAATATCCATATGCCCCAGAATTCCAAAATTTTATAAAAGAGAAAAAAAGAAACTGGGATGCCAGACATTCACAAAACATGTGCTTTTCCCACCCTATTGTGAGATCTGTGTGTTTAAAGACTGAACTTTATGGTGTGTCTAAATATTGTAAAATGCCCTGTATTTTCACACTGAAATCTTGTAACTTCAAAGCAGCTACACATCTTCTTTTATATTAGTAAAACGATTGTCAATGTCAAAAATATGATCAAAAATAATTGAAATTAAATTATAGCTTTTGCATTTTGACATTTGAAACATAAAACTGCTTTGTATTCTGACTAGTTTGATGACCTATATGAACGGTACAGCATGTTTTTATTAAAGCAGTTTTAGTCAGTTTTATGCATTGAGAAACCGCATTTTCTTGTTTGCAAAATAGTAGTTAATTTTCTGTGTCCTGAGGCAATTAATTAAAACAGTTCAAGTCTGATAGTGAGAATTAACATCATGTAAATGCAGTGTGACTCAGTCTTGTGGTGTTTGTAAGTCTGAAGTTTCCACATCAGTCTTTTTAAGGACCAATATGATTTTTTTTAATTGAAGAGTAAATCAGTTGAACTGTTCGATTCTGCAAATGAATCAGCATTTCTTTTATAAGTAACCTATTTTAGTCTTAAACAACTCATTTTTGTGATCTCCTGAGCTGAATTTCCCCTAAGCATCTTTCATTGTTAAAGCTTTAGTGCTGAATTTGCACGGATTCTTGAAATCATGGTCCTTACAAGAAGCAAAAGCATCTTTTTAGCCCTATAAATGCATCCCTAAAGTTTATGATAAAAGACAAATAGTCTTGAAGAAATAATTTCCTTTTATCTGTTTTATCTTCCTGTTAAACACTAATAAAAGATACTGTCAGGTTGGGTCACATCCCCATGCAGTGCTCAAGGCTTTGGGAAGAGGGGCTGGAAAAGTGTCTGGTGGAAAAAGGACCTGGAGGGTGCTGTTTGACAGCAGCTGAACATGAGCCCTGCAATGTGCCCAGGTGGTTAAGAAGGCCAATGGCATCCTGGTTTGGATCAGAGTTAGTGTGGCCAGCAGGACTAGGAAAGCAATTTTCCTCCTGTACCTAACACACCTCAAATTTGGGGCCACACCTCAAATCCTGTGTCCAGATCTGGGCCCCTCACTACAAGAAGGTTGTGACATTGAGGTGCTGGAGTGAGTCCAGAGAAAGGAGCTGGGGAAGGATCTGGAGCACAAGTTTGGTGAGGAGCAGCTGAGGGAGCTGTGATTGTTTAGTCTGGAGAAAAGGAGGCTTAGGGGAGACCTTATTGCTCTCTGCAACTACCTGAAAGGAGGATGTAGCTAGGTGAGGGGCAGTCTTTCCTCCCTGATAACAAGTGACAGGATGAGATAAATGGCCTCAAGTTGCACCAGAGAAGGTTTAGATTGGATGTTAAGAGAATTATTTTCATGGAAAGGGTGATAAAGCATTGAAACAGGCTACCCAGGGAAGTGGTAGAGTCATCATCCCTGGAATTGTTCAAAAAACATGTGGTTAGGGCACTCGTGGACATGGTTTAATGGTGAACATGGTTGTAGTGCTGGGCTGATGGTTGGACTTGATGATCCTAAAGGTCTTTTCCAATCTTAACAATTCTGTGATTGTATCTGGACTTGGTAAAGAATTTTTGTTCCCTTATCACAGATGTGTGTTTTCAAGGTCGTCTCTGCACCTTGCTCTGACCTCCTTTTTGGGTGTCTTTCTATAGAGTAATTTATTTGGTATATAAACTTGTATTAAATTATGACCTTCACATTTTGTAAACACAGGCAAATTTACATATGTGCATGTAGTGTACGTGTGCACACGTTATAGTTTAATTCCTTTTGAAATACCTTTTTTGTCCTGCAGTCATTCATAGAATCATAGAATGGTTTGGGTTGAAAGGGACCTTAAATATGCTCTAGTTTCCCCCTCTCTGCCATAAGCAGGGACACCTTCCACTAACCAGATTGCTCAGGGCCCCATCCACCTTGGCCTTGAACACTTCCAGGGATGGGGCATTCGCAACTTCTCTTGGCAAACTGTTCCAGTGCCTCACTATCCTCATAGTAAAGAATTTCTTCCTACCATCTAATATAAACTTACTCTATTTCAGTCTGGAGCCCTTCTCCCTCATCCTGTCCCTACAGTCGCTCTCTGGATTCCTTTTAGGCCCCCTTCAGGTACTGGATGGCTGCCATGAGGTGTCCATGTAACCTTCTCTTCTCCAGGCTGAACAACCTCAACTTTGTCAGCCTGAAGTATTCATTCCCAGTATCTTTAATTTGTTGGCTTATTTCAGGGAAATTTGACAGAGGCTAAAAGTCTAACTCCAGGTAACCAGGTAATCTAGTCATGAGACACAGGTTCCAAGCATTTCATCATTTGTTCTCCTCGCAGAGCTACTTACCCCTTCATCTGAAAAAGTGTGTTTATCGTTCTGAAATTCTTTGGTGTGATGCTCATTCCAGTTTTGGGAAGGTGGTCTTGTCTTCTGTGCAGTGAAACATGACAGTTTATTTCCTGTCATATTATAGGACTTTATTTATTGTTCTTCCCTCTTTCCCAGTTACAGAAACAAGCTGTCTAGAAATGACAGCTCCAAGAGAAATGAAACGCTGACTTATTTATTGGCTAATTTATTTATGCTCTGAGCCTTTCTCATAGAGACTATCACTTCTTTTTTATTGTAGCAGACTACTAGATAGGCATGGCAATGGCCATTCTTTGGAGGAGGAGTTTGAAAAAGTTTGACTTGGCAAGAGGCCTGATTCCCTGTTGCTGCTGGGATGTGAAAGCAAGTTGTGTCACTGGTATTTTATTTTGTGGTATACCTATTGAGAAGTAAAAGGACAGGTCTTGTGGAGCCCTGAATAGTAAAACGGACAGCAGATAAAAGCACGAAGCAAGGAAGCTTGCTTTTCCAGGAAAAGATGAGTTTTCATAGAATTTCTTTTCTCAAAATGACTTCAGGGAGCCTGAAGTTTTATTAACATTGATTCCCACTCGTCTTCCTTAGTCTTTTCTCATGCTCAGAGTTAATCCCCCCCCTCTAAGAAATGGAACAAATATGTGAGTGAAGTATGTTTCTCATTGTATCTCCAAGTTCACGTTCTTTTTGCAGATAAGATGGTTTTTATGTTTATATTTTATTACATTACTCAAATGCATGTGTTGTGTGTATCAGCAGCGAGGTAATTTTTTTGTTAGCTTTAAAATTAACTAGCTAACATTTATGAAGGAAAGGGTGAAGAAGGAAAAAGACACTTACTTAAAACTCGGCTGTTTTCAAGACCAGTTATTAGAACAACAAAATTAATCTCCCCATAAGTCTTACCTCTTTATGGGACACAAAGCTGGCATTGTAGGAGCATAATTCTAACTAGAATTCTGTGAAGGGTGTGCTTAGGGCATAGGCTGCATTTCTGATAACAACTGGACATTTGTTTATGGTTCTTTGCTTCCTATCCCAAGTCATATTTAAAAGATTATCCCGGTGGCTTCTGAATGTCTCTGTTTGGGAGGTTTACCAAGAGTGAGACTTGGGACATCAGAGTCTCCTGCTGGTGCTGTCCGTTGAAGCATTGTTGAACTGTGTTCTAGCCCCTCAAAAATTCTTGAAGTGCAGCAGTAGTTTGAAGAGCCAGTTGTTCCCTTCAGCACCTTGATTGTTTCCAGACACAGCAGTAGAAAAGCGATGCTTGGTTTCCCAAAGGTATTAGAAGACTGGAAACTTGCTTTTCGGCTGTCACGATGAGAGGTGTGATGGGAAGTAAATTTAGTATCCTGGAAAAGTTGACTTAGAGACCAGGTAAAGGCATAGAAATCAGAAAGCAAGTTAAAGCAGTTTCCGAACTCTATCTGAATCAATGAGTAAGGCTTTGCTGAGTTTAGTTGAACTATTTTTTCTTCAGATTTCTCTGTTTGACTTCCAGATAAACTACTTAGACCTTCGGATGGTGTCGGAATGTTTCAGTTTGGGATCATATAGCTATTCTTGGCCCAAATTACATCTGGACTTTGTCCAGGGACAATATTCTTTAGGGGTGCCTTGGAATCACAGAAACAGCTTTCTCTCAATCCTGATAGCAGACCAAAAAATACTGAGATGAATGGAACCATGGATGATCTGCTTCAGATAAGTTGGTTTTACCTGCTCCTTTTTCTTTTCTTCATTTCAGAAATCTGATAAAACTGTTTGCATGTCAGGAATTCAGTATTAATGAAAAAAAAAAAGATTATCCCTATTTACCGTCTTTCGTACAGTTTTCCCACTTTGCATATGAGTGATTTTGATCACTTCCATTTGATATATGTTCCAGTTAGCCTTTCTGAATTAAGCTTATATTACACATTAAGCTTATAAGTTAAGCTTATATTAGCTTAATGGGAGAAGCAGACTGTGTTCTCTTCCCATGTATTTTTTTTTATTGGAGATGTGTGCAGCAGAAAACTCTGATAAATGCATGCACAGCCTCTCAGGTCTGAGTAAGTAATTACAGTTCAGGGGTTGACTTTTGAATGTGAGGTTTTACAGTGGAAATATGTCAAAAGAATATGAAAATAAGCATTCTGGTTTTTGTAATATTGACTCATATTATTCACTGTCCTTCTCTGCAGTGTCCTTTTTTTGGCCACTCTAGTTTTAGCTGCTTCCTTCATGTTTTCTCAGAGCCAGCAGGAGGAATGTGAGCACACAAGGTACAGACTCCCTCTGTTATGATGTCCAGCATTACAGTGCATTCCTATTAGGCCCTGCTCTGATGAGAAAACTGCTTCATTTCCTTAGACTGAAGCTGGAGAATGCCTACTAGAGGTCTTATATATATATATATTTTATTTAATAATATTTTTTTTAAACTATGCAATTTTTTTTCTTATTCAATAGATTTCCAAAAAATGTAACAAGTGGTTAGAAACTTTATTTTATGTTGTCAAAGAATGGAAGGTATGAGGTTACTCAGAATTTGGACTCTACTTATAAAATACACTGGACCAATAAATAAGCCTGTTCTTAGAGGTTTCACACACATTCTTTCTAAATTAAAATTCCGTAATTGTAAAACTAAGTTTATTTGGGAAGCTGTAGCAAACAGCTTTGCATCTGTATAGTTTTACATTGTTTATTCTTCAGGGTCTTCTAAATAATTTTGTATTGAGTTATTTAAAGTAGAGCACTTCTAAGTTCCTTAGATACTAGAGTTTCTAAACATTTGACTACTTAGAAAATAGTGATGGGATGATTATTTCTACCAGTGCAGGTTGTTTTGTGAGATCTTTTGATTTTTTTGCTGTGGGAACAACAGGGCTTTGTCCCTGTAAACAGTTACCCAATAAAGTTGTTACTGGATTTGAATTTTCGTTTACAGATTAAACAGAAGTGAAAGAAGCTCAAAGCTTACATTCCAAAACTGACGAAACTGATGACTACTTCTTTCTTTTTTTTTATATTTTTTTTTTTTTTCTGGGAAGAGTGAACTGTTGAAAATATATATATATATAAAAAATCTATTACTCTTTGTATTCACTGGAAGATGTTTAAGCAGATAAACATTCCCTGAAAGTCCCACGAATTTTTAGAAAAGGTCTTTTGTAGTTTGTATTTATAAGTTTGTATCTCTTTTTCCTGAAGCTATGGTGAGCTCTGCATACTTCATTCTTTTTCAATTGTAAACATAGTTTCGGTACTACCACTTTTGCACCAAACGCTGTTCCTAAGCGACTGCTGACGTCAGTTGGTGCAGCACAAGAAGGTTTGTGTGTTTATCTGCTGTGGGCAGACTCTTAGAAAAGACGAAAGTATGTAACTAGATTAGGCCAAAGAGATTGCTGCTTTAAATAAGCGTACATACTGCTTGCAATGCCTTACTCTTTTTTTTTTTTTTTTTTCCCCCAAATGTATTTTATTTTGATTAGCAGTTGTATCTTCTGTTGCATATGCCACAGTATCTCGTTTGCAGGGCACGATAAGGAGGGGTATATATTCTCTTTGCTGTTGCTTTAAAGGGGCAACCGTTTTACTTCTTTTCTACAACGTAGTTAAAATGAGAATTTAAATTGTCATCTATGTGTCATAGCATAAAGCTTTCACATACCTGATCTCAAGGTTAGAAATGAAAGCAGGCTTGCAATTTCCAGTTTAAGTGAAACATATTTACTTAGACATTTTTGGCCAGAACCTATACATTTGGAAAAACTGGAATGATACTCTTGGAATATTTTACTGCATGCCTTTGTGTCAAATAGAGTTGGAGTGGAGCTGGCTTACTGACTTTGTGAATTTTTTTTGCCCTTGGTTATACTTGCAGCACACCCACAATGAATAAAAATTACCGGTATCAAAAAAATTTTTGCATGAAAATCTTTTTACAAAAGTAAAGGACATAGTAGTGGGACTGCATTCATGGTAGGCCAAAAAGTGGAGCCAAGAAATTTATAGGAGGTAGTAGTATTGAATGGCATAAGAGGGAGAAAAATGACCAGAATCTCTTCTTCAGGTTGAAGAATAGAAGAAGCAACTTTAAGAACTGAATAAAAACTGAGAAAAATGTTTCCAAAGTAACTTCAATCAGATTAACGTTACAGAAAATGCCTGTGGGACATAGGAGAATATTAGCAAGCATAAAGGTGAAAAGGTCAAGCTAAATAAGGTCCACTTTGAATATGGCTGTGGTGACTACTAGTCCTGAAGTCCTATCAATCTTGACATTTCCTGTACTGTTATATTGTGCTATCCAGTCTTGCCTTCAGAACCTTCGCAATGGGAGACCGCACAGCTTGTCTGGGCATTCTGCTTTACTTTATCTCACTGCCTGTGTGTCCTCATAATGAGATGGTTTTTTTCCTTGCACCTAGTCTGAACTTCTTGTTTCAGCATTGCCTCTCGTCTTTCTGCCATGCACCACTGGGTATTGGTGGTGTTGTCTTGGTGACCTGCACTGCTGCAGGGGACTCTTCCTTCCCAGATGCAGGGGTTTGTGTATGTCACTGTTGAATTTCCTAAGACTGCTGTTCACTCAATCCTCCAGCTTATCTGGGTCCCTCTGGATGGCAGCCCAGCCCCTCCAGCCCAGTGGAGCATATATAGCAAACCTCCACTGTGCACAACAGTATGGTGGAGTTTAATTCAGGTTGAAAAAAGTTAAGTAGCTGCAGGTGCTGTTGCTCATTTGCCCTTACTGCTACTTCTTCTGGGTCTTTATTGAATTTTCATTTCCTTTTACCATATTTTCTCACTATAAGAATTTTTTTTTTAAACTTGTATTAGGAAAAATGGAGTTAGGAGATGACATTTAATTCAGCAAACTGGTCTTAAACAAATACTCAAGTTACTTGTGAGTTTCATTAGTATAAAAGCATAAAAATGGCTTCGATTAAGGGTTCATTTAGCTTAATATTCTGTCTCTAATCTTTAGTCTTTGTCTAAGGTCAAGCTTAACACATGTTCGTAGCAGTTAAATATCTCTTACTTCTTTGACTTGGAGATATCATATTAAACAGACTTTTAGGGACAAAAGATGGGTTGGAACTTTTTCTGTCTGTCCTATGCATCTGCCTGTTATTGCAGTGTCTTTAGAAGCAGCACACCGGGGGAAAAATCAATAAAAACTATAATCACAAGTTGCTGCTTATCCTCTTCCCGTCCATTGCAAGGGCTAATGTGCAATTAAATGCATTTAAAGTCATGGGGGAAAAGAAAGTAGCTGTAATCAGAAGCTGATGGAAGGATAAAAATACGATAACATATGATACTCTTCTTTCTTTTTTCCCATACCACCTTCCTACACTCTCCCAACTTCCACCTGTTTTCAGCTCAGGGGATTTTCTAACGTGGTTTAACTATTTAGTTAAAAGTGCTCTTCAGTCCCCTTTCAACGTAAGAACGTTTCCCCCTTTGCTCAGTTCTTGCTTGAACTTATTTAAACACCTTGCATTCTTTGATAAAGCAGGTTACTTACTACCTATTAGGGAAGAACTGTCTCTTTCTGGTTTGGACTGGTTGTTCCTGGTCCATTCTAATGGCTTCTGCTTACTGTAAAAAAAATAGCCTGATGTGTTTAACTTTCTGCTGAGCAGAAATCCTTGGGCAGAATTTGTAACAATTAGGAGTTCTGTCTAGCAGTGTGCATGGCAGCTAGCAATGACAGCAACTAATTTGTTTAAAAATTGTTTTATGGTAATTTAGAGACCAACCTGATGCATCAAACTTCACGAGTTTGTATATTCTTAGGCTGAATACATTGCAGTAATGCATAGTTTTTCCTGTTTCCTGGAGGTTAATAACTACCTGCCAATAGGATTTTTTTCTCTCGGGTTGATGCTGCTCAAAACTCTGCCTAATTTAGCAGGTGTGCTTGTACAAAACACCTGGAGACAAATGAAGAATACATAGAAAAATACAGTCACTGAGATATCACACTGTGCTGTTACATGGGTTTGCTTTTGCAGGGGAAAGTTGTTGATTTGGTGTTGTGAGATCAATTGGAATTGGCTTAACTGTCTTTGCATACTTCCAAAGAAATGGGTGTACCTTGGACGTACAGTCTGGGTTTTTACCAGTATTTGTTTTGCAGGTTCTGCTCCTATTTTCAGAGAGCAAACTTCGTATGTTTTTGTGAATAAATGGTTTATTCAAAAACTTATTCTTTCATTGTCACTGACTTCAAAAGGCAGGCACAGCAGAACCCAAGACACAGGTTTATAGCCAGAAAAGGTCACTGTTTCAATGTTCAGACACGTGTTAACAGTAAAAATAATATTTAAATATTTTAAAAAGTAATTCATTTTTTATAACTTATGATCTTATAACAGTCTTATTTCAAAATACTGCTCTGGGATATTATACAAAATAAGTTTAATTTCTATGATTTTTTTTCAAATGAAGCTCTTTAATATGTTAAACAGTTTAAAGAGTTACTATAACCTCTTCTTAAATTAAGGATGTAAAATATTGTTCTTGAAATTCTCAGCAACACTTGAGTTAACTATAATTATTTTAAATTGAGCCAAAGCAACTGGCATTTGTTATGTTTCTTAATTGCAGGACAGCCTATAAAAATAATTTGTGTTTTCAGGTTTCTTAGTTACTATCTTCTATGTTCTATTACTTTGTGGAACTGTAGCTGGGTTCTGATCCAAAACCTTTTCTCTGTAAATTTACAGTAGACAAACTGAGAAGCATTTGTCTCCAGATTTTCAAGAAATACACATGCTGGTTCATCATAACTTTTTGATTAGTTATTTGCTGGATGGTTTTAATAAGGAAGTAGAATAAATTGGGAATATGTGTGATGTTAGTATGAGATGCTGGAAATGGAATAATCTTTGGCTGATAATTGGCTAACAGTGAGATTTTGTTGTTTTGTTTATACAAAGATTATGAAAATATAGATTTGATCTTCGATCACGTAAATGTCTTCTTCCTGCTTTCTATATGACTTTTGTTTTTATTCCAGATATACAGTGGAAAAAATATAAAACTGGTGTATTCAGAAAGGCTAGGAGACTCGACAGATATACCTTGGTTTTGCTTAGCATGTGTTAGACAGCAATTAATAGGAAAGTTGGCTGATAAGAGTGCATTTAGAAAGTTACAAATCAAATATATTTGTACATAAGTGCTGAAGATGTTTTTTGTCTCCATAGCCAAGAACAAATACTCCTATGAGGGATAGTACACATATGGCAGCTAAAAAAGGAGAAAGGTTTGTATATAAGCTGGGCATGGTATCTGAAAGAATTAGCTTCAACTTGTTAATGCCTAGTGCAGTCCTTGGAGGCAATCTGAACCCATAGGCTTTATTTCATGATTTCCTTTCGAGTTGTTCTTTTCTTGGATGCAATCACTTTAACATGGTATTCCTAGAGCAGATTCATAGCATATTTTGTGAAATATTAGTTATTATCTTTCTGCTCTTGGTAGTTTTGCCTCATTGCCTTATTTTAGAAACTGACTTGCCAAAGTGTTGGTTCTCTTTTTTGTTGTACAGCAGTTGTTCCCAACCTACCTGGGATGCCCAGTGGTTGCCATCCTACTTTGGGTTACAGAAGCTGCAAAGGAAATTCCATCAGTAGTGTAAAAACGTCACTGCTTATTAATAGTTGGATTTCTAACCCTAGCACAAATGAGGCTTGAAATGGAACTTATCACAACAGGGAAAATAAAATTGGCAACTAATCCTTTTGGTATTAAGGTGAGATAGGGATACAGGATAACATTTATTCTTTCATAGAAAACATCTACTATTGACTTACTATGACTCTGTGACCCCTTGAGGTTCCTTTCAAATGGAATTATCCTAGAAGGCTATGTACCTGTTGGTGTGAAATTTTGTGTGGACATAGCTAACTAGTGCAGGTACTGCTGAGGGCATGTTTGCAGTAGCACATAATTCTTCTCAGGCTGTGAATCCTGGGAAAGGAGCTAAGCAAATATTTAAGTATTGAGTCAATGTTGAACTCCAGCCACTGTGGCTACTGAGCTAGTACAGCCTCAGCTTTTTAGCTTGTTGTTCTCTGGTTTTCTAACATACTCATTGTTAGTTTGTATGAATGAACTAGGAACATCTCAGTACCTCGGATGACTACTCATAACTCTTTTGTCACTGTAGAAATTGGCCATACAACTTTATATGTCCCATCTTTCTGTTCACTGGATTAACTTTGCAAAAAACCAGAGATCCTTATTACTTTAACCCGTACCTCAGTCTGTTAACTTACTGTGTTAGTGTAAACTTTTCAGCATGTATTAAATTTATGTTTCAGAAGGTGGAGGGAGCAGACTAAATGTTTAATTAGTGTTCTCAAACAGGCATTTTAGATGCCTTTAATATATTCTGGCTGTATAGCACAGCAGTCATAGCAACTGTGTGTTCAAATCACCTTGTGCCTTCAAATATCACTGAAACCTGAAAACTTGTGCTAACCCAACAGAAACTCTAGGTTGCTCTCATGTTTAACTTAGCATTTTGATTAAGTCTTGTGAATTCTGGAGGAAAATGTTCATATGCTTTAACTCTGTGTTTCAATGCCCTCTGACTGCAGCATTAGTTGTCTTTAATGTCAGTGACTGATCTCTTCAAAAATTAAATCTCTTGTTGATATTTTTAATTATCCCCATCCTGATATGAAACTTTTATTGATTTTGGATGTTGATTTAAGGCTGCTGAAGTAATTCATAATAGAATGAGCTTTGAAGTATATTTTTTTTAATGGCATAACACATAAGTCTGTGTCTTCCTTTAAAGAAGTATGTTCTGTATAGGAGAACTATCAGAAACGTGCACATCTTAAACTGGGGAAAGAAGCAATACCATATGATTCTTGTCCTTCACTACATACAAAGTATGTAATAGAGAATGAATAAACTGCATACATGATTCACATTAGAATTTTTAAATGATTTTACTCTGTAAGTGCAAAATCTATTTTAAAATTCTCAGTTGGTGAATCATATAAATTTTTTTTCTCTTTCATAAAGGATTACAGGTAGATTTTCAGTTTACCCGAGTACTTGAACTAAAGAAATATTTCTGAAATTCCTCCATAGACCTGTTCTGAAGAAAGATTTGATGCATTTACCCAGTTAATTAGTGCAACTTGAGGGATTTTGTGAGTGAAAAATGATGCAGCGGAGGAACTCTGAAATAGGAAAGGTGCTCAGTCACTCAGCAAGCTGAGATTTCAGTACTTGAACAGGTTGGCATCCTGCAGAGCTGCAGTAGGTTGACTTTGGCTGGATGCAAGATGCTCATGAAGTTGCTTCTCAGCTGGACAGGAGCTTGTGAGTTGAGATAAGGACAGGGAGAGACCACTCATCAGCTACTATCATGGGCAAAATAGGCTTGACTTGGAGAAATTACTTTATTAACAGTCAAATCTGAGTAGGATAAGGAGAAGTAAAAGCAAATCTTAAAAAGACCTTCCCCTTCCCCCCCTTCTTCCTGGGCTTAACTTTATTCCCCGTTCTTTGCCTCATTCCCCAGGCAGTGCAGGTGAACAGGGAATGGAGGCTGTGGTCAATTCATCACATGTTGTTTCTGCTGCTGCTTCCTCCGACGTGGGAGGACTCTTTCCCCTCCACCAGCATGGGGTCCATCCCATGGGTGACAGTCCTCCATAAACTCCAGCATGAGTCCTTCCCACAGCCTGTAGTTGTTCATGAACTGCTCCTGGTGGGTCCCTTCCACAGAGTACAGTCCTTCAGGAATAGGCTGCTCCAACATAGGTCCCCCACAGCAGACCTGCTCCAGCATGGGCTTCTCTCTCTGCGGGTCCACAGGTCCTGCCAGAAGCCTGCTCCAGCATGGGCTTACCACGGGGTCACTGCCTCCTTTGGGTATCCACCTGTTTTGGCGTGGGATTGGCTGCAAGTGGATCTCTACATCCCCATGAACTTCCATGGGCTGCAGATGCAGAGCTGCCTCACCATGGTCTGCACAGCAGACTGCAGGGGAATCTCTGCTCCTTTACCTGGAGCACCTTCTCCCCCTCCTGCACTGACCTCGGTGTCTGCAGGGCTGTTCCTCTCATATTCTCACTCCTCTCTTCTCCTCTCTATGGCTGCAATTGCTGCCATGCAATAAGGTATATTCTCTCCTAAATACGTTATCCCAGAGGTGCCACCACCATCTCTGACTGGCTCAGCCTTGGCCAGAGGCAGGTCTGTCTTGGAGCCATTTGGCATTGGTTGTGGCATCACCACAAACAAAGGTCCTGCTAGATGTCATTCTCCTCCATTAGATTGAGGTAGGAGACTGGAATTTTCTGATGCTTCTTAATAGCTTCATTATAAGGGTTGAAGCAGCTGTTAGATGGGCTGGACCACTAAGTAATCAATACTAAACACTCTGAAACTGAAAGCTGTACTTCTAAAGTCTGTAATAATTCCCCATTGCATCAGCAGTGCACTGGGTTTGTGTTACAGGACTTTCACCAGGCTTTATCAAGAAAACTAGAAATTAATAGAGGCATTATGGGTAGACATAAAACAGCAGAATAGTTTGCAAAAACTATCTTAAAAATTGGTCCAAACAAGACAAAGAATGCTCCTGCCATTTTTTACAAGTTGACCTCCATGTTTAATTGAGAATAGTGAAAAATCTTACTAGTCTAAAGAATCCAGATAACTGTAAATTGTTGGAGATTGAGCGAGTTGGAGGCAATATTGATATTTATTTTAACTGAAGATGTTCTCTCCCTTCAGAGGTCGTGCACTTTTTGGTACCTTAGGTATTTTAAAAGTACATGAATTAAATATATCTTTATGCAGATTGTTCAGGTTTTGCATGAGGGTGCGGTGCTCAGATTAAATCTCAGGTACCATCAATGATTGTTTATTGGACCAGCCAATCAGAAAAGAAAAAAGAAATTGTTACTTTCCTTCTGAGGAATATTTAGGATCTCCTTCAAAATAGCAACCAGAGAGCATTTCTGTTGTAATTATTGCAGTGCCAGTGATCATTCAGAATTCATACTGGAGCAGTGGAAAGCAAAAGATCTGTTACACTTGTGCTCAGAAAAACTCTTCTGCGCACAAAAGGGGAAAGTAACTGAAGTAGAATCCCTGCAAGCAGCACAGAGACTGTTCCAGGACGTTGCACTGCAAACTTGAGACAAATGCATGCCATTTATCAGAACAAGATCTGAAGATAAAAATGCATATGCCATGATTAAACAGGATGCTAAAAAATACTCATAGGTAAAAGTAAGCATTCTTAAAAAAATTGTATCTAAACCAGACTGATTGAGTGTAATGGTTCAAGGCAGATTAAAAGTAATCTGAAGAGCAACTTGTAGAAAATATATTACAAAATTAATAATATTTGTACAAATGCGCTAGAAGCTTGAAGCCTCACAGAATGTCTTATTCTAGTAAGGTCTCAGAAATAGAGCATTCATACAAGAGGAGGTCACGGTATGAAAAGAAAAGATTCTTTTTGATAACATTTGTTATCATAGAACCTGGAGACAATGCCTATACTGAAAATTTACAGTAATGTTTCAGAGACTTTAAGTCAAATTTAAGTGTTGTAAAATACATTTGTTACTAGAAAACCAGCAAATTCTCAGGACCAGATAATGCATGGCCAAGGTTCTCGAGAAACTTGAGGAAAAACAACCAAATTGCTTTTTACTTAAATTTGATTAGGTCCCCATTGACTGAAAATTGGCTGATGTCATGGCATTTAATGAAAGTTTGCAAGAAAGCTCTAAAGAGCTGTTGGCCAATAATCACGATTTTCATGGCAGGAAAATTGGTAGAGATCGTAACAAACATTGAATGACTCACTTCAGAGCAAAACGTTTTGGGGAAGAGTTAACATTACTTTTGTGAGTGAGTCGCATCAAACAAGCTTGTAAGAATTTTTTGAAGAAACTAGCAAGCTTGTAGATAATAAAGATTCATCTGTTACAGTCTGCTTGGATTTCTTAAAGTTTGTGCACCTTCCACTTTGTTACCTGAATTGCTGGTTATTAGGAATTTGAGCAGTTGGAAGAATCTGGTTTGATTGGAATGCCAAAGACAGGAGAAGCCGGTGTATGTGACAGCAAGTATTGACAGAGGAGTTGCTCTTATTTGATGTATTTTGTTAGTATGAATGTGTGCAGTCACTCTTGAGGAACTCAAAATACAAGTATGTAAAACTCATTTTGCATAATCATGAAAATATAAAACCTGGACTGAATATGGACATATTTGAGTAGATATTTGTATGGTTTATCTTTTAGCTCTGCACATAGGAGGCGAACATTTATGAGGTTAGAAACAGGGTTCTGAAGTGAAGTCCAGCTTCTTTTTAACCTGTCTAGCAGAAACTGATTCGTAAATTGATTTCTAAATTATAATCTAACTTGTCTCTGCCTCCCTTTTCCAAACTGAAAGCTACTAAGTTGACACATGGATTAAGCCTACCTCATTATTCCTTTCTGCTTCTCTCATTGATTTGAATGTTGTCTCAAAGTCCTTTGTTGTAGGCCAAGTCTGAAAGTTAAAGAGCAATGGCCTTCATGGCAAGGATGTGTGTGGTGTTGTCTTCCTAAAATTCTGCACTTGGTCTAGCTATATTTGTACAGTACAGTGTCTGGAGATTTCATCACAATATGTACAATCTGATTTGAAGTGGACTTGGCCTACAGTTTCATCTCTGAATTTGGGCTGTGCCCCAGAACTGAACGGGAGAATGGTTTTCTCTGTGCTTTGTTTCTCCCTTGCCTTGTCTTGCCTGGTTTGATTGCAGTAGGGATAAGAACTGGATGTGGGTGTGGAGAAGAAAATAAGTCTGATGTTTTGGTAAGCAGAAGGGAAGAAGCTGGGACCGAAGGAAAGGAGGTTCAGATGGTGGTTTGAGCTTGAATGAGAATGGGATAATTTTATGTCTGGAGTAATGAGATTGACATGCTAGACAAGGAGGTTATGGTGAGAAGCTTGGGAAGTAAACATAGCTGGAGATACCTGAAGAGTGAAACTGGAATAAGAAGTTATGGGTTGGGTCTGAATTAGTGCTGAATGGACAGGGTTGTAAATCTTGTATTTGAGAGAACAAACAGAAATTTGTGCCTGCTGAGGAACATGGCAATCCAGAGCGTGAATGACACTATCTCCCTCTGCTGCAAGCAAGCGCTTGAAAAAAGCTCTTGGGTACTTTCTAATAGTCACCTGAATAAGAGATACTAATCTGACTTGCTTGCTTCAATGGGACAGGTCTTCTGGTGGCTTGTCACTCGATCAGTGTGATGACACATGTAATTTGAAAGTTTTGGTTTGCCTTGAGAACAATTAGATAGTAGCAATAAAAGAGCTAAAATGGGCTGTGTTTCTGGAGGATTAAAAAAGAAATAAAAGTGTCTATGATTTTGCCAGTTCTAATTATACAATTCCATACACCTTTGCCCTCCAGATCCTGAAATTTGTGGTGTAACACAGTGAGCAGTGAGAGATTTTTAGTTTTGTTTTCTCACTGTAGTTCCCAGTTCTCTGAGACCCCAAGTAAGCATAAAGAAAGAGTTGGAGGTCAGAAAAGAAGAGATTGATTTATACTGCAGACAGTTGAACATTACATTGGAGAACTGAGTTTTATTCTGCCTTTGCCACTGAAACTTCTTTGTGTGTGTGTGAGATCCTTGGTGGGTCGCTAAAATCTGACCTTTCCCAAGTGGTTCCTTAGTTGCATGTGTGTATTTTGGTTTTTTTACTTGTTAGGTTTGTGGTTTGTGACTATGAATCTGATTTGCAGTTATGGTAACCACTCCTTGATGCAACCAAGGGCTATCAACTGTATTTTGAGTGACTTAAAGTCTATGTTGTGGTGAAAGAACTGCAGTGTTCTTGCAGTGAACATGCACTCAGACATTCAAATTTAGCAAGATTATTTTAAATTATTTTTTAAAAATCTGAGTTACTGATCAGTAAAGTACTCCAATATTTTACAAGCATTTAATGACTAATTTTGTAAGAATATTCAGGTGCTATCATGGGAGGCACTGTACCAAAGACAGAGGAAGTGAAAAATAAATGGAGTGGTTTTGAACTGCATTCAGCAATTACTGGGCTGTACACAGGACAATAAAGAGCTGAGTACTGGGCTCTTTCTGTGGACCCAATCTATTGTTTTTCAACTGTGTCAACTCACACTTACTACAGTCCCTGTTGGTAGGCAAAATTTCTACCTCCTTTGCCCATCCCTTGAAACTTAGTCTACTTAGCATGTTGACACTGATGGCCTTTGCTTCTTTTTCTTTTTAGAGGCACATGAGCATGATGTTTTCTAAACATCATTACTGCATCAAGCTTGAGGTTACCTTATGAGACTGAGAATTTCAGAGACACATTTTCCACATGGAATTTGGAGAAATGCTTTCCATTTGCTTGAATGAGTGATGACGATCTACTTACACGCATCACCAAAAAGGAATGTGACAGCTAATTAATTGTTCTGCTGCAATAGAACAAGTTCTGTCAGTCATGAATTGAAATCTTTGTTTCTAGTACAGCAGCACGTGGCAGTAGTACTGTGATTCTACAACATAAACCGTAATATTTTTAATGTCTAGTACACTGAGTGCTGATTATATACTATGCAACTTTATGATAAAGATATATATTAATTTTATACTATGTATGGTTTACTGTACTGTATAGCATATTTTTATATATTTCAATTCAAATATTGCGATTTTATGTGCAGTAAAGCATGTGATGCATTTAAGAAACCTGCATATATGATTCGCAGTTTCACCTGAAATGTTACCATACTAATAGCTCCTCAATTCTCTTCCACTGCTCAGGATTACAATAAAACCTTTCCAGTTCCAGCAATCTTTTATCTCTTCTCCAGGTACAAGCTGGATGTGTTCAAGAAAATAATCAGTGTTGATAATTGAAGATATGCAATAAATTCTGTAGTTGATGAGCCAAAACTATGCCTTGTTTTGTTTCAAGGTTTCAAGTAAGATAAGAAAGTATCATTTTTTGGTTGTAAAAGCTCAATGATAAAAAAATCTTTCTCTGATACAGCATTGTTATGCTGATAACCAGTCTATTTCAATTGTCTTTCTGTCTTTGTCTTTAAAATATTTATCATAATGCTTTCATCTGTCTTGGAGAAGATGTTTTACTAAATATCATTATAGAAAACTCATTAGCAAATTAATCTATATTCTCTTACCAGTTTGGAAGGTGTACAGTAAAGAACATACAAGGTCATGCTAAATGTGTGGAATAGAAAGAAATGCTAAATTGTTTCTTTACTCTAAAATGGTCCAAGTTAACCTTTTATCCTGTGATCATTAAGCTGTGTGGGTGGGTATGTTGCTAAGGCTTGGCTAGTTTATGGTACATCAGCTGTTCTGCAGTAATTGCCGATGGATTTGCTTTTATTTCCAGTGTAGTAATATATTCCCTGTGTATTTTCTCAGAGGGGTGATAATGTGAAATATTTTGGTTTTTAAAGAGTGAGAGAGGCTTCAGATGGAGCTGCTGAAAAACAGCAGCTCTGACCACACT
Organism: Empidonax traillii; assembly: GCF_003031625.1. Classification (NCBI taxonomy): domain Eukaryota; kingdom Metazoa; phylum Chordata; class Aves; order Passeriformes; family Tyrannidae; genus Empidonax; species Empidonax traillii. The sequence goes on along the minus strand of NW_020955467.1, from coordinate 881,886 downwards.
AATTGCTTAATGGATATGTCTGAGAGGCTCTAATGTTCAGAAAAATGTCCCAGAGAGGTGGGGTAGAGTCACCTCCATGTGAAATTGCAGCAATCCTCATATCTTGAGTCATTCACTATCAATCTGTTTCTACTACCTGAGAAACCAGGTAATTCACATTTCCTGGAATTAAGATGGATATATATTGAGAGTTTTTGATTTATCATGTTGCTTCAAAAAATTTATTATAATTTTAGTGCTTTTATTACTTTATAACTTCCGAGAGTTTACTTTGCACTTTCTTTACAATATTCCAAATAAATTTGGGCTACCATTTGCACAACACATATAACAATGTTAAATGCGTTAATTTAATGTATTGCAACATTAATATTAGGAATCTCAGCGCTTTGCTTTGGTTTGAGTACAGGTTCACTTAACAATTCCTATTTGATCCCATAGTTTCACAGCAGACTGACAGTTTTAGACTGATGACAGAAGTCTCTTGAGATGCTCTTAATTAATTAATTAATAATTAACCAGTTTACTTGCATTCTGAAGGTTTAGGTTAAAATTGCTGAAGTCCAAAAAATATCTAGTTGAAAAACTGTCTCTACTTCTGTGGCAGGCAATTTCTGTCATCTACTCCATTGGCCTCTAAGTTTTTTTAAGCTGTGAGTGAAAAGCTGTCTCTCAGCCTTTCCTTGCCTCCATCAGTGTAAAGGTGCTCTTCAGAAGGACAGATTGTCTCAGCAGCTTAACTTCTTTCACTTTCCTACAATCCCGTAGCAATTTTGTTCAACATTTGCATGCTAATAGCATAAAAAAAATCAAATTTGCATCTTTTACCAAAGTAGTGGTTTTGTATACAGACTGATGATGCAGTAATGAACCAGTTCTGAGAGGGCAACTCATGAATATAAATAGTCCCATTTTACAACTAATTTGCCAAGGTCAGTGGGAGAGAGGAGGGAGGTCAGAAGTAGCTCCTTAGTCACAATCACATCTGGAGCTGAAAGAAACTGTTTCTTTGTCTGTGGAAAGTTGGCAGTATTTTAGGGTTGCCAGAGTTTAGATGTTAAAATCTGGAACAATGGCAGAGAACTAAACTGTGACTATAGATTGAGTGTGCATGGAAAGCACAATTTATCTGCATAATAACTGCTTTTCTGAATGCCCCATAGCCTTGATTTCTGGGTGTTTGGAAAAACAACTGTTACTACAGAAATACAGGAAAAGCCATACTGTAAATGCTTTTCATAAGGCTTTGAATATGACCACCAGAACATAACATCTTAATTGCACAGGACATCTGGCAATCCTATGAGGTTCAGTCTGCATTTTTCCTTCATCACAGAAGGAATATTAATGCAGCAGCAGAAGTATTCTTTGCATACAGTGATTATTGTTCAAGAGAGCACTACTGGCACTTGGTTTTGACCTCTAAACTTGTTTCTGCTTGGCAGTGGCTTTCAGTATTGTCCAAGTGCAGACTGCTGTCTTCGCAAAGGAAAAATATTTTTGTTTTCTCTTATCTGTCAATCTGTCCACTTAAGAAGTCTCTGTTATTGTAATATTATAAAATGCGACTCATAAGTTCTCTGGGGAAAAAAAAAAGGCAGGTCAACAAGTTCCAGAGGGGGTGGTGCTTATGTGATTATTTTTGCCATTTCTCAGTTTAATACTGGATTTAGGACAATTTTTTTTGGAATATAAAATCTTTTGGGAAAGAGGGCACTGGTTGTCTTAAATAAAAAAAAAAATTAGATTAGCAACTCAAGAGAACAAAAGTTTATATTATTGCCACAAAACCCACCATAGACAATGGACCTGGTGGTGAGCGTTTTGTTGAAAATATCTTCCAGCCAAAATAGTCTCCTTTTAAAAATTTTTTCTTCCATAACATATCAAACTGATGGAATAAGTAGACTTTTTCAGTAGTTACTTACTGCTCTTGTAGTTTCACTGAACAAATGTTTTGTATTTTGACAGTCGTTGTACCTAATCAGTCTGGAATGATGCTATAAAGAGGAATGACTGAATATATGCTTGAGGAGAGGGATCATTGGCCGTGAGGTATCAGCTGGTGAATAATCCAAGCATTGTGTCCCCATGCCCCCTGAAACATTCCCACAGGTCTGAAGTTCTGTTACTGCTTTCCAAATTCAAGACCTTTTATGTTACAATTTGGCATAAAAGTGTGATGCCATTTAGATTTGGGAAACCTAAAGTACTTTTAAATTACCTAATGGCCATGATGATACATGTCTGAAATGACAGAGTTGTGGTGAAGGGTTTTAAATGTGTTTAGTTCTTTCTGCTGCACCAGATGAGGAGTGGTTCACAATCTGCTGTTACCTGAGCTGATTGATGGCAGGAGCAGCTTCAGCTTCCAGTGGGCATCATCTGCCCAGTTCCTTAGCACACTGCTGGTGAGCCCAGAGAGAGCATTAAGCCTCCTGAGTTTCTTAATTTCGAGGTCTCAGAACGTTTGTCAGAATGATAGCTTGAAAATAGGCTACATCCTGAGAGCTCTCGAAGTTTCAAATAAGCCTGTTTGAATTTTGTGGTCAATTGTTTAATTTAGTAGTGCTAAGTATAAGATTATGACCAGTATGGATATTGCAGTGTGGTACTATCCTTAGTAATATCTGTGGTACTATCCTTAGTAATATCTGACAATTTTGAGGTAAGAAAGTTTTTCAGGAGCCTCATTGGGAAGGCCATTATTAGTCTGCTTCTGGAAAGGTTCATTCAAGGATAAGAAAGCTGTAGTGTGGACCATGTAGATCTAACAACTATAAACCGTCAAGTAAATTTAAAAAAATCTATTTTGGCTCAATGCAACAAAAGTAGAAGAGGAATGGTGGAAGGTGGCACTGGATTTTTTAATGAAAATTAAGAAATTAATTGAAAAACCAGCCTATAGGCTTTTTCCGTATGTTTTCATATCACTGGAAATAACTATTGATTGCATTTGTTTTGTGTTTTCGTAGTGAGTATTTAAACACTCTCTTTTTTGTTTCAAAATGTAATGCCTAGCATAGAATAGCAAATAAGGCAGAAAGCTCCTATTCAAATATATATATTTATATATATATATATATATCAGTGGTGTGACCGCTGAAGTGGTCATATTTAAGAAATCAACTTCCATCCAAAGTCTAAAGTTATTCAACTTGTCCAGATGAGGACACACAAGCAAATTACTATAACTTTTTCACAAAATGATATGATGAAGGGAAAAAATATTAGAACATGCTCGAAATCTCAAAAATCTCTTTGACCTCGTTTGGGACTATAGACTTGCTGTGTGCCAATCCTACTGGTGCAGTTCATAGAATGCCACACTGGTTGAGGCTCGGGCAGTTACAGCATAACTGGTAAAATTTATTCAACCAGTTTCTGTTGAAATGTGATAGTGAGGCTTAAAATGTGTCATTGTAGAATAAAGTTCAGTTCTGATGTAATACTTTTGACCTTCCTCAGTTTGTAGCACTTTGATTTTCCTGCAAATGTCTTTGTTTCAATTTCTTTAAACACACAAGTAATTATGGTGGATGAGGTGGCTAAAAAATAATAATAATAAATATATGTATAAGCAAAAAGAGCTTGGCATTATTATAGATTCAAAAAATTTAGAAAATAATTCTTTAGTCATTTTATGCACTTACATTTTATTGCTACATGTGAATAGTAGGTTTTGTCTCACTTTTCAAGTTAAACTTGATCCTTGCTCAAATGGACTTCATTACAAAAACTGAAATCTTACTATTTTTACAAATTATACAAGCCACGCTTACATTGCATAAACATACATTTTCTTTTTTCTGCAGTTATTATACGAAAGGATTATTTGTGAGTTTAAACTGCGCATTAAATCAAAAGTATTGTGACGCAGAATGGAAAATTTCATACGCGTGCGCTGCTATGGCCGACTAGAGATGTTCGTAACGCCCTTCAAGCACTCGCAGGATGACAGTGTCTGACAGATGCCTGCTTGTTTGTTAGATGCTCTAAAGTGGTCACTCCTCAGCTTACACTTCATGCTGTGATTGAAGTAAATGACAGGCCTCAACACGGGCATTTCTGTCCTGTCAGGTTCCCTTGCCCTTCCTGGCAAGTGTTTACACCATCTGTATAATTACTAGAAGGTTTTTTTAAAGCCAGTTGTTAAGTGGGCAAATCTTGTGTCATAAAAGCTCGTAGAGTTACTATCTATCTAAATATTTTCTAAAGTTTTTGATTGTTTTAATTTCATTACTTAAATGTGACAAATGCGTTTTTAAGTATTGACGGCGCACTTTGTGTTACGACCTACCAAGCTAAATTTAGGATTGTACAAGTAAAAGAACTGTACTATGGCTGAGGTCAGAGATAGCTGTTGGCCTTATCTGAGGCTGAGAGGCAACTGCATGGCCTCAGCGTTTTTGTGTGATGTGGGAATAGAAAGATGGTGCAGTGACAGGAGACAGATTACAGCTCCTTTACATCCCTTAAGTATTCTGGGGAGGTTGCCTGACACTTTATCATGTCATTCCCAATTTTGTCATCCTAGGTCCATACAACAGGTAGATTTAAACTGTTATACTTCATTTTTTGGAAGTTAGTAGAGCAGGAAGAACAATTCCTGTAGAGGAAAAGGTATGTTTATTCAGTAAATAGTATTGGAGATATAATGTGTATTTTAGCTCAGTTTCCAAAGCAAGTGAAGCTTATATGATTCTGCCTTGCAGGCAGAAAGATGCAGGAGAGTATTTGCACTTGGCTGTACATCTGTCTCCTCTTGCTTGCTAGCTTTTGAACTTATTGCATCATTTTAAAAAACTGATAAAGGAGTAGTTATTTTACTGATGATCCAGTTGCTATAAGTTTTGGAATTGTAGGTATTAATGATTTAATTTTGAACTTCTATGTGCTCTCTACTAGGGAGCACTTACTGTGGGAGAAAGACCTCATAAGTATTGTATGTACATGGCAGTCTTAGTTTCAATTCAGATTTTTGGTATATATTGTTTTTGACTGTTCCCTTTTGCTCTTTTACCATACAATATTTCATTACACGAATTTTTAGACATTGCCATTGAATTTTTGTTTCTTAACTGTCTTACCTTAAATGAACCCTTTCCAAAAGATTTGCTAAAATGATGAGGAACATAGTTCCTTCTAGTAAATCTTTAACTACATTGCAGGTACCAGGTAATCAAGCAGGAGTTTCCCTGTTGCCTTGCTATCCTGAGGTTTCTAAAGATGTGAAGTTCTTTATGGTTCTGTCTTCCTCCAGCTGCTCCCTGTCTATTCTAAATGTGTCTTGTTGAATGAAGTAGCTTGTTTGAGTAAGTATAAGAATGTTATGGTGCCTCTATATATATGTTTACACATTTGGAATTAAAGTTTGCCAAACTAGTTTTGATCTTATGATCTCTAATGTGCTACTTTATTGAACATAATAATGGATATTTTTCAATTTTTTCACAGGTGTCAACGAATTGCTGTTTTATGAATAATTTTATCTATTTTGAGGGGGGAGAGAGAAAGTAAAAAGTAGAGAGTTGACTGATTTAGGCATCTTAGTTTTTCTAAATTCGAAATTAAATATACCTTTTATATGCTTATTTGTTGAAGTAATGTTGGGATAGGGCCTGTAACAGAGGCATAGTTGTGTTCTTCATTTTACACTATCTCCCACTGTAGTGACGGTTGCCAAGCAGTGATACTGTAATAATATTTTGACAAACAACTATTCCTGCTGTGTTAAGAAACAAAACAGTAAACTGCTACCAAATAAGGCATATATACATGTTTAGTGATTTTTCTGTTTTGATTTTTACACTACACATGTGGATCAGTGTGTATTCTTTCTAATAAGCCTGGAGATGATCTCCTAATGCACAGGTTCTCCAGTTAATCTGAAAAAAACCACACGAGTGGACTAATCTTTTCAGCTCTAACATACTCTGACTTTTTCCTGATGAGAAGAAAGCCCCCAGAGATTGGAACATGTGTAGACCTTAATTTTCATGTATTTGGCAATTAGTCAAACTTGCTGTGAACAAAAGAGAATTGAAAAATTAATTTGATATGATACAACTGTCAAAACTTAGATGTGCTCAGCTTGAATCTTGCATTCTACCTGCCAAAAATGTATCCCTGGCTGCATTTCAGTTCATGGTTGATGAGGATTAATTTATTGCATTTAAAATTATTAATTAAAACCAAAATATATGAAACTCAGATAGTCATGTTCAAAAGAAGACAATAGAAATCATGTTTGTTTCTAATGCTTTCGCATAGGTAGCATAGGTGAAATAATATGACTTGCGTAAATAATTATTGACTCTCTTCTCTTGAATAAGCCCCCAGTGCTTTTTGAATGAAAGGTAGCATTATGTGAGTCTTGGGGCCTAAGCAATTATTTAAGATATTTTCCTGCAATTTAAGTATTGGCATCTGGGTTCCTGTTTTTGAAGACACTTGCTAAGAAGGAAAGACTGGATGGTGCTGCAGCATCCATACGTCGTAGTTGAATGTTGAGAGTTCCTTCAGGCTGTCTCATGCTCTCTCTCAACCCTGTTCTGAGCCCCAAGATTCAAAAATGCTTGCATAATTGGGTACTGTTTTGTGACTTATTAATTGCTCTCTTGGGTATATAGTTGCATGTGAGTCAGATTGGCCACTTTCCCAGCTTGCATCACTGGCAGCTGTTTTGCTTGAGGCAGATGGCTTGTAAGAGAAGCACCCATAAATTAGGGCACTGCTACTTTTCTCAAACCATTCTAGGAGAGTGAACCTGATGAGATGATGTTTCAAAGTGGTTTTTGTACACCCTGATAAACTTCTTTCTAAGTGTCTAAATAGCAGATTTTACAGTAATCTCTATTTTTCAAGAAGAGTTTTAGGACAGTGCAGACACTACAGTGTAATCAGCATGAAAATGTTAAATTATATTAAGGACCATTGGTGACACTTCCAATATGAATGAAGGTTGTGGAAAAAAAAACATATCAGAAAGAGGAAAGAACCTTAATATCCTTTATATAACGAGAGTAAGAGCATTTTTAAGGGTAGTAGCGAGAGAGGAAATGGAATACTGTATGATGGAAAACCTTCAGTGGGCTACTCAAGTGTTTTAGACATATTTGTGTAATAATTTTCTTCTGGACTTCATGCTCACAGTTCCCATGTAGAAGTCTAATAGCTAGACTTATAGAAAACTACTTCTAAGGAGTACTATGAGACTTGTGCAATTTCCTTCTAGTTAAGAGTTCTGTTATCATGCTTCTTCATCCATTTGGTCATTACGTAGGAGTACACATAAATTTGTCTTGGAGACTAGAAAATTCCTTGCATGAGCAGGACCCATGGACACACACAAACCTTACCTTTCTACATGTCTTCTCACTGTCATAAACCGAAAGTCTAATCCTAGAACTGCCGCTTCTTAAAAATAGACAACAATTTTAAACCAGAGCAGCTTGCTTCTTTTGGTGTCTGTTTATTCTTTTGTTCCTCTACTGCTGTATTTTTTTTTAAAGTAAATTACTTTTGGTCTTTTCAGGTTTGTATCACAAAGATTCTTATCTACTGTTGACCACACCTCTAATCTTCCAGTGGATTTTAAGAAGCACCTTTAGAGGCTACTTCTGAGTTTCATGTCTCTGTGTACACCTTTGTAATAAGGCATGCCTTTGAGAAATGTGATATTTGAGCTGGACTCCTACTTCAGGAAATAAAGGATTATTAGGAGAACGATTAATAATTTTCTTCAGTGTAGTCCTAAGCTTTCATGCTCTGATGGCAAATTGGGAAGGTTTCTAAATCTAACTCAGGTTCAGTTAGGGCATGCTGTAAATGAGGGGAAGATAGGCTCTGAAAAAGAGTTGGTCTCTAAGAAAACAGTTTTTGCTTCTTCCCTGGGGAAGCAATTCTCTTAAGCTGAGCTGTATCAGAGCTTTTGATCTGTAATACTGGTCCAAGATGCCTTTGTACATGGACTGCTGTTAAACCTCTCTTTCACTGCTTTCTTGCCTTCCTGTGAAGCACTTGGGAGCAGCTCTGCTTACAAACTGCCCAGAGAACCGAAGTCTGTCTGTCTCTATCATACTACTATATATTAATTAATTTTGAGTTGTTAAAATGTTTAAATAATTTAACTGTTGTGATTATGGCATGTCTGTTGATCCCCCCACCCCCAGTATTTTTAATGTTCTTGAAATGCAAGGTTTATTCATTTTACTCCTGAGAGAAAATGCTGAAGTGTGGCAATGGCCTTCCTGCTCTGCTAAACTGGTTACAGAACTCCTCTTTATATGTGTATAAGATACTGTAGGAAATTGGAATCTGAAGATAGATCTCTTGCTGTATATGTTCAAGTCAGAATTAATTTTTAAAATAATATTTGGAGGATGGGTTTTCTGTGCTCCGTAGAGATGAGGTGATTTAGCACAATCCTAATTATGCTGCATATGACATGATCTAGAGCAAATATTAAAACATTCATTCAGATATACCCTCTTTCAGCTAAAATTAACTTCTGTGATAAGACCCAGGCATTATTATTAAAAATGGGTTCCAGAGTAAACCAATTGGTAGTTATGGGACGGGTGCAGAAGTTATGATCTCTTCTGTTCTGTGTAATTAAAGAACAAAATTAATCCCTTTGGGCTTAATATTTCATAACTGTGCTGTGTGTATCCTACTTTATCATCTGCTGTTAAAGCTTAGTGTGGCTGCTTGTACTTCTTAAGTGTTAAAACATACTTTCAGCAGCTGGTGGCATAATTGAAGCACAGGGAACAGAGGCAATTGCCACCAAAGAGCTCCCAAGGAAGAAGAGTATCCTCCCTGTTTAAAAACCTGTTACTATTCCAGATTAAGTCAGTGAGCTTTACCATTTCTGACTGATAACTGCATAACAGCCTAGGGGAGACCGAGAGCAGACTTTGCTGCAGTTACAGCTTCCTCACAAGGGGAAGAGGAGGGGCAGCCACTGATCTCTCTGGTGAGCAGTGACAGGATTGAGGGAATGGCATGAAGCTCAGTCAGGGTATGTTTAGGCTGGATATTAGGAAAAGATTCTTCACCCAAGGGATGGTGGGGCACTGGAACAGGCTCACCAGGGAAGTGGTCACAGCACCAATCCTGACAGAGTTCAAGAAGCGTTTGAACAACACTGCACATGGTGTGATTCTTGAGGTTGTCCTGTGCAGGCCCAGGAGTTGAACTTTGATGATCCTTGTGGGTCCCTTTTAACTGTCTACCTCAAAATTCGAGAGGTTCTTTTTGTAATTTTTTTTTCTTTTTTTTTCTTTTTCCCTGCCATCAACTTCCTCTTGACTGATCTCTAGGAAAAAATCACTGGCAATATGCATGGCAATTATGCGATGTCTTGCTGATCTCATCACCCCTACAGGCCAGCTGATCCTCCTTGGCAGAAACAAATACAAAAAAGATAGTCAGTATAAACAGGTAGATTGAATAGAGGGAATTTAAAAAAAAAAAAAAAGAGAGGTGAAAAAAATACTATAGAAGAAATCATTCTGTGTTTGTCTGAAACTTTTTGTTTGTGAAGTGTCTTTATTTTCAGTGGTATCTGTGACATATAAACTTACATGACAGTGCTTTTTTTGGTGATTTTCCTTTCCAATTCCATTAGCATAAATAGAACTTATATAGTAATATAAATAGAAATACATATAAAAATATATATAGAAATATAGTTTTATATTTCTCCTTTCTTACAGATTATTTGCTAGAATATAGTCAGAGTGAAGAGACAAATATTCAGTGTCTACTTACCACTACTTTTCAGGGGATAAGATATTGGTTATTTTAGTTGTCCTTTCTTCAAAACTTTCCTGCTTGAATATGAGAATTAAAGTAGTTTAACCTTACATTATGCTGTTTGCAGCTGGACAAGGAAAATGTTAGTGATAGGCATGAGTAAATCCAGCATGGTTCAAAAGAATAAATACCTTTCACTTGAAGATTTACTGCTCCCTATCATATGATCATCTTTGCTTAAGAGGACATGTAAACTTATGCTTCAAAACTGTTCTTTCGGGTTAGTTGATTCAGTACAGTTGAATGCATTCATGTGATCATCAGCTGTCACTGTCAAATTTAAAAATAAGCACTTATGTAGACAGAGTAAATCATGGACCTTTGTATGACAATCTGAGCAGTCTGGAAAATGCATTTAAAATATTAAGTAATCCTTTTGAAAGAAAATAAGTTAAGGACTGGTAATTTAGAATCTCACTGGAATATTAGTCTTTCCTCGTTTCTCCTTTCTCCTTCCTCAAGCTGCTGCTCATCTAATTTCTTTCCAAGCAGTAATAATAAAATTTTTGGAGGATAAAGAATGGGGAAAGAACTGAAATTGTTTTCATTAAAAGTGTAATTAGTAATAAACACATTTAAATTTTAAATGCAGCTTCTGAAGGTCTCTAGCTAGTTTTAAGGGAAATGCTCATCTCTGCAAGAATCCTTACACATCTTTTATGAATTTGGGTTCTTTTAATTGTTGATATAATTAATTAATTCTTTTATTTGTTGATATAATGTTCAGTTTAGAGACATATACCTTGTGCCTTTCACAGCAGGAATAGTTACGATTGTGACAGTGCCTGTCATCTTCAGATTAGACTCGCAGTTTACTCTGATCTTAAAAAGCAGGTTCTAGTTGGATATGCTAGTAACAGATCCATCATGTGTTTGATTAGTTAAGTGTAATTCTAAGCAAGTTCTCAGATCTATTGGCTTCAGTTTTGTGTTTATTGTAGTATTTTGTGTTGCATTCTGTTAATTGGAGATCCATGCTGCTGGAAGCGCTGCTCTTCCCCTTGTTTGTCTCTATTGAACTTTTGTGATTATTTTTAGTTGCCAGCCAGATATTTCCACTTTGAAAGTGTAAGAAAAATAAAATTGAGATGCACTGGATGAAAAAGCAAAAGTTCTGTAACTTGCTTTTCCAAAGGATTTTCTGAGCATTATGGAAGGTGATGTATTAGCATGTTTCTTTGTTTATTTTGTTGAGTTACTTAGTTTGCTGATGCTCTAGTATGACAGAGGTGATAATATTGGTGGTGAAATGATATGATTTTAAAAGTTTTTATAATGTGATTAGATACTTTATATATCCTTTTCTGTAGAATTTGTTTGTATACACATATATATTTATAGACATGAATATGCATACATATACATGCATATACTTGTATATAAAAAAATAGACAATCTGAAAAGGAAATATAATCGAGGTTTTCCAAGCTAAAATACAAGAAACTCCACCTCAACCTGAGACAGGACCTTTTTAATTTGTCTTGGCAAGGAGGTTGTATTAGAAGATCTGCAGAGATCCCTTCCAACCATAACAATTTTATGATTCTGTGGGATTTAGAGAAAGAATCTGGGGACCTGTAGTTCAGAGATGGGTGAGAGGTAATTCTATAAGCAGGCCTCAGTAGGAAACTTCCCAAGGATACAAAAAGATAGTATGATTTGATGCAACTAGGAAGATTGCTAAGATGGGCCCATTTTTATAATTACTTGCTTTACTTTAATATGGAGATGATATCAAACTGGTCCACCCAGCCCAGGTTTTTTATCTTTAGTAATAGTCAGTAGTAGCATTTGTTTCAGAAGTGGGTTCTTTCCCCTCTGGGGTTCTCTGCCAATGTTACGGTTTGGGCCGTCCTTAGGTAGAGGATATGTCTGGGCCGTGGTGAGTCGCCACGATCAGTCTCTGTGAAGTTCTTTAACATCTATGAATACTTTCAGTTTCTCTGAAAAGCTGCAGTAATGACTGCAATAATTTAATTATGTAGCATGTGAGAAATACCTCCTTTGGCTTGCTTTAAGCCTGCGGCCAGATGGTCGAACTACATGGCCCCCACTCACGTGCTTGTGAACAGCATGGACTAACCATTCCTTAACACTGGTAACTATAGAGCATTGTAATAATCCCTCTGTTTTCCTCATGCTGGAGGGATCCCAGTCTGTGTAGCTCCTCACAGTACAGACTGCTCCATATCTTTGGTTTCCCTTATTAGCCTGTCCTTTTTTATTTCTTCAGTACTTCTATATCTCTGTGCAGCTCAGGCTGTGGGTGTTGCATAGATCTGGGCAGTGACACTGTTGTTGTTTGATGTTCCTTTTATACTATTTAATTTAACATCTTTAAGAATTGGGCTGATGCAAATGACTCCAAGATCTCTTTTCTGGTTGCTACTGATGTAGTATTAGCCCATCTTTCTATATAAATAGTTCAGAATTTATTTTTGCTCTCAGCATTTACTCATGCTGAATTTCAGCAATGCCTTATTCCTATTTATTCTCACTATACTAAGACCTATGGATGTTTTTTTCACAATCAACTCTATATTGCAATATCTTCAGGAATTTTCTATCATCAGGGCATGTTGACACTTCAGATGTCTATTGCCATTTCAATTAATTTTGAGTGAGCTGATTAAGGTCTTTGAGGAAATGTCTATGGGTAATTTTTTCTTTTTTGTGAACTTTCTACTCTTATTCTTTACTTCTGTGTTTTTAGAAATTGCTAATTCAGAGAAGAGCCATCCCTTTCTTCCCATGGAAGTGGGATTTCTTCTGAACCATTGAGGGGAGGCCATATCAGATTTTTGTTGTGGGTTGGTTTGTTTGTTTATTTTTTTAATCAAAGTACACTGGCTGACTGGTTCACTTTTATTGGTATGTGCAGCCTGTTAGAAAAAGGCCAATAGATTTAACTGGCATGATAGGCAAATACTACTGATTTTCATCAATATTTCATTTAAATGGTGCAGCTATTAATTAATTTTGTAGGGTCTCGTCCCTATCCCATCTCCACCACTTCTCTCCATTTTCTCAGATAGTTTCCACACATTCTTCTGGATCCCTTTAAAAGCTGATGTTATAGCTGCTAGTTTCTAGTTCCATGGTAGAAGACACAGCTTGTCATTGGTTATAACACAGAACAGATCTTACTCCTTTGAAGGTTACTAGAATAACATCTTTCATGCATTTGATCAAACAATTAAACACCTGATTATTTATTTTGTCCAGTCTATCTCCTACTTTAATTTTATGTGCTTTACAAGGGTATTTGATTAATATAAACATTTTGAATGTTGTAAGTTAACTGATATGTTAAGAATACTCAAATGGAGAAAAAATTTAAATTGCTACATTTCAGTGTAAAGATTATAAGTAAATGCTATAGAAGATGTTTGTTATACATATTAATTTTAGAATAAGATTTCTAATTTCAGTAATGAAAAAACTGTTTGTTTTTAATCATGAGGTGCATCATTTTCAGTTAAAAAACCCCCAAGCTGTGCCCTTTTAATAAAGATTGACATTTCTTTTTTTTTTTTAAATGGAGTAGCCAATTACAATGGCCTGATAGGTGTTATCAAAGCTTTTCTGCTTGTCTCATTGGGACAGTATTTTTCTAGGAAGATATTGCTGTGAGTCTCATTATCCCGTTGTTTTTCTATGGTTAAAATTCTTGGCATTTTCCCTTTCTCTGCTTTAGAAAAAAAAAATCCAAACATATGCAAGTTCTAGGAGATGCTAGTTCAGAGCTGAATTTGTTGATAAGAACATAGAATTAGTCACAGATGAGTGTAGACTTGTTTTTTTAGATTCATCTTATTAGCAGCTATTTTGAAAACACAGTCTGAAAGAGGCTTTCACAGCAAACACATTAAAGGCTGTAAGAAAAAAGCCGAGGAATGAAAAAGTTAGTGTTGTTCCCCAAGGAAAAGTTACTTTGCCTGCATTTGTAATATTTGATGGATTTATTGGGCATGCTACACTGCAACTTTATTGTCAGTAATACTTGTCCCAAATGGCAAATGATATTCTCACTGCCAATGTTGTTCTCTGTAGACGTTTATGTAGCTTTCACTATTGTAATAATTTTGCTAAAAACATCTTGCTGTTTAAAAGAACATCCCAATGCTTTTCTGCTCGTATAGAAAAGACTGGTAAGTTATTCTTATTATCTTACAATCACTGGGAGACACTTGACCCATCTTGACCTCCTTCTTTCATATTAGTTTCTCCATCTGACTCATGCTACCAAAATGAAAGAAAAAGAAAATTGTACTGTCTGGGTATTTTTAAGATTAACTCAACCTGATATATTGTAAGGTTTGATTTTTTGGGGGGAGGGAGGAGTTGTTTGGATAGCAATCTCACACATCAAAATCTGTGTTAGAAAATCTGTTATAGAAAAATAGGTTTTTTTGTTTTGTTTTGGTTTGGTTGTTTTTTTTTTTTTTATTTATTTTTTTGAAGGAGGAGTCGGATGATGGTTTCACTCATCGAATTTGTAGGAAAACTCATTAGGCAAACACAAGTTGGTGGGTTACTTTTACTAGGGACCAAGTCAGCCTCACTAATTTTCACAATCTTCTTTAGTGCTAGACTTTAATCTGACAGTATTCAGAAACCTTTGCAATAAGAATGCTGTAGGTAATTGTGACTTCTGCTCTACAAATAGGGTAGCAAAGCAGCTTAGAGAGTAAATCAAAACGGTGGAGTGAAAACAGGCTTTTGGATAAAATTTGTCATTACCTTTGTTTGTAGTGGGTTGTACAGTTATGTCTTCAAGTGTGGAAGAGTCCTGTGGTAGTTTGAACAGCAGAATGGAACATAATATACAAAAAGGCCAGTGAAGAAAAGAACCTCTAGTTTAGGAGATGTTGATTGTGGTACAGAGATGATTTTTCTTTCCTGTAAGTGCACCTTTAGTTACCATATTAGCAGAATGTGAAATTCAGCTTACATCTGCACAAAGTGAATCACATTCAGGAGGGTGCTCTATTAAACCTTCTCGAGCCCTCAGTATCTCACAATAACTTCTGGAGTTTTAGGGTATTTAGGATTCTTTTTCCGTCTTTTAAATGAAATCTGAGCTTGTTCATCCCTTAGTCTTTTCTTAGAGAACTCTTACACCAGATAAGTGAACGATAGTCACTGCCAGAGGTATCTGACTGCATGCTTCTCCCTGGATGAGTGAATTCACCATGAGGCAAGGTGGGATGATGTATGTGGCCCTGCCTGTCAAAACTGATCCTTTGTTCAGTGGGAACACGCAAGATAAGCATGACATAAACGTATGTCTATGCAAGACATGTCATTCTGGGGACAAAGTGGATCTCCCCAAGTAGTTTTATCTAATTTGGTCATCATCTAATGCTACAACAAGTGGGAAGGCATCACTGTTCTTTCTTTTT
>NW_020955467.1:863980-866181 GCF_003031625.1 Empidonax traillii | reverse complement strand
TGGGATGATGTATGTGGCCCTGCCTGTCAAAACTGATCCTTTGTTCAGTGGGAACACGCAAGATAAGCATGACATAAACGTATGTCTATGCAAGACATGTCATTCTGGGGACAAAGTGGATCTCCCCAAGTAGTTTTATCTAATTTGGTCATCATCTAATGCTACAACAAGTGGGAAGGCATCACTGTTCTTTCTTTTTCATTTAGAAAAGCATCACAACGTTACTAAATGGAAAAAAAAAATCTACTTTCTTTCAAATCTGCTGCATTTAAGTATTTTCTCAGCTGTTTATGAAGCTGCCAACTAAAGTACTACTTACCATGATACATGCGAGAAAAGCAAATTGGCACTTTCTGTGGAATGCACCAATTTGCATCCCCCTCTGTTCCTGAGAGCAATCTGTATTACATTCTTCAGAGCTTCAATATTTTTCCCCCTAAGAGAACTCATCTTGAATTTCCTGGCACTTCAACCAGAAACTTGTCCATTAAGACATTTTTCTTAATACTAATTTAACTTTCACGAACACAATTGCTCCTGTAATCAGACTCATAATTATACTCTCACCTGTTTTTCAATTATTGCTTAAAAGTCTTTAGCTTGAGAAACTGAGAATGTGGCCAGTTCACTCCCCATGTATAACTTTCAACCAGAGCACTGCAACAATATTTGTTTTCCTTTATAACAAAATATCTTCTTTGGTGTCTTGACCAGCTTCTATCAGCTTAATTCTCTTAACTTCAGTCCCTGTAACATTTCTTTTTGGGTCACCATCAAGTTTTTGAAAGAAAATAAGACTCATCTGTGTAAAGCTTTTACCCTGTGGCAATATTGTAAATAAAAAATCCTTATGATGACAATGCAATCAAATGAAAAAGTGGTGCTGTTCAGAGGGTTTTTTACTCTGAAGGTGCTGTGTCTCTGAACTGGCCTGAGGGATTTGAAAATGCAACCTCATGGTCTGAAAAAAATTTGTCTAGTGCCTGAAGTTAGCTGGAGAACAACTATAAACTTTTGCGAAAACAACTTGTTCAGTGGGTGAACTGCGCTAAAATATTGCTGATTGTTTGCTTCCTCCCTGTACAACTTTAACATCAACAGAGTGAAAGGGGACTTTGCAAAATATGTGTTTTATTTGTGAAATGCCTTTGTGGGTGGTAGTGGATCTGTCAGAATTTCCCATCAGTTCTGGAAAACGTGTTCAGAGAAATCTGAAGGTGAAAAATCTGTTGACTTTTGTAATATACCAAGGCATATATGATATATGGCTCCTTGGGATGTGTTGTTAAGGCTGAAAGAATAATCTGAGAATTAGCACTGCTCACTTAAGAATATCCTTATCTTGAGGTGGGGCTGCTGTTGCCATCGACAAGATACTGGCCTAGATGATAATTTGGTCTAATTAATTTGATGCTAACCATTTTCAAAGTCGTGTTAGTTTTTGACTGATAAAGTTGTACAGTTTAATTTTATGTTGCTTGTTTTAGTGGGGCACTGAGGGAGAGAGGAAAATATAAGTATTTTTATGAGATTTTAAAGTGCAATTTGCGAGAAAACTATTTGGGAAAAATTCAATATCTCTTTTTTTCACTCAGTGCTGAAAAAATTTCTTGTGATCATATGAAATATTTTCTCTTTGCTGAAAAGAAAAAGCTCTGAAATTCATTCCTATATCTCCAGTGTAATAGGTGAAAAAAACACCAGTTGATTGAAAAATTTGAAGTCACTAGAGGGACAAATTGGTTCATTTCTATTAAGTGTTTGTAATTACTGCATTAAGAATACATCAGCATACAGTAAGATATTTCAGCATAAGATGTGCATAAGCACATCCTTCTATTACAGAAAGAGAAAATTTAAGGTTGCTCTGTCTGTTCCGACACGACACAGTAACAGTGTGTCAACACAGCAGTAAAGGCTTTTACTGTGTATAATTGTGAAGCAATGCCAATAGGTGAATGCAAAAGAGGATGTTTTGGGAGCCATTTTGTTTTTTGTAAAGTAAACACAAATTTAAAAAAAAAAAAAGAAAAAGCTCTAGGTTTTGGATGACACTAAAAGTTAGTACAGAATGCCAGAACAGCAAAACAACAGTAAGAGTCCAGAGCAGTAATCCACCTGGCACTATTGCTTTACTTTGATGGTGATTAGAACCACATGCTCCAAAGAAAAATGCTTATAATGGGCAATTAAAGGATCTG
>NW_020955467.1:861737-863959 GCF_003031625.1 Empidonax traillii | reverse complement strand
TGGGATGATGTATGTGGCCCTGCCTGTCAAAACTGATCCTTTGTTCAGTGGGAACACGCAAGATAAGCATGACATAAACGTATGTCTATGCAAGACATGTCATTCTGGGGACAAAGTGGATCTCCCCAAGTAGTTTTATCTAATTTGGTCATCATCTAATGCTACAACAAGTGGGAAGGCATCACTGTTTTTTCTTTTTCATTTAGAAAAGCATCACAACGTTACTAAATGGAAAAAAAAATCTACTTTCTTTCAAATCTGCTGCATTTAAGTATTTTCTCAGCTGTTTATGAAGCTGCCAACTAAAGTACTACTTACCATGATACATGCGAGAAAAGCAAATTGGCACTTTCTGTGGAATGCACCAATTTGCATCCCCCTCTGTTCCTGAGAGCAATCTGTATTACATTCTTCAGAGCTTCAATATTTTTCCCCCTAAGAGAACTCATCTTGAATTTCCTGGCACTTCAACCAGAAACTTGTCCATTAAGACATTTTTCTTAATACTGATTTAACTTTCACGAACACAATTGCTCCTGTAATCAGACTCATAATTATACTCTCACCTGTTTTTCAATTATTGCTTAAAAGTCTTTAGCTTGAGCAACTGAGAATGTGGCCAGTTCACTCCCCATGTATAACTTTCAACCAGAGCACTGCAACAATATTTGTTTTCCTTTATAACATAATATCTTCTTTGGTGTCTTGACCAGCTTCTATCAGCTTAATTCTCTTAACTTCAGTCCCTGTAACATTTCTTTTTGGGTCACCATCAAGTTTTTGAAAGAAAATAAGACTCATCTGTGTAAAGCTTTTACCCTGTGGCAATATTGTAAATAAAAAATCCTTACGATGACAATGCAATCAAATGAAAAAGTGTTGCTGTTCAGAGGGCTTTTTACTCTGAAGGTGCTGTGTCTCTGAACTGGCCTGAGGGATTTGAAAATGCAACCTCATGGTCTGAAAAAAATTTGTCTAGTGCCTGAAGTTAGCTGGAGAACAACTATAAACTTTTGCGAAAACAACTTGTTCAGTGGGTGAACTGCGCTAAAATATTGCTGATTGTTTGCTTCCTCCCTATACAACTTTAACATCAACAGAGTGAAAGGGGACTTTGCAAAATATGTGTTTAATTTGTGAAATGCCTTTGTGGGTGGTAGTGGATCTGTCAGAATTTCCCATCAGTTCTGGAAAACGTGTTCAGAGAAATCTGAAGGTGAAAAATCTGTCGACTTTTGTAATATACCAAGGCATATATGATATATGGCTCCTTGGGATGTGTTGTTAAGGCTGAAAGAATAATCTGAGAATTAGCACTGCTCACTTAAGAATATCCTTATCTTGAGGTGGGGCTGCTGTTGCCATCGACAAGATACTGACCTAGATGATAATTTGGTCTAATTAATTTGATGCTAACCATTTTCAAAGTCGTGTTAGTTTTTGACTGATAAAGTTGTACAGTTTAATTTTAAGTTGCTTGTTTTAGTGGGGCACTGAGGGAGAGAGGAAAATATAAGTATTTTTATGAGATTTTAGAGTGAAATTTGCGAGAAAACTATTTGGGAAAAATTCAATATCTCTTTTTTTCACTCAGTGCTGAAAAAATTTCTTGCGATCATATGAAATATTTTCTCTTTGCTGAAAAGAAAAAGCTCTGAAATTCATTCCTATATCTCCAGTGTAATAGGTAAAAAAAACGCCAGTTGATTGAAAAATTTGAAGTCACTAGAGGGACAAATTGGTTCATCTCTATTAAGTGTTTT
Source organism: Empidonax traillii (assembly GCF_003031625.1). Lineage (NCBI taxonomy): Eukaryota > Metazoa > Chordata > Aves > Passeriformes > Tyrannidae > Empidonax > Empidonax traillii. The sequence continues at coordinate 862,196 of NW_020955467.1, read as the reverse complement.
TAATTACTGCATTAAGAATACATCAGCATACAGTAAGATATTTCAGCATAAGATGTGCATAAGCACATCCTTCTATTACAGAAAGAGAAAATTTAAGGTTGCTCTGTCTGTTCCGACAGGACACATTAACAGTGTGTCAACACAGCAGTAAAGGCTTTTACTGTGTATAATTGTGAAGCAATGCCAATAGGTGAATGCAAAAAAGGATGTTTTGGGAGTCATTTTGCTTTTTGTAAAGTAAACACAACTTTAAAAAAAAAAAAAAAAAAAAAGCTCTAGGTTTTGGATGACACTAAAAGTTAGTACAGAATGCCAGAACAGCGAAACAACAGTAAGAGTCCAGAGCAGTAATCCACCTGGCACTATTGCTTTACTTTGATGGTGATTAGAACCACATGCTCCAAAGAAAAATGCTTATAATGGGCAATTAAAGGATCTGCACATAGCAGGCCTTTTTTT
>NW_020955467.1:848912-861482 GCF_003031625.1 Empidonax traillii | reverse complement strand
CCTCCCTCCCCCAGTTGCCATAAATTGCTGGTTGGCCTTTACTCTGACGTGCAAGTCTGACAAAACCTAGAAGGAACAGGAAATGACCTAAGTGTGGTTTTAGACAGTTTTTTTCTCATTACCTACATAATAAGAAAAAAAAAAAACAACCGAACTCTACTTTCCCTTGATAGACAAAACACCTTTTATAACCTTTTTGAAACAATTAAAAATCTTAAAAAAATATAAAACAGATCGGATCAAATATCAAGCAGTAAGAAAACTCTAAACTTTCTACAGCAGACAAAGTAGAAGCTGACCTGCTGATTCTCCTGGGTACAAAAGCAGAAGTAACATGTCTTTTTAAAAACAAGCAAATGAAACAAACATATAAAAAAAGAAACAAAACCCCAACCAAACAAAAAATTAGATTTTCTGCTTTCAGCGTGTAAGGTTAGCTTTAAAATTAAGACTGCTGAAGGCCTATTTGAAACTTCAGCATACTCTGGAGCATTTTGCTCTGTTTTTTATCTGTGCTGAGGGCAAAGTTACTGAAAATAGAGTCTTCACATGTTTATCACTTGTTAAAGTTTACTTAGGTGCAGCTCTTGTCAAAGGTTTACATTTACAGGGAAGATCAGAATACTGTGGAGTCTGGTGAAAACATTCTAGTGGCCAGACACCTGCGTGTTCCAGTGTTGCTCTTGTGTGTCCAGCCAAATATACCGCGGGTACTACTGAATGTAGAGAATAGTATTAATTAAAGCAATGAAGTTGAAGCAAATCTCTTTTCACTGAAGGAAGATTTTAGACTTCTTAAAAAATCAAAAGCAATGTCTTTCATGAAAGAGTGCAGCAGAGCCCGCAGCTGAGTCGTTGGACAGGGGATATGACTGTTTCCGTCAGTACGCGTATCCAAACCTCAGAAGCAGGAAAGCACACACAGTTTCTATTCAAAGGCTGTGGCTATCTGCAGACTTCACAACCTACTGGCCATTTTGCAACCTTGGATAAATAAATTGTATATAGAGTCAGGAAGTGATAAGTATTAGGATTCCAAAAATATCCTAGTTTTTTTCCTGTCCCATTTATTTTCACGGGAAGGTTTAGTGAGTGGAGAAATACCATCATGATTCTAAATGCCTGGAGTATCATACTGAGTGCTGTATTTTGTCTTGATTACAATAATCTACTCAAGTGGCTGCTGTTTTGGCCTGCAAGATTTCACAACAGAATGTTGTCTGTGTTATCTAAATAATGTTGCCTCTACTTTGAGAGTCATTCTTTGGTTGCATCACCTTTAGTTCACACCGAATACAACTTAACTACTTAATAACATACTGTTTTTCAACATCTACCTTTCCTACAGAGAGGAGGGAAATAAAAACCTAATAAATTAATAAAACCCCTAAGAATCTAGGTTGTATAGTGCTGTGTTTGGTTTTTGGGGTCATTAAATTACATGGATTTAAAACGTTAATTGATTGTAAGCTGTTACACAAGACTAATCTAGAAATAAAAGCATTGAATCGAGCATTAGTCTTGTTTGAAAGGCAGTCATGAAAAGAAATGGATATGTAATGTAACCTTTTTCATATTTTGCAATAAATTAATTTCTCATCTAGTTGTAGAATTTTGCTTCTGAATGAGGTGAATTTGCACAGAGCTGATTTCTGAATCAAGTTGCTATGGTGTTGGTTTCATTGTTTAGTTAATTCTATGCTTGGTTGCTATGGAAATACTTATTTATGGAGCTAATGCCTAATGGTGTCAAACAGATGCTACTAGCAACTAGGAATCCTTTATATTTGATCAATGAAAGACTCAGTCAGAAGTAGAAACTCAATTTTGTGCTCATTTTTCTCCGTTAAAGTTTTGGAGCAGGGAATTTAATGAGTGTTCTCAAATAGGACAAGTTTTATTTCCTTAACGTGCATTAAAGCACACATTGAATCTCCTGGAAAGTAGAGTCAGTGAAACTAAATCCTGGTTTAGGTTTAGGCAGTCATACAGCAATGCTACAAATCTTAATATTGTGTGTAGCCTTAGACAGTGTGCGTCTACTAGTTATATTTGACTTTAAGATTGATTTTTAGATTTTTTAGGCTCTGAAACTTTTTTTTTTTTTTTTTTTTTTTTTTTTTTTTTTTTTTTTTTTTTTTTTTTTTTTTTTTTTTTTTTTTTTTTTTTTTTTTTTTTTTTTTTTTTTTTTTTTTTTTTTTTTTTTTTTTTTTTTTTTTTTTTTTTTTTTTTTTTTTTTTTTTTTTTTTTTTTTTTTTTTTTTTGGTAGCCATGTATTTTAAATCTCTGGGTAAGCATGAGCATTTTCCTTAGTATAAGTTTGAACAAACAAAGTAACTTGAGTAACTAAGCTGATATGATTTTGTATTTTATAAGTTAAAATACCCTGAAAACATAATTCCACAATTATCTAGCCAAATATAGTTTGAGTTCAGCATTAAAATGTAAAAAAAAAGTTTAAAAATACCTAGTGTACTTTTCAAATAATTTTAGTGGTTTATGACTTGAGAAAAGTAAAATCCACACACTTTTATCATGCTTAAGCCTTTAGAAATTGAAAATACTCCTCAGACGTGTCTTTAGCCAAATGGAGTCGTGGTATTCATATAAAGAAGATCTGAAAGAACTCCACCCTCCGTGGCATCAGCTCTCTTCTGAAAGACACGTCTAGTGCAGGCCCTGGAAACACTGGCTCTGCTGTGATAAGAAAGATAACTTTTTCTATAGAAAAGTAATTAAAAACAAAAGAAAAACCTCTGAAGCCCTGCTGGTTTTCATTGACTGTCTTTCATTTCTCATCTGGTTTTGGTTTACTTAGACTATAAACTTCTCAGAGGAGCACTTATTCCCTTTTTCTTTGTAAAAATTAATGTTGCTTTGTTCCTGTTGGAACTAAAAGCTGTATTAGGGAAGGCCTCTATTGCTGTCACCTTGTGTACTTTTTCAACATGTTTCTGATATTGCTAACAACATGTGCTTTGCAAAAGTGCCACCCTTAAGTTTTGGTAATGGTTTGGTTGATATTCTTGTGTTCAAATAGCATGGCAATTCATTTGCAGTATATGGCAATGTTGTTTTTATTGTTTGACAAAACATAAGGCAAGGACAGTATGTGATGCCTACAGTCAATTTTCCTGCATATATCCACTTAGGGATAAATATTTAAAACCTCTTGAGATTTGACTAAACACCCATAGTACTGAATACAGTTCATTCTTCAGAACAGCAACTTTGTGGAGAATTTGTTGAGCTTTAGCAGCTTTTTTAGCCTTTAAAAAACCGAATTTTCAGTGATGCAAATTTGTTCTGTCGACTCTTGGCCTGTCTTGAGCGACATGTTCCAGTGTGACCTCCTTGATGGCTGATGGCGACCAGATCAGAAAAGGTCACTTGAACTTTGTGAGCTGGTTTGTCTTCTTTTAACCATGTTGAAATTTATTTCAGATGTTAAATAGATTCAAATATTATAGTCGACCAAGGCATAGTGTTATATGTGGCTTTTTGTTTTGGTTTGGTTTTTTTATTAGCTATTCTTCAAAATCCTTATCAGCTTGACAGGCAAGTGTATTAAACCAGGGAAGTGTGTTCATTGCTCTTTGGATGAAAGGGAAAGACTCTGGGTTTAGAGTCAGGCTGATATGAGAACTCCTCCAAGCTGACTGCTAATTTGGCATAGGTGTTTCTGTGGGGGGAGGGCTACACATTTCTCACCTTTAAGTTCATCTGCGCTGTCAGAGCCCAGAGCAGTTTCATTTTCAGAGGAGCTCCCAAAAGTCCAGTTGCTGTGATGTGATGTGATCCAGTGACAATGGACGCTGAAAGCCAAAGTGTGTGAGTTACTAAGCAGAGGTATAAGTTGCAGCTTGGAAGTTTTGTGACTCAAGTCAGTCCTAGATAAGGTGTTTCTTGATGGAGGAGGTGAGGAAGAACGTTATGTGCAATGGATTACAAAATCTTAGTATTACAGAGTACAGATCTTTCTGCAACAAGTCTCATATTGCAAAATCAAAAATTGCTGAGGCTCTGCCTAAGACCTAATTTAAGATCTCTTGGTCTGTTCACATTAAGACAAAATAAAACCCTTTTACTCCTATTGTAAGATCAACGCAACTCTGGGAATACTTTGTAACTTTTGTTGATGATCCACAGTGATTAATTAAAGCTTTGACTGTCTAACTCTCAACAAAAAATAATGCCAAAAATGGTGCTTGTTAAGTATTCCAGATTTAACTTGCAAGGCATGGAGTTAGGCTAAATAAACTAGGGTAGGTAGGCAGTGAGAGAGGAATCACAATTCCCTCAGAGGTAAGGGGTAAATTCTTCTTTAAACAGAGCCATTTTTTTTTTTCCCGGAAGTAGAATTTATTAGCTGTTAACCTTTAAAACTTTCACTCTCCTTGTCCTTCTAACCACGTCAGTTCTGCATAAGGTCTGTTAAGGAACATGCTGCTGATTTCTGTTCCTTTCTCACCAAATTGTTTTTGTGGGGGAGGCTTTCTGGATTTGAGTGCCACCTTGTGGTGCATAGTGAGCACCTAAGGAAACGTAACCCTCCTTTCATTGGTAACCTGTAAGGATTTACTTGGTGTAGAGATTGCTATTTTGCGCCTTAGATTTTCATCAGCTCATTTTAATTACTTTGATGTGTCACACATGGAATGAGCCCTGAGAATTTGACAGACAGCGGCAGCCTGCTAGCTGTGTTAATATACTACCCCTGTTTTCTCTTGGAATATATGAGTTCTAGTTAATGGTGGTGTATATTGAATTAAAGAAAAAACTGTTAGCAAAGTACAGGTCAACTTCAGTTATGTTTGCTTCAAAATTGTTTTGCTTCCTTTGCTATACAGTTGGTATTACTGGCAAAGATTAAATCTCCTGGTTTAGTTGAGAACAAAAAATTTTCAGTGATGAATCCAAACTGGGAAATTTTTTGTTTAAATAGAATTGTGTATAAAATGGTGCCCTGCCATCTAAAATATCAAACCATTTCTTGCATTGGAAGCAGATTGAAAGATTATTCTGCTTTGTGTATGCTGGGTGAGCATGGGACACAAGATAGAGCAGTAATGCTTTCCATTGAGCATGTTCTGCTTGTGTAACTTGAAGCCTATTTCTTTACTGTAGCAGGTCTAAAGTCAAAAGGAAGGTCTTGAACCTTTTTAGTCAAAAGGATTGACCCCCACAGTTATAGCTTATGTAAGCATGTGTGTGTGTGTGTGTGTACACATACCTGTACGTGATAGCTCTCAATGGCTTAAAGGGTGAATAAAGAGGTAAAAGTAGTTGCAACTAAAGTTTTGGTATGGAAATGTCCTGGAGCAAGAGGGGCTTCTTTTATTAAGAGCTTATCTACAATAAATGAATAAAACTAGCTAACATACCATACATTTAAAAACAAAATAAAACATTAGAAGAGGGAAACCTCTCTTCTGTCCCCTAATGAAGCTGCAAGATTGCGAGCGAGCTGACGCAACTTTGTGGACCATTAGTATCAAAGGTTACTAATATAACTAAGAAAACTCATGTGGACAGCTGATCTTTGTTGCTGATTGAGTCAAAAGTTAATGAAGTGGATTAATGCAGTCTCTGTGTGCGAGCTTAGGAGAGCAGAGTGAAAGCAAAAGATTTACTGATGTCCAATACAGTAAATAAATGTCACTCCAGAAAGAGAAACCTCAGAATGAAGATGTTGCTAAAACCAAACGTGTCATGGCAAAATGGGTATTGCCAGATAATGTTGGTTATTACCTTAATGTTTGTCAGTGACAGACTAACAGTCATCCCATAAAAAAACAAAAAGAGACAGACATGGTAGCTAGATTAATCACTTAAAAGCTTCAAATACTTAATTCTTATTTTGATCTGCTTGCTTTAACCAGCATGACTTCCTACTAGAGCATAACTTAGTCCCAGTTCAAGCACATGCCTTAAGATAGGTCTCTGCTTTCGTAGCAAGTGGATGTCATAACTATTGACTTTAAACATGGTTTGGTGGTATCTCAATGAAGATAACTGAAGAGAAAAAGGGCCTTTAAGTGCCACCCTTGCCTGAGCAATGCTGACACGTCCACCTGTGTTTTTTTAATTGACACTTTCTGCACCTTCTGCTGGGCAAGTGCCAGACAGGAACATTGTGTTTTCTCCATGAGAGAGCTGTTAGTCTCAGAGGAACAAAAACATACATAGTTCTCACCTATAAAAAAGAAGGCAGAAAAGTGTCCAGGACTGCAGAATATGAACTACCAAGTGGTATTTTATTTGTGCTCCGTGGCTATAAAAAGAGGACAAAAAGGGTTATCTTTGTTTAATTTGTGAATGCGTGTTGTGCAAACAGGTTAATTCATCAGAGAATAATTAGAACCTGTCAAGAAGCCATTAAGACTGAAACCTTTTGAAACAAAACAGACATCTGACTTCATTTCTTGTATGTTGTTTTCATTTTTTGTCAGTATAGAAGACAAATTAAGTGAGTGCTGTTGACGTACTTGAAGCTGATAGTATCTTCAGATTGTGTTGCTGACGTTCTTTTGCGGGTTTGGTGGGTTTTGTGAGGTTATTCAGAACACGGAGCTTTGTAACCACGTTCAAGCAAAACCTAACAAAACCTCCTGCAAGAAAATGCTTTTGAAATTACCAGTTTTTACCCTGAGGTATTGGGGAGCTTTTTGCCTTTTTTAAAAGTGAATGATTTGATGTAATGTTTTTACACAGTATTTACAAAATTTGCTAGTGTTTGAACAGTTCTGGAAGGAAAAAAATATGTTTGAGGTTTTAGGCTAGATTTGATTTTGTAGGTTGAGGTGAATAGATGCAGGAAAGTACTGTCACCACCTAATTTAGTGTACATGTTAAAAGATTTATATACAATACAGAAATATTGAAATAAGGACATGTAATTATTCTGTCATCAAGATATCTCTGTTGCGAGCAGTTTCTTCAGACTCTTCTACAGGGCTTTTGCTGGGTAACATTAGCTAAGAAAATGGCCCAAGTTACATATAAAAATATGAAGGGAGAAACATTTTTCATTAGAACATGTAATCAAGAGTTATGTCATTGCTGTTTTTCAATATTAGCATATCACCTATTGCTCTTTTTTTAAATAATTTTATTTTATCTTTACAGATGATACTTTGGGATTGGGATTTGAAGCAATGGTACAAGCCCTATTACCAGGTCAGTATATTATAAATTTAATTAATAATATCGCATTGATTTTTTTCAATTTATTTTTCAAATTTGCAATGGGTAAGATACTTATTTAAAACAGAGAATACCATCAAAAGTTGTTACATGCTGATAATTTGAAACATTTCCCTCTGTTCCAGAATGCTGGCAGTGGAAATGGAGTTGATCTTTCAGTGCTAAATGAGGCTCGGAACATGCTGACTGACCTCCTGGCTGATCCATCTCTTCCACCACACGTGATTTCTTCCCTTCGAAGCATTAATAGTCTGATTGGTGCTTTCTCAGGCACATGCAGGCCAAAGGCTAGTCCATTCACACCATTTCCTGGTTTCTTCCCCTGTCCTGAAGTAGAGGATCCTGCTGAAAAAGATCGAAAGCTGCTCAAGGTCAAATGATTTCAATTTTCATTCATGTGTGTGTTGCAATTAAAAATAAAAAAAAAAGGGAAAATTCATGTAGAAAGAATGTTCCTGTATACATAGTAGCTTCTTTACTGAGTACCTGTGGTACCTTAAGGTCAGAAGAGAGCAGCTGTGAAAACACATTGAATGTAATGTGATAGGTAGCAAAATGCAAATTCAAGTGGTTGATGGATAGGCAGATAAAAAAGCACTAGTCTGCACTCTGAACACTTCAAAACAACAACTATAAACTGAAGATGTTATATTCTCATATATTCTCATGAAACAGGGCTGTTGATTCTCCCACATTCTTTATCTAAAAATTACTGTCAGTGTGGCTTTTTCATTGACCTTTTTCCCCCAAGAAATTTACTCTTGTGGACAGCAAACTAGCCATTAGACAGAAGGAAATCAGCCATGCAAAAAGAAAAATATTGCTTCTTTCTGTGCAGCAAATTACATTATGAGACCAGTGTGTAAATCTGCTGTCACTTCTCCATTATCTAGGGTAAATAAGTGAAAGCAAGAATGTAGTTACTATATAATGTGTTAAAGAATGTGGTAGAGAAACATTAAAATATAGAAACTCAGCTGCAGGGCACTAGAGCTAATAATTCTAGGGTAGCCCAGTATTGGCATCTTGAGGCAGTTTATTATAGAGGCTGGTCTGGGACATCCTTTGCCCTGTAGTTGTTTACATTTCCAGGAAATGGGCAACTTGACCCAAATTGATCAACTTATCGGCTTAGTACTTTGGAGCCAGATTCAGCCTGTGAACTGTCTATTGGGAACCATATTTTTGGGGGGGAAAACTGAGTGTCTGCAGGTTATTCTTTGGAAGAACCATTGCAGTAAGAAATTCATTGGAATGTCACATGGGTGTCTGCAGAAATCAGTTGGGTAGGGATCAAAGTCACTCATCATGTTTTTTCTTGTGGATTTCTTTAGAAACTACTAAGGGTTGGTATACCTTTTAATTTTTAAAATTTCTATACAGCTAGTCAGACTTGTTTGAAATGAAAACTATTCCTTGCTGAAGAGTGGCTCTAAAGTGTGAGATTGAAAGACTATGGTTTTAACAGCTACCCTCTTTTTCTCCTTCCTAAAAGTAGCTTCTTTTTTAAGTTTTGGGGGTTTTCTGTATAGAAATTTACATGGTGGAAAAAGCAGTGCTTACCACTGCCATTCAGTGATTGTTTGACTTAAGGGTAAGCCAAAAGATCTCCCCTTATGTATTTTACTGTAAGAACAAGACTTCTTTTTCTTTCAAAAGCCAAGTAAGTGAGCACAAACTCCAGATTATGACTCACCAAAGAAAATAATGAGAGAGTATTTCTTCAAAATGGTACCTTTCAGACTATGTTGAGAGGTTCCCAATCTCTCTTTCCCTGATTTGGAATATAGAAGGTCTCTTCCAGATTGCAAATGAGTTGTTTTTTTGTTGAGGATTATGTATTTCTCTTCCCTGATTGGCTTCCAAAGTGCATTCAGTTATAATGACAACCCAGAGAAGTTGTGGATGCCCCATCATTTGGAGTGTTCAAAGCCAGGCTGGATGGGGCTCTGAGCAATCTGATCTAGTGAAAGGTGTCTCTGCCCATGGCATGGGGATTGTAACTAAATGATCTTTAAGGTCCCTTTCTAACCAAAGTCATTCTATGGTTCTTGTTGTTGCTGGTAACCAAAAATCTTTCATAATAACTTTGATTTCTGACATGGTGTAAGTTTTACTTCCAGAGCAACTTTCCCCCTTTGTATAGTGATTACCAGTGAATTTCCTAGCATAGAGGGATCTGGAATTCCTTAGTCCTTTGCTACATGTGCTTTGTTTATCTATGCCTCTGTATCTAGTAGGGGAAGTTCTGGAGATTTGCCATATCCCCAGTGTTCCCTCATTCTCAGAGTAGCCAGGAAGAGGAAAAAGTAAGAGCAGGTGCTCTGGTCTTCTTTCCACATTGTGCTAACATGTGCACTTGAGAATGGACCTTTCTCCTCCAGTGTTGGGAATTTTCATCTGTGGTCTCCAAATAGCATAGAGCACACAGAGTGGATTGTGGTCCATTGGCAGAGAGATCCATTCCAGCCTGAGATCACTTCCCTGTGTGATGGCACGCTCCTCTAGTTCCCCTTCTGGTGGGGCTGGTTAAGCACTGCTGCAGTTTCTGTGGGTGATGTGGTGGTCCTATTCTGCCTGTGCAGTTCCACCTTTCTGGCTCTGACTGCACTTTTGCAGCAAAGCAGAGTCAAAGCATATCCTGTATCAAGGGCTCAGAGCAGTCTGATTTTTCAGGGTAAGAAACTGTACTGCTTTGTTTTGTCACACTTTCACTTTTTTTTTTTTTTTTTTTTTAATTTAAATATGCAATTACTTTGTGAGTTACATATGATCTCTGTTGAAGGTTAAAATTGCAAAGTCGTCATTTCTGACAGACTTTGAAGTGTTAGTATGCAAGGTTCACCTGTCCTAACACAAACCTGCTGACTATACTCAACACTGCAAATATTGCCTTGGATACAAAGAGTAATTATTATTAATAAACAAAATAATTAGATGGCATCTTTTCTATTTTCTTAAGCAATAAGAGTGAATGTAAGATACCATACTTACTGTTTCATTGTAAAAAGTAAAAATAAGTAGCCCTTGCAAACCATAAATAAAATTTTAACATCTGTTTTTAATTACACAGATTTTAACCATGGTTAAATTACTCAACAGGGATTAAATAGCAGGAATAGCCTGCCAACCCCACAGCTGAGACGAACTTCAGGAGTTTCTGGCATGTCACCTATGGAATCAACATCTTCGAGATGGGAACGGAGTAACAGCAAGAGATCTCACCAGGAATACAGCACATCAAGGTAAGCACTGAACGACATTTTAAGGGCAATAATAATGTTGGAACTTGGCAGCAGAAGTATTTGATGTAAAATTTTGTGAGTTAAGGCTCCAAATTCTGCAAACGCTTTGTAACTCTGATCCTGAGTAGAAATCAGGTGGTTCTGAGGTTAAATGGTGTGCTCTGTCATTAGAAGTAGGCCTGCATATCAGTTTAAGTAGGAAACAAAAAGAAAAAGCCGAACATACACGATTGCAAAACAAACTGGTTTAGTCTCTAAACCTCTACTGACTTTCTCCTTCTTTTAATTTAAAATATGTGTCACTTACCAACTTCCATATACCCATGTATAATTAAAAAGGGGATACAACTTTCTTGTATTTCGTAGTCACTGTTGTGTGTATTACTATGTTTATTATTCCTACAGCCATCAAGCAAGTGGAAAAGTAAATTAAGGTAGTCATCTGCTTGTTAGTCAATACAGTGCAAATAAAGTTTAATTTTCAGAATTAAGATAACATTTTGAATTAAGATTAAAATATTTTTCTTTTTGTTTGATATTGTATATGAGTGGAAATTCACACATTTAGTTTTATTTAAATGTGTAAATGGGTGTTCCTTTTGCTCCTGAAATCTGTAAAAATATGTGTGGTTTGCTTTTTTTGTTTGATTGTTTTTCAGTTTGTCTGGGGGTTTTTATTTGTTGTTTCTAATGGTTCTACATAGGTCATAAGGAAAGTATAATAGATGCATTTTTAAAAAATAAAAGATTTGTTATGCTGATGACTGATTATTATTGGTGGATGAAAGTTTGTATACACAGATCCAAGAATTTATTTATCATTATTATATTTCATTTTAAAGTGAACCATTGAAATAATTTGGCCTTTGCAATGGCTTTTTCTCCTTGAATAAAATATGCTTAAAACCACCTGGTTAAAAGTAGCAATATAGAAAATGTCCTCACCTAGAAGGTGTGTTAGGTGTTTTGTGGTTGGTGTCCTGCCCTCCAGAGTTCTTGCCAACACTTACTCTGTCCCTGTCTCTTTGCACCTTCCAACAATTGTTTCTTATCAGGTTCCCTTTAACTTCTAACACATAATTATCTCCAAAACCCCCACGGGTGCTTACCTTACAGATAAGGTTAGATGAAATAGCTGTACTGGCATAGCTCTTGCCGCTGCCAAGAGGCAGTCCTGCCATTCCTGTGCTCCTGGAGCACTTTGTGCCATTGACTCAGATGCTCAAGTTGTCAGAAAAATAACAGCTGACTGCTTTGAACTGAATTCTTGTTGAATTGAAAAAGATATTACATAGTGGTACTATAAATTAATATGGCTGCAAAATTTGATTTAATGTTTCACAGTTTTTTTCTACCCATCCAGACAGTACTTAAAAGCAAATCTTTAGACCTAGTGTTTTATTTGTATGGAAGATTCCTGATTTGACTTCTTTGTGACCCTACACTGGACCCTCTCCAGTAGCTGGATATACACAGAAATGAATCTGTGCTTATTCTTTAACCCATTTTTTGTATTCATATATTTAAGCAAACGATGGGAGATTAAGTATTTTTTCTGCATTTGACTTTTATTTGCAATCTGATTAAGCAAGATTAAATCTGCTCTAGTAAACACTGTTTTCCCCCAATGAAGTGAAAGAGTTAGTTTTACATTAAATGTTTTCACTTTGAGTACACATATACAGTTATTTTTAATTGCATATTACTTTTTTTTTTTTTTTTTTTGCTAAAGGCATAAATTTGAATTTGGGGGTGAAATTTCGTGCCTAGAACAGCAGATGGCAGGATTCAACAATTGAGTTGAACGATTTGGCAACTGAAGCACAATCTGACTTGATGTTAAAAACAACTTTAGTTTTAAGTTTGTAATAAATAAAATAGTTAAATACTCAACATTTATTTGAAAATCACTGTAGCTGGGTAAGGTTTTCATGGTATTTCCAAAGTAATCAATCCTCTAAATGTTCTCATATCTGTTAGAAAATAGCCTGATTTGTTCAAATGTTTGAGAAAAGTAGCACGTTAGAAGTATCCCCTACTGCACTTGGTCTGAGTATATTTATTGTGTAATTTTAGGGCTGTATAAAATTTTCTGTTGCTTTCACCCAGTACCCAGTAG
>NW_020955467.1:844380-848853 GCF_003031625.1 Empidonax traillii | reverse complement strand
GGCAGGATTCAACAATTGAGTTGAACGATTTGGCAACTGAAGCACAATCTGACTTGATGTTAAAAACAACTTTAGTTTTAAGTTTGTAATAAATAAAATAGTTAAATACTCAACATTTATTTGAAAATCACTGTAGCTGGGTAAGGTTTTCATGGTATTTCCAAAGTAATCAATCCTCTAAATGTTCTCGGATCTGTTAGAAAATAGCCTGATTTGTTCAAATGTTTGAGAAAAGTAGCACGTTAGAAGTATCCCCTACTGCACTTGGTCTGAGTATATTTACTGTGTAATTTTAGGGCTGTATAAAATTTTCTGATGCTTTCACCCAGTACCCAGTAGTTTTTATTTCATATAATTGACACAGATTGTCTAGCTGATCTTTCTAATACTTTGTCTTTCTTGAATGGTAGTGGATCTGTCACGGGGCAGTATAGGTATTTTTAAAGCATTTTATTGAATAAAAATGGAAGAACAACTGGGAAAGAAAAAAAAGTAATTCTCACTATTTTCTCCTCAGCCAAGGATCTCATTCAAATGGGTCTTTTGGTGCAAACTTGCTGACAATACCAAAGCAAAGATCATCTTCTATGACGTTGACTCACTATATAAGTCCCAGACGAGCAGGTAAGATCATGCAGTTCATGCAGCTCAGAGACATGGCTCAAGATGGTAGTTAGTACATCATGTATTACAGTTGATGGGTTTTTGTCATGTAAAGATAGTGCTAAAATAACATCAGCATGTTCTTGTTGTTTAAATCCAGTCTTTGTAAACAGCCGTGTTTTTACTGTGACCTGAACCCCATGCAATGTTTGTTTTGGAAGGTGCTTCTCCTGGCCTGAGTCCTGTGGGTTCACCCAGTCATGGATCTGTCTCCAGCGGGGCTTTCAGCAACTGGTCACCTGTAGAATTTCCTGATACTGCTGATTTCCTTACAAAACCAAGCATTAATATACATAAGCCTCCAGCATACACACCTAGCTCTCCAGATTTTCAACAGCAAGTTAAAACACCTGTAGGTTATGTGTGTAGCAGGTACTGTAAACTCTGTTACATATCTGGTAACTTCATGTGTGTTGAAAGGAGTACAGTTAAAGTGAAAAAATGTAGCAACACCTCTGCATCTGCTAGGATTGAAAAAAGGGCATATGACTGTATTATCCATGGGAGACTAAAGAATTCTCTGTGTATGTCATTGATTTGAAGTGACCCATCCCTCACAACAGCTGTTATTTTAGAGTAACAATATTCTATGGATTTTTAGAAAAGAAGGATTTCTTACTTGGGAATTGGATTCTGTATTTCTGAATACATTTTAAGTAACGAGCCCTACTTTAATAATTCATGGAGGTGAGTCTGGGGGAGGTGATGGTTGATTACTTAGTCCAAACTAAATCTTTGTGTGCCAAATGTGGGAGAAAATGTTAATTGTTGAAGGAACCTTCAAAAGCCTTTTTAAAAAAAGTAATCTGCAGATATTTTTCAGTAGAAGACATCAGTAGCAAAAGAAGACAGTTACTGAATGTTGTAAATATTTTTCATGTATTCTGTAAGCTGTGGACGTCAGATACTCAAGCCTGTTCCAACACCAGAACCAGAATTTGCAGAATATAGAGACAGAAAATCAGGTGGGATTTCAAAATAGACAAATATTTGATATCAACTTACTGCTTTTTTTTCCTAGTCCAGTCAACTTAAAATTTTTATATTTCTACTTAAATTTTTTTCTATACTTTAGCTCATATGCATAAATTTTTTTTATTTTGTGATTTAGAAAAATCAAGATAACATAAAATATTGCCTGCTTCATAGTAAGGATTTTAAAACAGCCTTCCACTCATACCTTTATACTTCTGTACTCCCTATACCAAACAAGTTCTCTGCCAGCTCAGCTAAACTAATCACTGATCCAATTTTTGCAAAAAAAAAGTTAGTTTTAGCTTTTCTCAATCTTCAGATAAGTTTTGTCTAATCAGTTTTGTCTGTTACAACTTTTTTGTTGTATAATTCTTAATAAAATGGCTTAGAAACAAGCTAAGACTTAAATTTCTGTGAATAATTTGTATGATGAGTTCAAAAATTATTAAAGAGTAATTCACAAATAAATTTTTGATATAGTATTTATGTGTTTTCTTTCAGGTGAAATTGGAAGTGCTAATTTTTCAAAAGAATCTTTCCAGCATATAGAGAAGAAAAAAGATGAAAGGAAGGAAATGATCGATCAAACACAAAATAATCTGCTTGTAAGCATGTAATTGCAAAAAAAGCTTGCAATAACTTTTATCAATACAGTATTTCTTCATAATTTTAAACTTGTTGTGAAGAGGTCTTTGCATTGCAAAAATTGTAATTTCTAAAGTGAAATTATGCATTGCTGGAATTCAAATTTTTATTTAACAATTGTTTATTTCTAGCTTGCATGAATTTTACTAGCAAATGACAGGAAAGCTGGTCATTATATGAATTTTTTATTGATCAGGATTGATTTAGATGTAGATGTAATGTTGAGAGTATGCTCAAACACTGATCAACCAGTATTTTCTCTCGGAAGTTCCAGCAAGATTTGCAAATGAATGTTGATAGAATGCAGTTGATTGGAAGTAGAGGGAGACAAATGGTTTAATCCTTAGCAACATTTTGGATTTATAGATCAGGTTCCTTAAAACTTGTTCAAATAATGAACTATTGAAGCTCAGTAGATATCTAGTTGGCCTACGCATATTTTTGCTTTGTTTTATTAACTCATCTTGTTTAAAAAGAAGTAAGAAGGAAAATTTAGCAAGGTCTCAGAAAACCCTGGGATCTGCTGCCCCAACATAGGAAAAGTCAAGCCCTTAACTGTATTATTTGCACTATTGATTTATGATTTTATCACAGCTGTAGTTGCAGCGCCGTTCAATAAGTTCACTAGTGTTTTATCATTTTTCTGGCTTTTTTTGCCAGCTCAACTGATAAATTAGTTTTCATTGTTATTTTAGGGATGATAAAATATCTTAATCTCATACAGGTGGAGCAGAGTTATGCATTAGAAACAATGTTATTAGACCATGATTCACTAATGGAGAAGATGAACAATTGGAATTTCCAAATTTTTGACCTTGTAAAAGAAATGGGAGATCAGTCTGGAAGGATCCTCAGCCAGGTTTGTTGTCTTTTATTTTATGAGTGGGAGGGTATGTAAAGCTGTTGTGTTTATGCATTTTATTTAAACCATGAAGATGTTTTGCAGCCAACATATATACGAATGCTGTCTTGACAAGTCGAAATGTAATTTGTCGTGTGCTTCATCTCGTAAACCATAAAACGTGATTTGTCTATAGACAACTTGTTCCATATTTTCTGAATTTTATTCTCAATGTAAAAATAGGTTAGACTCACACTGACTAGGTTTTGCCATAATACGCCATTTCCTGTGAAAAATTGTCTCCTGCTTTCAGAATTACTACCTTGTTTGTCAACCATTTCTTTTTTCTTTATTTCAGTAAAATATTTCTGCCAGTGCTACACCTGTGGGGGAAGAGAAGTGATCTTTTAGGCAGTCTTTTGCCTCTTGATCCTACAAACAATGGGATTTTTTTTTCCATGCTGCTTTCTGCATGTAGTATCCCTTTTCTCTCTTTCTGACCTACTGCTAAGCTCCCTTGTGCAGTTTCATGTTGTGCTGAAGCCAATCTACTGGCAGGTGCAAAAGTATGATCCTGTTTGCTCTTTCCCAGCTTCTCCCATTTATCAGTGTCATCTGGAAGCTTTTCTCTCTTTCTTTATAGTGGATTTAGCAACCACCGAGCTATAGTAGAGCTGGATTTGCTTCTGATGGGCCCACAAAATATTTCTGTTGCCAGTATCTTAGTTTTCCACCCTGGAGTAGAATGCATGTTACTTTTGTTCAAGATCAGTGTTAGGAACAAGCAGCTGGAAGGAAAAATGTTAGAGGCACTCTGATGCAGTTGGAACCACAGGCCTGCACCTGTACTGAAGTCAGGGAAAAACAATGGGGATAATTTGTCATTAGACACAGTATTCTCTTTCATAACACACAATATTCTGGGTATTGTTTTAAATCTTCAATTAGTCTCCTTTGATCAAATATTTTCAGGTCTTTTGTCACCTGAGTTAGTGACAAGAGTTAAGGTGCAGACCTAGAATGGCACGATCCACTTTTGAGTGGTGTTTTCACTGCAGGATACTAGTGCTCTGTGATCCACATTGGCTTGCATTCCATTTGTGTGCAGTCTAGGGAATAGTTCAAACCTGTAAGTACTTTGGTGTACAGGTTTTAACTCTACCAGAATTTCTGTGTCAGTTCTTCCTGATATTGTATGTTTGTGTACGACTTCTCCTCTTCCCTCTCCCATCCCAGTCCTTTTGCCCGCTGTGCTGCAAGCAGCTGAGACAAGTCTTACCTAACAGACAGTTAAAAACTGAATTTTACCATCTATTTGAAGGTTCTGAGATTGGGCCTGTGAAAGGGGA
>NW_020955467.1:693983-844364 GCF_003031625.1 Empidonax traillii | reverse complement strand
CAGATGGCAGGATTCAACAATTGAGTTGAACGATTTGGCAACTGAAGCACAATCTGACTTGATGTTAAAAACAACTTTAGTTTTAAGTTTGTAATAAATAAAATAGTTAAATACTCAACATTTATTTGAAAATCACTGTAGCTGGGTAAGGTTTTCATGGTATTTCCAAAGTAATCAATCCTCTAAATGTTCTCATATCTGTTAGAAAATAGCCTGATTTGTTCAAATGTTTGAGAAAAGTAGCACGTTAGAAGTATCCCCTACTGCACTTGGTCTGAGTATATTTATTGTGTAATTTTAGGGCTGTATAAAATTTTCTGTTGCTTTCACCCAGTACCCAGTAGTTTTTATTTCATATAATTGACACAGATTGTCTAGCTGATCTTTCTAATACTTTGTCTTTCTTGAATGGTAGTGGATCTGTCACGGGGCAGTATAGGTATTTTTAAAGCATTTTATTGAATAAAAATGGAAGAAAAACTGGGAAAGAAAAAAAAGTAATTCTCACTATTTTCTCCTCAGCCAAGGATCTCATTCAAATGGGTCTTTTGGTGCAAACTTGCTGACAATACCAAAGCAAAGATCATCTTCTATGACGTTGACTCACTATATAAGTCCCAGACGAGCAGGTAAGATCGTGCAGTTCATGCAGCTGAGAGACATGGCTCAAGATGGTAGTTAGTACATCATGTATTACAGTTGATGGGTTTTTGTCATGTAAAGATAGTGCTAAAATAACATCAGCATGTTCTTGCTGTTTAAATGCAGTCTTTGTAAACAGCCGTGTTTTTACTGTGACCTGAACCCCATGTAATGTTTGTTTTGGAAGGTGCTTCTCCTGGCCTGAGTCCTGTGGGTTCACCCAGTCATGGATCTGTCTCCAGCGGGGCTTTCAGCAACTGGTCACCTGTAGAATTTCCTGATACTGCTGATTTCCTTACAAAACCAAGCATTAATATACATAAGCCTCCAGCATACACACCTAGCTCTCCAGATTTTCAACAGCAAGTTAAAACACCTGTAGGTTATGTGTGTAGCAGGTACTGTAAACTCTGTTACATATCTGGTAACTTCATGTGTGTTGAAAGGAATACAGTTAAAGTGGAAAAATGTAGCAACACCTACCTATGCATCTGCTAGGATTGAAAAAAGGGCATATGATTGTATTATCCAGAGGAGACTAAAGAATTCTCTGTGTATGTCATTGATTTGAAGTGACCCATCCCTCACAGCAGCTGTTATTTTAGAGTAACAACATTCTATGGATTTTTAGAAAAGAAGGATTTCTTACTTGGGAATTGAATTCTGTATTTCTGAATACATTTTAAGTAACGAGCCCTACTTTATTAACTCATGGAGGTGAGTCTGGGGGAGGTGATGGTTGATTACTTAGTCCAAACTGAATCTTTGTGTGCCAAATGTGGGAGAAAATGTTAAGGTTAATTGTTGAAGGAACCTTCAAAAGCCTTTTTAAAAAAAGTAATCTGCAGATATTTTTCAGTAGAAGACATCAGTAGCAAAAGAAGACAGTTACTGAATGTTGTAAATATTTTTCATGTATTCTGTAAGCTGTGGACGTCAGATACTCAAGCCTGTTCCAACACCAGAACCAGAATTTGCAGAATATAGAGACAGAAAATCAGGTGGGATTTCAAAATAGACAAATATTTGATATCAACTTGCTGCTTTTTTTTTCCTAGTCCAGTCAACTTAAAATTGTTATATTTCTACTTAAATTTTTTTCTATACTTTAGCTCATATGCATAAGTTTTCTTTATTTTGTGATTTAGAAAAATCAAGATAACATAAAATATTGCCTGCTTCATAGTAAGGATTTTAAAACAGCCTTCCACTCATACCTTTATACTTCTGTACTCCCTATACCAAACAAGTTCTCTGCCAGCTCAGCTAAACTAATCACTGATCCAATTTTTGCAAAAAAAGAGTTAGTTTTAGCTTTTCTGAATCTTCAGATAAGTTTTGTCTAATCAGTTTTGTCTGTTACAACTTTTTTGTTGTATAATTCTTAATAAAATGGCTTAGAAACAAGCTAAGACTTAAATTTCTGTGAATAATCTGTATGATGAGTTCAAAAATTATTAAAGAGTAATTCACAAATAAATTGTTGGTATAGTATTTATGTGTTTTCTTTCAGGTGAAATTGGAAGTGCTAATTTTTCAAAAGAATCTTTCCAGCATATAGAGAAGAAAAAAGATGAAAGGAAGGAAATGATCGATCAAACACAAAATAATCTGCTTGTAAGCATGTAATTGCAAAAAAAGTTTGCAATAACTTTTATCAATACAGTATTTCTTCATAATTTTTCACTTGTTGTGAAGAGGTCTTTGCATTGCAAAAATTGTAATTTCTAAAGTGAAATTATGCATTGCTGGAATTCAAATTTTTATTTAACAATTGTTTATTTCTAGCTTGCATGAATTTTACTAGCAAATGACAGGAAAGCTGGTCATTATATGAATTTTTTATTGATCAGAATTGATTTAGATGTAGATGTAATGTTGAGAGTATGCTCAAACGCTGATCAACCAGTATTTTCTCTCGGAAGTTCCAGCAAGATTTGCAAATGAATGTTGATAGAATGCAGTTGATTGGAAGTAGAGGGAGACAAATGGTTTAATCAGTAACATTTTGGATTTATAGATCAGGTTCCTTAAAACTTGTTCAAATAATGAACTATTGAAGCTCAGTAGATATCTAGTTGGCCTACGCATATTTTTGCTTTGTTTTATTAGCTCATCTTGTTTCAAAAGAAGTAAGAAGGAAAATTTAGCACGGTCTCAGAAAACCCTGGGATCTGCTGCCCCAACATAGGAAAAGTCAAGCCCTTAACTGTATTATTTGCACTATTGATTTATGATTTTATCACAGCTGTAGTTGCAGTGCCGTTCAATAAGTTCACTAGTGTTTTATCATTTTTCTGGCTTTTTTTGCCAGCTCAACTGATAAATTAGTTTTCATTGTTATTTTAGGGATGATAAAATATCTTAATCTCATACAGGTGGAGCAGAGTTATACATTAGAAACAATGTTATTAGACCACGATTCACTAATGGAGAAGATGAACAATTGGAATTTCCAAATTTTTGACCTTGTAAAAGAAATGGGAGATCAGTCTGGAAGGATCCTCAGCCAGGTTTGTTGTCTTTTATTTTATGAGGGGGAGGGTATGTAAAGCTGTTGTGTTTATGCATTTTATTTAAACCATGAAGATGTTTTGCAGCCAACATATATACGAATGCTGTCTTGACAAGTCGAAATGTAATTTGTCGTGTGCTTCATCTCGTAAACCATAAAACATGATTTGTCTGTAGACAACTTGTTCCATATTTTCTGAATTTTATTCTCAATGTAAAAATAGGTTAGACTCACACTGACTAGGTTTTGCCATAATATGCCATTTCCTGTGAAAAACTGTCTCCTGCTTTCAGAATTACTACCTTATGTGTCAACCGTTTCTTTTTTCTTTATTTCAGTAAAATATTTCTGCCAGTGCTACACCTGTGGGGGAAGACAAGTGATCTTTTAGGCAGTCTTTTGCCTCTTGATCCTACAAACAATGGGATTTTTTTTTTCCATGCTGCTTTCTGCATGTAGTATCCCTTTTATCTCTTTCTGACCTAGTGCTAAGCTCCCTTGTGCAGTTTCATGTTGTGCTGAAGCCAATCTACTGGCAGGTGCAAAAGTATGATCCTGTTTGCTCTTTCCCAGCTTCTCCCATTTATCAGTGTCATCTGGAAGATTTTCTCTCTTTCTTTATAGTGGATTTAGCAACCACCGAGCTATAGTAGAGCTGGATTTGCTTCTGATGTGCCCACAAAATATTTCTGTTGCCAGTATCTTAGTTTTCCATCCTGAAGTAGAATGCATGTTACTTTTGTTCAAGATCAGTGTTAGGAACAAGCAGCTGGAAGGAAAAATGTTAGAGGCACTCTGATGCAGTTGGAACCACAGGCCTACACCTGTACTGAAGTCAGGGAAAAACAATGGGGATAATTTGTCATTAGACACAGTATTTTCTTTCATAACACACAATATTCTGGGTATTGTTTTAAATCTTCAATTCGTCTCCTTTGATCAAATATTTTCAGGTCTTTTGTCACCTGAGTTAGTGACAAGAGTTAAGGTGCAGACCTAGAATGGCACAATCCACTTTTGAGTGGTGTTTTCACTGCAGGATACTAGTGCTCTGTGACCCACATTGGCTTGCATTCCATTTGTGTGCAGTCTAGGGAATAGTTCAAACCTGTAAGTACTTTGGTGTACAGGTTTTAACTCTACCAGAATTTCTGTGTCAGTTCTTCCTGATATTGTATGTTTGTGTACGACTTCTCCTCCTCCCTCTCCCATCCCAGTCCTTTTGCCCGCTGTGCTGCAAGCAGCTGAGACAAGTTTGACCTAACAGACAGTTAAAAACTGAATTTTACCATCTATTTGAAGGTTCTGAGATTGGACCTGTGAAAGGGTAATGGTTGGAACTGGTGGAAGGAGTGATGTGCCCTCATTCTGCTTTCCTGTTCCTTTGAGCACCTCCCACACTTTGGAACCTCTGTTTCTCTCAAGTGTCTAGGACAAAAGTTATAAAAATGAGCAGCAGTCACTTGTTTTAAAAAGTTTTCTTGATTTTTGAAGTCTTGTGGGGAGATTAGGTTTTGAAGTTCACAAAGTTCTACATGTAAACCATAATGTATGGTTTATATACATATAGGGGTGTTCTCAGTATATATTTGAAATATTTTTTTGCCTTTACCAACTACCTTTGTTAAAAACACCCAAACGTGTCAAAACCAATGTTGAGACGTGGTTTTGTTTGTTTGGGATTTTTTAATCGTAATGACTGACTGCTGCTATAGTTAAGTAATTTGATTTTTTGAATAATAAGTCAGAATATAGATTTCTTCTTTTTAGGTCAGTAATGGAACAAAGCATGAGTTATTTATCTGACAAGGAAATTTGGGAAATATTATTAAAAATTGTGCATAGAATTTATCAGTAAGGAAATAAAAGCTTTTATTATTATTCTGCATTGAGAGGATAATAAAAATTCACATTTTTCTGCTAAAAATTAGTTAAATATATCTTTTTGACAATAGGATTCTGATAATCTTTAGTGGAATTTCAGTAATTTCCATCTCTGTCAGCAAGAAAAATTTTAAAACATTAATATTTTTAAAGTTAAAAAAAGCATAATAAGCATAGGTATGTTTTTCAGACTAAAATTAATTTAATATGTATTTAGGTAACTTATACCTTGTTTCAAGACACTGGCTTGTTTGAAATATTTAAAATTCCTACTCAAGAATTCATGAATTACTTCCGTGCACTAGAAAATGGCTACAGAGATATTCCCTGTAAGTATCATCCAATTACATTTGGATTTTTTATATATTAGTGTATTTCCTTTAGTGTGTGTATTTGTTTAATGTTTAATACAGAAGTAGACAATGTGTGAGCTTAGTATATTTTTAATGAATACACTTGACAGAATTTAGAACTGATTGAATGAATTGCAGGACAAAATGGGTGGACTCTAAAACTGAATATGTTGTTTCAAAATAATCTTCAAGAAACTGAAGTCACTGTGAGAATATTTGTTGATTTAACAGAAATTTGGGTTAGTTCCTTAATGAAATAGTATGAAAATAGAGAATTTTGATGGTAATTATCCATCTTGCTGTCTAGGGCAGCCAAGTTTATTGGGAAACAAAGCAAAAAACACGCTTGCCCTGCACACCCTCCCACTCCCCCGTGTCGTGGATGTTTGCCCAGCCCAGGTGCTTGTAGGTATCAGATTGCAAGCCACTTTAGTGGCTTACCATCATTGATTTAAAGGGCTACTTAATCCCTTCCTGACTCCCAGGTAGGATGAAGTGTGCACAGACAATGTTTGACATTTATCTAACTTACTTCCTAAGTAGCTGGTGATACATATAGCCTTTACTAACAATTTCAATTCCAATTTTCCTTTATATTTAACCAACATCTCACTTATACATTTGGTACATTACATATTTTTTTGTTTGTTCCTTTTGATTATATTCCACGTAATGTTTTTATTATGTCTTGATAATTTTCAGATCACAATCGGATACATGCCACAGACGTTCTCCATGCAGTGTGGTATCTGACAACACGGCCCATTCCTGGATTTCAGCAAATTCACAATGATAATATAATGGAAAGGGATATGGGTATGTATTCACCTAAGTTATTTTTCCGTTTTGCTGGAGAATGTTTCAATGAAACTATGGTAGGTAAATTATTCTGGAAGAAAATAATTAGTCTTATCACTTTTTTTTTTTTTTTTTTTTTTTTGTATTTTAATGTAAGGCAGTAGAAAAATCACAAAGTTAGCACACGCCGTTCAGAAATAGCATGCAGTTGACTTTTAGAAAAATTATTAGATGAGTAATGGTTAGTTTGTTAGCCAAGAGTACTGGTTCACTTAATGAATTTTCTGTGCTGAATGAAACCTCTGTACTCTGCCGCTGTCAGGGTATTTTTAGGATTTGAAATACATTAGACTAATATTTCTTAACTTTATTGGAAAGTTAAATAGACCAAAGAAAAGATACCAAAGTATTTAACTTAATTGAAGTTCTCCTTAATGGCTTTACTGTAAAAATGACTACTTTTGAATTCTGTATTAGGTATCACATGCAGACTTTCAGGCATTAAATGGCCATCCTAACAATAACTGTATAAGAGCATCCCTGAAAAAGAAATAAAGACTCCAAATTCAAATCTTATGTGAAGTTACTTGCAATGAACCTCGCTTTTGTGTTGTCTCTGAATTCATAGAACTAACTTTTAAACATAATTTTGTAGTTTTTACTAAAATTTGTCCTGTAAGTAAAGTATAACTGTTCTAAATTTCATAGCTTTTCATACTAGATGGTTTCTATTTCAGAAAAATGAAATGAGGAAATCAAGCACACTCTGTTTTATATGTGCAGTAAAAAGAGACAAGATGAAAGTCATGGTTTTTAAAAGGCTGAAATTTCAAGAAGTAAATTGTGAACTGTACAGAATATGTTATTTCTCCCTTACTAATTAGCCCTTCTGCAGTCACCTTTCTTTTTTCCCAGTTTGTTCATATCCACCAATTGCACCCTATTGCCTTTTCTTTTTCTAAATGTTAAATGTGTTGGGACTGGACACTTGACTGAAAGAAAGAAAAGTGACAAAAATCCTTTTGCTCACCTTTACAAAAAAAGTAAAATTAGAATAAGAAATTATAGTCTTATTGCTTTCAAACTCTTCCAGTATAAATCTTCCTAGGATTTTTAATCCTTGCTTATTCTATCAAGGCAAAAGTGTTCCTTTTTTGTGATGCACTGATGAAATAAGTGCTACTGGTTTTATTTCTTTTCTTTCTTTCTTTTTTTTTTTCTTTCTTTGTTTTAATAAAGTATTGGCTTTGTAAGTGGGAAATTGTGAATCTCTTATCATGCAAATATTTTTAACTTAAAGTCCTTAGTTCCTTTTGCAGTAGTTTCTGCCGCCTGCCAAGCTTTTCCTATAGGGACTGCAAGTTCAAGAAATGGGCAAATCATAGAAATAGTAAGGGAGATGCTGTTTGATCTTTTCTTGGTTGGAGGCAAACTGTAGAATGCTCTTTTAGTGCTGTCATTTTAAGAAGGCAATGAAATTCCAGATGTGCCTAACAGCTGGAGGTCTTTAGAAGCACAACAATAAGGGGAAGGCAAAAATGTGACCCTAACAGTAATGTGTAACCATTGGTACCCTTGTGGATTTTCCAAGATCTGTAGTTTGGACTTTGAGATGTACACTTTTGCTAGTTTTTACCCCTTCTCTTCATTACCTTCCATGGAGCAAATACCTACAAGTTCATTTTAATAATGAAAATCTTGGATTGTTGTTGTTGATTTCTAATCTAAATGACAACTGTACTGCAATCAAGAGGCATGGCCCAGATGACCACTGTCCCTTGTTCCACTAGATCGCCTTCTGTGCTTGATGAAACATTCCTCTGAAACAGCCTTTTCTGCAGCACAAGTGTAGCTGAAAAAAAAGTGGCTTCCACTCATGACTTCTAAGGCACTGCACAGTTTCAAGGACCAAGGCAAATCTCTCCTTGATGAATTTGCAACTTTTCTTCAAAAGTGTTGGTTTATCTATAAACAATAGTAAGACTTTTTTTTTTTTTTAAAGTATAAGTCTTTCTCTGCCAATTATTCAGCTCCTTAATTGCAAGGATAACCATACTATGTTCGCAACAGTGTCTGGTTGAGTAATTTTAAATGTATTAAAAATTAAATACTGTTCTAAAAGATATTTTATTTTTGTATTTTCAATTTTTTTAGAGGAAGCCAGTGGTATTCCCCCTGTTCCAGTCAGCTATATTTCTTCAAAAAGTTGTCCTATTGCTGATGACAGTTATGGTTGTCTGGCATCAAACATTCCTGCTTTGGAATTGATGGCTTTATATGTAGCAGCTGCCATGCACGATTATGATCATCCTGGTCGTACAAATGCTTTTCTAGTGGCCACAAATGCACCTCAGGTAAGAAATCTTTTTACCACAAAATTATTTGTCTGTGTCTCAAGTCAGAATAAAGAAAATTTTTCTCTTCTATGTGCCTACTGTAGCCTCTTTCGGTTCATTTGACCAATTTAAGAAGTGGAGAAATTAATTTGAACTGTACTTTTGTAATATTTTTATTTTTCTTCCATGATAAATTTTGATGTGTTTTGCACCTGTTGGTTGTATATGCATGTAAAACAAATTTCCAGTTGACTTAAGTGAAAATAACAACATAAATCAGCTTTGAGTAGGGGATTATTTCATAGAGAGCTGGCCCTAGCACTGTCTAAGCAGCTAATTCATGGATATCTTACATTTTGGGAATCCTCTGAAATCTAAGTTTATCTGTAATTACTGTAAAAACACAGAGTCCTCTAATAATCCAATTAACTGTGTCACCTAATAAGAGTATTTGGATTGTTTGGCCTGGAGAAGAGAAGGTTCTAGAGTGCCCTAATTGGGGCCTTCCAGTACCTGAAGGGGCCTACAAGAAAGATGGAGAAGGACTATTTACAAGAGCATGAAGTGACAGGACAAGGGGGAATGGCTTCAAACTGACAGAGGGTTTAGAGTCGATATTAGGGGCAAGTTCTCTGCTATGAGGGTGGTGAGGCACTGGAACAGTTTGTGCCATCCCTGGCAGTGTTCAAGGCCAGGTTGGATGGGACTCTGAGCAACCAGGTCTGCAGAAAGATGTCCCTGTCCATGGCAGGGGGGTTGGAACTAGATGATCTTTCAGGTCCCTTTCCAACCCAACGCATTCTGTGATCTCTGTATTTCAAATAAGTCTGTTATGATACATAGCCTTTAAGGGAGGGCAAGTAAATCAGAAATCATCCAAGCATCTTTGGTTTTATCTCCCATACTCAACTTTCTTGTTAGAACAGAGAGTATAAAGAAAGGAGATGCCATGCACTTCAGGGTCTAAAAGGCAAAGGCAAGAGGTAAAGGAGAATAAAGCTGAATGAAAGAGCAGATAGAAAATAGGGGTAGGGCAGGGAGGAATTGGAACAAAGAGCACTGAGGAAAAGGTGCCTAAGCTGCATGGTGAATAATTTTTATCTTAAGGGTGGAATATTGTCTGGAGAAGAATACTTTTGATGGGTATTTGGATTTATTTTAATAAGTGAGAGACATGAAACTTAATAGTAATCACAGCATCAACAACAGTAATTCAGAAACTGATATGACTTGTCAGGAGATAGAGACTTTAAAATGTAATTTTCAGTAAGTTTTCAATAATTTCTCGTTGCAAAAAGAGTTTAGGATGTTGATAGTTAAGTATTTCTTAAAAAAGTATACAAGAAGAACAAAAGTAAATAACACAGGTATTCATCTCCAATTTTCAAGGATATAAACATTCATTTTGTTCATGCTTGCTGCAGTTTTGCAAAGACTTTTTTTAGGTTCTATCTAATTTATGTCCAACTAAGTAATTTCTAGTATGTTTTACATAAACATGGCAGTTGTGATTAAAATCTTTCACTGTTTTAATATTTCAGTTAACTCATTTACAGTTAAAATGTATGCATCAGTATTAAACATAGCACTTTGAAAACTAGTGCTAACCATTTCCCGTTAACAACAGTTCTTATATGATTTGGAGTTCTTTTTATGTTTGGTTGCTTGTTAGTTTTTGTGGGTTTTGTTGTTTGGTTGTTTTTTTTCCTGTTCTTTTTTTTTTTGGTTTGGGTTGATTTTGTTTGTTTGTTTTTTTGGAAGAATACTGGAATTAAGAGGAATTAAAGGAATATACTTAGATCTTTCTTTGGTTCACATATTCCAAAATCTACATTTTAAGTGGTTTGTATATGTGTGTCTACACTCTGAATGCAGCTGGCACAAAGATATTGTTAAGGGCTTGTAAAGAAGGAAAAAGCTTTGGTATTTGTTAGGTTTGAGTTTTTTCCCTCATCTGCCATTTTTGTGTCACTTTATTCCCCAAATTAGAAGGCAAAACATAATTTCCATTTGTTTTTTGTGTGTTTTATCAAAGACTTGTGTCTAACTAACCCTTACAGTTCAAAATATTTAATTATAACTTTAAAACTTGACTCTGTCATTTATGATCCTCTGTTTTGTTTTGCTTGTTTATTTGTTTTTTCTGTAGGCTGTTCTCTACAATGACAGATCAGTCTTAGAAAATCACCATGCTGCTTCTGCCTGGAATCTTTTCTTGTCACGACCAGAATACAACTTTTTATCAAATCTTGATCATGTACAATTCAAGCGTTTTCGTTTCCTAGTGATTGAAGCAATCCTTGCCACAGACCTCAAGAAGCATTTTGATTTCCTTGCAGAATTTAATGCCAAGGTTTGTTACGTTTTAGTGTCTGCACTGATCTGGTCATGATATGCCCATGTTATGATTGCTTCTCAGTAGTTGTTAGCTTTAATAACTTGCATTTAAGTTTTATAATATTTGAATTGAAGTTATTAAAATGCAAATAAATATTTCCTTTGTACAAGTCAATTGCAGATTGTATGTAGATTGCCTAGTAAACCTAGCAGCTGTGACATAGGGGCCTACTGGAGACCTCGATCATGTCTCACACTTCCATCTTCTGAGAGATAATAAATAACCTTTTTTTCTTTTCCTATATAAGACAAAAGGTGATATAGAAAAACTACTACAAGTTGCTGTTGTACAGAGCCTGAAAGAGACCGAAGCCAAACCTATTGATGAACAGTTTTAATTTAATTTTTAAAAATGTATGTGCTTACTCCAGGTCAATGATATCAACAGTAATGGTATAGAGTGGAGCAATGAAAACGATCGACTACTGGCTTGTCAAATATGCATCAAACTGGCTGATATTAATGGCCCAGCCAAAATTAGAGAGCTGCATCTGAAGTGGACAGAAGGCATTGTTAATGAATTTTATGAACAGGTGGGTTTAGAAAGGGTAATCTACTCTTTTATAAATGATTGATTCTTTGCTTTACCAATGGTTTAACTAAATTAGGCGTAATTTCTTGTGCTAAATCTTCAGGTAAGATATTTCCATTTTCTCATTCTGAATAGTGAAAATTTTATTTTCATAGGTAGCTTATGAACATGATCTTTCAGTTTCTATTAACTGTGTTACAAAGCAAGTTCCCAACCAATGTTGTCAATTTTTCAAATATTAGGGGTTGTTTTGGAGGGGAGGGGTTCTTTTCATAGGATAATGCTGATAAACAAAAATAAATTCTTCCACTGTGGGAAGTTCACAGATATGTTTCCAGGTCAAAGAATATGCACAAAATCCAGAAGACTGGAAATGTATTTCAGCTAACTCTTAGTGCAAAGACAGAAGATGTTTCAAAACTTTGAAAATGAAATAATAAGAATACACATTGGTAACTAGCAGTATTAAAATGTAAATAACAATTTTAAAAAGGAACTTTGATAAAAAATCCTATCAAGATTAAGTGGGAGAAGTCTGACAATTTGTTGCCTGTTTTTATATTAACAAATTCTATAAGCCCCCCACAATATATTCTTTATTCTCTGTTATTTTTCTGTAGTCATCTTCCTGAGGAAGTAACCATTTAAGAGGCAAAAATCAAGGATTGAAAAGCATTTTTTCCAACTAGGAAGATAAAAGTAAACAATAAAAGTCCTTTGGAGGTTTAAGCAATAGCAATAATTATCTGAAGTGCTTACACTTACTGCAAGACTTTAGTATTCCAAGTTGTTCCTTTGTGAAAAGAAACTTTTTCTTATAAAACTATCATGTCCATAGAAGCGCTGAGATAAGTGATTGTAACTCAGATTTTTTTCTGTTTTCTATAACTGCTCAATTTTTTTCTTCTCCAGTTTATAAAATGGGAAGAAAGCCATCCCATAAATGCAGAGGAGTAGCAGGCACAAGGGTATCTCACAGCAAAGAAGAATTTTGGCCATACTGCATCTTTATTTTAAATTGACCCAATTACCTTTTCATTCACTCAGTCTGTACTGTTACTTCCTCCAATAAAAAGATACAATCCATGTGATGTTTCAGGGAATCGTAGAATATCCTGAGTTGGAAGGGACCACATGGATCATCAAGTCCAACTCCTGGCCCTGCACAGGACCGTCCCCAAGAATCACACCATGTGCCTGAGACTATCACCCAAACACTTTTTGAACTCTGCCAGGCTTGGTGCTGTCACCACTTCCCTGGGGAGCCTGTTCCAGTGCCCAACCACCCCCTGGGTGAAGAGCCTTTTCCTAATATCCAACCTAAACCTCTCCTGACTCCACGCTGTTCCCTCAGGTCCCATCACTGGTCACCAGTGAGAAGAGATCAGTGCCTGCCCTCCTTTTCCCCTCACGAGGAAGCTGTAGACTGCAGTTACTTGGTTCCTTAAAAGTAATTTTTAAAATAAAAATTTAATTTTGTGAGAAATTTTGATATTTTTTTCCATTTCTTTTTCAGGGTGATGAGGAAGCAAGTCTGGGATTACCTATAAGCCCCTTCATGGATCGTTCTTCTCCACAGCTTGCTAAACTGCAAGAATCTTTCATCACTCACATAGTTGGTCCCCTTTGTAATTCCTACAATGCAGCTGGGTTGCTTCCAGGGCGGTGGATTGATGAAGAGGAGGAGGATGCAGAAAGTACTGAAGATGACGATGGCGCACAGTTAGAGATTGATGATGAAGAAATGGAAGATGATCTCATTTTAAGTAAGTTTCTGTATTTCAGTTGGTGTATAGTTGTCATTTAACAGCTTCAGATCAGCAATGACAGCTGAAATCGAGTAGAACAAATTTTGTAGATTTTACTATTACGCTGCTTCATAAATTTTACTCTTTCAATAAAATTTTTGTTACTACCAGAAGACTTGCAATTTGAAACAGAAACTCATTGATGTCCTTTGCCATGCCACAACTTAAATATTCATTATATGCATTCATGTGTCTTGTTCAAACTCGTGCATCTCTTCTGCAATGTGCCTTTGGTTTTCTATGTGTAAAATACAATTACTTTGAATGTCAAACAATCAAATATGCTTATAATTTTGCAGAAGCTCAAAGAAAAAAAGGTAGACGAATATTTTGCCAGCTAATACACCATCTCAGTGAAAATCACAAAATATGGAAGAAAGTCATTGAAGAGGAAGAAAAAAATAAAACTGAAGGAGCTAAACTGCTGACTGAAATCTCATCTTTACCTCAAGCAGACGAAATTCAGGTTATTGAGGAAGCTGATGAAGATGATGAACGACAACTAGGAGAAGACAAGACATGCTAAGAAAACTCCAGTGGTGTCCAGTATGATGACAGCCTATGTTTTTTCCACTGTGCTGACTTTAGCCTGACACAGTTCGCATAAAATTGAAAGGCCTTAATACTGTGAGAGGATTCTTTTTACTCTAGTGGAATCCCACTCCTATGCACTTTCGCCACACAGAATATGAAACTTTGTTCAGAGATTGAGTATTGTATACCCTGATGCAAAGTTCTTTATGCCTTAGTTGGTATAAAATATCCTGATATAATGCTGCCTTGCTGAATACGGAACTCTTCTTTTCCCTGAGGTACCTGCAGTTTTTAAAAACATTCAGTGACTTCAGTTACCAAAGTGGCAAGAACTTTTCGCTAACCAGGAAATGCAGGATGAATCCCAATATTGTCTTGAGTTGCTTATTTCATGTTGTTTTTGAACATGAATGAGAGAAGGTCTGTGCCTATATGAAAACTACGTTACTGTTGCAGTGCAAGCCTGTTGTGGGGTGTCTACTTAGTGCAGTAGTGTGCTCAATGTAGTCATCTCAGAGGAACTGTTCAAGGACTGTGACATAAATGCTGAATTCTGATACTTGTGGTTTAAAATAAGAAAAGAAGATCCAGGTGCATCTATTTCTGATGCTTTTTATTATTGTGCATAATCTGATGTTTTATTTTTGCAGAAAATATTCAGGTTTGCAGTGGATGTTCATAATAATTCATTGAATACAAGGCCATTATCATCTGTTGCCTTGCTGTTTTGTGGTAGAACATTAAAAACCTGTTCCGCTACTTAAATTATGAAGGAATTTTATTCTTTTAGTCGTAAGTCATGTTATATTTCTTGCCCTTACTCAGGTTCATGTTTAAAAAACAAGTCAACCACATCATAGATTTTTATCTTGCACCCATTTCCAATATTAAATTTTAGGGAAATAAAATCGTATCTCATTTATTCTTTGTATGTAAAGTTTTAGGAGAATTAGAGGGGTTTTTAAAAAAAAAAAGAAAAAAAGAAAAAAAGACATGAACTACTGTTTTAATTTGCCCCACATTTTTTCTTCCATCACAGACACAGCTTATAACACCTTCAGATTTGATGTACATCCTGAAAACACACATATGGAAACCAAAACGTGAAAATTTTGTGTAAAGTTTTGAAAACATCACTGTACTGATGTAGATTTTAGATTGTTGAGTTTTAAAATAGGACAAATGTATTATTAGGAACACTACCATTGTAGGTCTAATTTGAAAACAAACAATCAAAAGAAGGCATAAATTAGGCTATAAGTAAGTAAGCAAGCCACAAATAAACCCAGTTTTAAAAGTGCATCTTTTAGTACTAAACATTTATATGCTGTGTAGTTGAATTCAATAAAAGCTAAATGCACATGTGTGCCATTGCTAAATGTATCTTACCATATTTGTGTTTACATTTACATCAGTTGACTTGAAAAAAAGGTAACATTTCTAAGATAACCTTGAGAAAATTGTATTACACTATTTTACAAGAAATTTTTATTCTGCTCATTGATTGGCCAGTTTAAATCAATGAAAGGGTTTTTTTCCATTTTTCACTAATAAGATTTTTGTTGATCCACTTAAAAGAACACTGAAATGTGCTTTTGCTATTTTATATCTTCAGTGCAAAATCCCCATTTGCTGCCATTATTACCATCACTGCATTTTTAAAATTTTTTTAATTTTTTTTTTTTTTAACGAGCAGTGTTAAAACCAGATATTTCTGTCATTAATAAAATGTTGCACTATTGAAGCTGGCACTTATTGATGATACAGTTGTATTTACATCTCTTGGTCATATATTTTCCTAACAGATAATGTGAAGACCACAGATACTCTTCTTCCAGTATGCTGTATTCTCAGCATTTTGTGTTTAGCCTGTGTGCTTGTAGATATAAAATATCTTTTTAATACTGTTTGGTATCATCTTGCTTTATCTGAAAACATGAGACAAATTAGTTTGTCAAAAGTTACTGTTCTGTTACTTGACATGATAGGTTTCCATTTTTAGTTTCCTTTTAAAAATTATTATTAAAAAATAATGAAAGAATAAGAAGGTACACGAAACATTTTATTTTTTACTAAAGTATTTGCAGCATTTATATTTGGTGAAAACTTTCCCAACAACTTTTTTACCTCAGGTTTCCCTTAAACTCTTTAGAAATACTGAAGCAATTTTAAAAATTCAGTAACAAGTAGCAAATCTCAGTGTTCAATAAACCATAATGCTTTTCCAATTAGATATTTTCAAGTTGCATAAACTTGATTCAGAGATATTTTTAACCATGAATGTATTCCAAATCCACCTTAAAATGTCTGTTATTTATGTATGCATAGTATGTGACTAATTGTTATTCTAAGGGGAAGGGGAAAAGAACGTACAAATGTCAACAAAGGTTGGTTCAGGACATTTTTGCAGAAGTGGATGTAACTCTAACTAAAGGTGTCCTAATCTTTCAAAGGTGGTGATGGAAGGGTGTTTGAATGTTGACTGAGCTGTTGTCAAAAAGAACACATCTCCATATAAGGCGTAGCACTCTTATTCTGGTAGCAACCCACTGACAAATTACAACCAAATTAAATCTGTGACCACACTTCAATTCACAGCTATCAGGGGATGCTAAGAAGCAATAAAGAACACACAGAAGAACACTCTTTAAATGCTTTCTAATGACACACCGGTTTTTCTTTTTTCAAGAAGTGAACCAAATTAGCCTAGACTGAAGTTTATGCTGATGCAGCAGATACATGTTCTATGCATAATAGTTTCAGGTTTAAGTTGAGTCTTCCATCTCCTCATTGCTTTCTTTTACAATGTATGTCACATTACTTGCTCCCATGCATACAGTGCATACAGAACCAGACTACAAAGTTTTCTATAAGGAAAAAACTCTCTCTGTTTCCGGAGACCTCTGGATATTATGGAGATACAAAACTGTCAAAATGAATTACTTGGATCCTCTTCCTGTGAGTTCTTCTTCCACGACAAAGTTAAACGGTGAGTCTAAGGTTCAAAATGAAAGGAATTGTGTAACATTACCTAAGGTAAGTTCAAACTAACCAAGTTTGTGTAAGACCTGCTTTGCTTTGTGCATGGAACCATTTCTTTGTACTTCTTGCATTCAGTTTTAACCACAACAGTGGCAGTTGAATCAGCAAAGGGAGTTAGCAGAATTCAAGACCTCACTTTCAGCTTTCGTGCTTCCTCCTAGGCAGGCGTAGTTGAGACTGGGCTTCTGGATCCTCTGAAAGCATGCACAGAACTTGAGGTAATCCAGGGTGTGTTATTGCCCAGAGAGGTTGGAGTCTCCCTCACTGGAGATATTCCAGAACCATCCAGATTCAACCCTGTGCCACGTGCTCTACGATGACTCTGCTTGAGCGGAGAGGTTGGACCAGATGACGCACTGCGGTCCCTTCCAACCTGACCCAGTCTGTGATTCTGTGTGGCACTAACATTCACACGGCAGAACTTTCCCATTTGCCCCAAAGACATTTGAGAAGTGTCTCATACACTGGCGAGTGTATAAGTGTATGATTAGGAATCTCAGTCTCAGAGACAAGTTTTGGAGCAAAGGGATGGAATTTGCTTTGAGTGTGAGAATAAGAAAGAGGATGTAAGGACGACATAGACACCCAAATATACAAAAGATATTCTGCTGAGAGACAGTTTATTGTCTCGAGCCATTTCATACTCAAAGTAGTATGGAAACAGGATATCTTTGGCAAATTACAATACTTGGGTTGTTAAAAATTAAAATAGTAATGGAAACAATGATAGAATTATCACAACTTAAGTTGTGATATAAGTTTTAGAAAAGTGATCTTTCTGTGGCCATTAAAGATTAGATGAGAGAAAATAAGTGTAGGAAATTGATTAAATGAGATACAAAAAGTATGATCAAGACGGTATTTTGCTCTTTTTCCTCCAGCTTTCTTCAGAATTGTGTTTCTGGACAACATGCTGCTTCAGTCATGTCTATGTTAAGGCAAATGAGATAATGAATTTCTTTCACTTTTGCAATGAAGTAAGCTTTTAACTTGCTATAAAAATTATACTGCAGATTCTCAGAGATGAAACTGGCAAAAGAACACAATTGTTAACTGCTCCCTATCTGGTCTTAATTCAACAGGGCCGTAAGCAGTGAGTATATTTGCCCTCTGCTAAATGAGAAAGAACAACATCTTATATTTCAGAGGGAAGAAGAAAGAGGAAAGCAAGCTGATGGACTAAGCTGCTATAGGATAAACATTCATTGCACTTGAGTTTTCTAGTTGGCAGTGGCCCTCCTGGCATAGTGTACATCCCCTGTATCCTTATGAATCCAACCAATAGATACACAACTCTTAACTGAACCATCTCAGTGATTTTGTTGTCCATTTGTTACTCTCATTTCTCAAAGACATTTCTGGCCTAGACTTGGTTAGTGTCATTTATAGTATCTTCAGTACTCTAAAACCCTCCAAAAAACAGAGTAACTAGCAGTTGCTTGTTTTGTTAATAATAGCATTAAGCTGTAGAAAGTGGTTCCAGGGAAGAAGAAACTGTTTTTCTTTGATTCTGAGGTGGAAACATCTGTCCAGAAAAAGTCTGAATTTAAATGCTACTGTGATACAGTCAGAATACTGAACAATGAATGCTTGAAGTGTATGAGTGATTAATGCTTACTTGGTTCTGTGGGACACTACAGACACCCTTTAAAAAGGGCACAACATAAACAGAAATGTTGGACCGGAAGGGTTTTTTTCGGAATCTGTAGCCCATGAGTCATCTTTTGATTTCTGTACTTCGAGAGATCATAGGTGATAGCAACTGGTGTCTGTGGTAGGTTCTACTGCACAGGCTGTGCTACCTGGCAGAATGTTACTGTCTGTGAAATGCAAGTGAAGAGAGAGAAATCTTCTAGTGAGGAGAAACCTTTTGCCTTCTGGTTTACCTGTGAGGCTTCAGAAGTTAAAAAAAGGTAACATGAAAGGAACCAAGCCTTTAATGGTGAGAGACCATGGTGTTTCAAATTATTCCTACCATTCACCTTGTGATTTGTCCATGTTCTAAACATCTTGCCAAAAAACAGGTGATGAGTCACTTCTGACTCATCTCTCCAGATCAGCAGAACCCTTTGCACCTTGAATGAGATCAAAGTATTTTCATTTAAATTGCATATAAAACAAAAAACTAAGGCTCAGCTTAAAATGCAAGTATTACACCAAAAATCCAGAGGATAACATTGACACAGC
Organism: Empidonax traillii; assembly: GCF_003031625.1. Classification (NCBI taxonomy): domain Eukaryota; kingdom Metazoa; phylum Chordata; class Aves; order Passeriformes; family Tyrannidae; genus Empidonax; species Empidonax traillii. The sequence goes on along the minus strand of NW_020955467.1, from coordinate 825,336 downwards.
AGACTTTCTCCCCTGTGCCAATTGGATGTGGAAACTTGCTCCTATAAGTGGTCATTCAAATGGACTTAGTTTGCCTCTCTTTCTTTTGTCATGACATTCATCCTATTAGAATTTATTAATCTCTCTGGTATTGCCAATTTATCTGACTCATACTAACTAAGCTTTCTCTCAGGCAAAGAAGTGAATGAAGAAGCCCTCCTATTTATCTTTGAGAATGGATTTGTAGTCATTTTGTTCTATTCATCATAAACAAGTCATGACCAAAATACTGTTTCAGATGTCACACCACAGGAAAAATATTTGTCCATTAGACAGATTGCAGAATTCCAGTACAGACCAGTGAGACTGATGACATGGTCCAAAGAGAAGGAGAAATATAAAATTAATTAGAGATTTTTCCCTGTCTAGAGAAAATGAGACTCAAGTGACATACTCTAAGGTTACTTACTAAGACTGCTTCAAAGAGTAATCAGAATAATGCTTTTGGTCTTAATAGTATTTAGGATAAGAAGTAACAGCTTTAGATTGCAAGAAGGAAGATTCAGGTTCAACATGGTTAATTTTCTAAGGATTGAGAGGGCTGTGGCTCACTGAAATAGATAGTCTTGGACTATTAAGGAAGCCTTTTAAAATAAGTCTGAAAGATAGCTTTTAGAAAAACATGTTAGTGGATCAGATGAGTGAACTGCATAATTGAGATGCTTTCTGGACCTATTTTTTAAATACTAGCAGTAGAGATGAGATCTGATATGGATCACCTTAAATACCAATAAGAAATTGTGCACAACTATAGAAAACAGCCAAATAGTAACATTATTTGTTATATACTGATTCTCTATTTTAGTGAATAGCAAAATATTTTCATTTACTGAGCATTTAACTGGTAATTCACCTCCCACTAGAAACAGTCTTTCTATTTGTGGAGGGAAAGAGCTAGAATCCTCTTGAAAAAACAGACAAGGTTTGAAGCTCAGCCAGAGTTAAGAATCTGTCTAGTGGTCAACTTGTGAATAAATGGAGATGCAGTAGCCAAAATGTTGTTTTTTTTTTTTTTTTTTTTTTTTTTTTTTTTTTTTTTTTTTTTTTTTTTTTTTTTTTTTTTTGTGTTTTTTTTTTTTTTAAAGATGATTATCCAAATTAGTTTGCTAAAGCTAATTATATTTTAAATATTTGTCAAGCCATATGGGCCTTTCTAGATTTTAAGAAAGTGCATACTTAAGACATTGGGAGGTGTTGGACACTTTTGAAGATGATGTAATTCATATACTTACAAAAAGAATTAGTTTAAGTGATTGGGGATTTTTAGATAATTTGTAGTGTTTAGCACTAAGTTTTGTTCCCATCAGCAATGAATTATTCTTACAGTCTCTTTTCAAATTTGTCATCATGGCATTCATAATGACCTAAAGAACTTGAATATTCTATAGAATATACCTACAGTTTGTGATTAAGTAAATCCAATATTGGTATGTTGCACTTTCCTCTATACTGTGGCAGTTTAGACCATACATTCTTTGAGAGAGAAATGGTATGTCTTTACACAATGTAAAATAAAATGGAACAAAATCTGAAAATGCCTTGAAGAGGCTTTAAAAAACAATTTTCATGTGTCCAAAGAAACCCAATTAAATTAACCTCCTAAGCTATATAGGCACAAGAAGGGTCATAAGCACCTACATTTTTTCCAGGAAAAAGTAGGCTTAAAAATTCTGCTGTGGTGCATGTTTAGCATCGTTATTATTTTAAATGGGCTTATTGTACAAGTTGAAGAGAACCAAAATGGCATTTGGACTCCTTAAATAGGGATGCATGTGGAGAAGGGAAACTTAATTACCTGAGAATAACTAGAATTCTTTAAAATGTTTCATCCACAGTTATTCTGTTATGTACCTTTCATTCCTTACTGGTATGAAATCCTACCTGGATTACCTTTATTAGTGAAGAACCTGAACAATGAGACCTTGTTTTGGTGAAGGTGGAACTCTCCATGGGGCACACAGTGGGGTTCCTGTTGTCTAGATGGTAAGGATGGGCCTAATGGGGTTAAACATCCAAACAAATGAACTTTAATCTTTTTAATATGTTTATCTTTTTAATATGTTTCATTTTTTTCAAGCCTCTGAAAATCATAAAAGATTTAATTTGTTTTAGAATGAGTGTAGAGAAGGAAGTCAGAATTTGAAGAAAGCAGCAGAACAAACAGTAAGTTTAACCTGCTTTCTGGTAAATTGTATAGGCCAGTCTATATCACATGTAAAATTTTAGGCAAGCAGCCATCTGCTGCAGTAATAGTAAGCTATTGGATTAGATTGCACATTCCTGATATGCTCCATTATTTTAATGGGTTTAATCTATTTGGAATGTTACTTATTCAGAAGAATGTAACAAACGTAATGTCTCCCAAAGCCTGGCAGCCTTCCGAAGGAACGACCACTCTGGGTATGGGTTCTGTCTAATTCTAATGTCATCGAGGTAGTTGACAGCCTTCAAAAATACCTAAAGGGATAATCTAGAAATGGGAGAATCTGCTGATCCTCAATTTATATTGTTATGAAAGGACAGAATAAGGCATAATATTTCTAGAATGGTAGTTTGATTGGATCTTGATTAGACGATGGGTTTGAATTGTGAGGCCCAGTACAAAAAAAACACCTTGGCCATGCAGCTGGTATGAAAATGCATGTCTGTATCTTCACAGAGCAATTTATACTGAGGGCTGACCTTTCAAACTCTTATTGAACAGTCCCCTGCACTTGGCTTGTTATCTTGTGTATTCATCATTCCGTCTCTCTCGATCAAAGGTAAATTCTGTTGTCTTCACCAGTATGATTTCCTCCCCCTACCACCCTGCATTTAGCCTGAATCCTTATATTTTCCCATTCAGTGCACTGTTGCAAAAATCACATTTTATTTTCACTGCTTTTTCTAAGTGATTTGACTATTTTTCACTGTGTTTCTCTCTGAGATTGCTACTTTTATTATGAAAGTGCTACCTTATGACAACATAATCTGCCTCATCTACTGCTACTTGCACAAACCCTTAGGCTTAATTCAGGCTAAATAATGCAGATTGGTTGTTATTTTCGCTATTCAGACAGCCTGAAATGGAATGAGATTCAGAATCCAACTGTGTATCAGAACAACATACTAAATCATGAAAAGCCCTACTTGCTGCATGAGCTCAGGCTGCTTTAGCACTTGAATAGTTAGCAGAGGTTTGGAGTTCAGAAAGTGGTGATTGAGACAGGAGTGACTACTGTAAAATCATGTCATTAATTGGATGCAAATTAGAACCAGATCACAGAAGAAGAAAGGTCTAATAACTAATTTTAAAGTTTTGGTAACAATCCAGGATTAACTATCGTCACTGCTAGCTGTATACCTGGTTCTGCATTTGAAGGTGTTCAAAGTATTCACTTCATTCCTAGTTTAAAGATATTTCATCTTGACTTCTATTTATGTTGTTGTCTACTTACTGAAGAGATCATTTATCAACTTTTTGGACTCAAGTCACAGTCCCATGTTTGGTAAACCAAGCAAATGAATTATCTTGAATGTGTCACTAGCCAGTACATTGTACTGTACATTTCTGTGGATATTCTGGTGTATATTCTGGATCATGCTCAGTCACCCAGGTGATCCAAAAACTTTATAACAGTGCCAGTGGGTCACCAAGTCTGAAGTGGAAGCGTCTTAGCTTGGACTTGGTGCTGCCCTGATATGATTACACACTATTTGGTCAATTTATAAGTCAGTAGAAGTACCCTGTAATAATCCAGAATATATTGCATAAGCATATTCTTATTCATTTTTATGGCTTTATAGGAACACTATTGTTTTGTTTTGTTGGTTTTTTTTTTTTTTTTTTTATATATCCTCTTTCAGCTATAAACAACAGAACAAGGCTCAGTATTCAAGGAATGCTTGTGCCAGCACCAAATACTTATATAGCTTCCACAATTGTCAATGGTTGGACTCAATGATCTTAAAGGTATTTTCCAAGCTCAATGATTCTATGATTCTATCCTCATTCAGTATTCCATAAACAAAAGATCTTTTGGCTGAACAGTTAAAATTCATGTTTAACTAACAACCCACCATGAACCCCAAGCTCTTTCAGAATTACAGCTTTTAATAGAGATGTCCCTCATCCCATGCCTGTTTTTTGTGTCATTGGCTCATACACAGATGCATTTATATTTGGACATGCCAAAAAAGGCCAGAGTCCAGAAGGAAAGACCTCCTTTCTGTTGATATTGGATCTGGCCCACAGGGGGTCAAAAACATACTCTGTGAAATGAATGGATTGTAATGTGAGTGTATGAAATGGTATCTTACCTTTTTCAGTGCTAGGTGCCAGATCATGGTTCTATATAACCTAAATTATACTGGATTACAGTCACTTTGCTCTCTTTAAAGATCTCTGTGTCTCCTGGGCACCACATTTCTCTTTACCCACGATACAGTGACACATCCCCATAGCTGAAGGAACTATTGGTTCTGTGGCAATTTTCCTTGCAAGGTCAGAGTGCTTCCAGTTCTAAACTACCATCATGAATTCAAAAAGGTCATTCTGCAAAAGACAAAAATGAGAGGTATTATAAATACTGGGGGGAATAAAACTTAGGAAAATGGTAAAATAAAGAGCACAATAAATTACATTAATATGCAAAAATGAGGGGTCATATCTTAAATGTCAAGAAATCTCTTGATCAGTATCTGGACACATTGTTTTAGTCCAAAATGTTAGGACACTTAAGGCCAGACAGGAAAAATTGCTGTTTAATGCTTTTTTTCTCATCCTTAAATTCTACACAAGAAAAAGATATACTGGTTAATATATCAGCCTTTATTTCCAAACCAGTGTTGAATAGCAGCCAGCTGCTATCTATGCTAGATATTTTAGCCTTTGAAAACTCACCAGGAAATTCCAAACATCTGGCTGGCTATTGATATTCATTTCTAATGAATGTTGATACAGTGGAGAAATTCCAGAGGACTGGAAAATATTCTTATGTCAGTATTACAAATTATTAAATTCGATGACTAGGATAATTCTAAGTAAGAGGGAAAATAACAAAAAAGTTGATACAGGATGAAATGGCAGATATAACTAAAACTGATAAAGATTTATAGAAAAGACAGTTTGTCAAATGTATTTGATTACTTAAACGAGACTGTAAGTTGGCAGATAATGGTAAAAGTTTGGATTGATATTCTGAGGCTTTTATAAGGCATTTTGATTTAGAAACCAGAATGACATATAATCAATATGGTTCTCATTAAATGGATTAAAGACTAGTCAGGACTTAGATCTCAAAATACCTCAGCAAAAGGGAATTATAACTGGCCAGCTGCATTTTGAGCATAGCCACCCGCAAGAACTTGTTCTTGATGTTTTTTAATCCTCCCCACACTTCAAGTAGCAACATTTGAATCATGTTTTAACCAAAGGATGGCATGGAGTTCCTGCAACCTAGAAGAAGGCAAGACTAGACACTGACAAAGCTCTGGCTGTCTGATTTAAGAGCACAGGGTCAGGTATAGAAAGAATTAACATGAGTACAGAACTGTAGCTTGAACTCCTCAATGTTGCTTTATACTGAAGGCACCCAGTTCAGTAGATTCCACAAGTTTTACTTTCGCATTTCACAAGCACCCAACATCTACTTATGCAGGTATCCAGAAATGCCTCAGTCATAACTCCTAAACCCGACTGTTTGCCAGTGTCTTAGGAGTGGTTTATTCATGGTTTTCATGGTGTGCCCAGTGCACAGCAGTCAGATTTCCATCCTTCCTCTCTTGAGTTTTAAATCCTCTCTAGGAAAGGCAGTTAATTATTCAGCAAGTGGAGTAGCTTCCCCACCCTCTTCAGAGCATGAGGAATAAGTGTTTGAGCTGCTTGCTGTGGGACATGCAGGTGTGACTACACTCAGATGAGTAAATTAATCTGGACCTGCTGCATCTGAAGTCAATAGGCTGTTATGTAAGTGAACTGGTATTAGCTCTGATTCTTCTCTTTTGCTGTTTCAAAAGAAAGGAAGTATTTCTGAAAACGTCGGGTCAGCAGAAAAATACCTTTTCCTGCCTTTCAACTTTCCTGCAGCTTTAAGTTGAGGCATTATTTGAGTAACAGCAGAGTTTTAACACTCAGCCTTGTCCTCAAATAGCAGCTTGCTCAGTGTGTGTTTTGTTCTGAACCCTGTTCTGAGGCCCTCCCTCCCCACATGGCAGGGACAAAACATGCAGTATTTAGAGTATCTGGTTCTCCTGTAGGGTCTGCAGACACAAATCTTATCTACCAATAACCACAAAGCTGTCAAGAATAGAAGATGAAGCTGGCAGAAGTCAAGAGTAGCTCCTACACCTAATATTTGTGCTTAAAATGCATTTAAGGTGTTTCTCTCCATCCTATCCCAACCTCCCTCCCCAAAAACTCTCTTTTCTGGTCAGAACGATGAGCAGGTTATTTTCTCTGCTCATAGTACAGTTACATGTGACTGGTAACATAAACACTGGGTTTTTTTTCAGACTATTTAAGCAGAGATTAATCATTACATAGTGCTTCGTGTGGGGAGGCAATGGAGGACACGTGTCTGGAAATGCAACATAATGGCAAAAAAGATTCCTGTAATTGTCAGGATTATGGCAATAATTGAACACTTTTTGTCCTTTGCTAAATGAGAAGGAAGTCATAAAAGATCCTGAAAGTGAATTCAGTTACATGATTCACTAGAAAATTATGACCACCTAGGAATACAGAGCAAGGAGAAAGAAGGATTAAAATGCTTTAATAGACAATCTGTCAAGGCTGGAAAAGATAGTTTATTCTTGGTTACAGAAATTTAAACAGATATCTTTTAAACCTTTTTAGCTATGAAAACTTAAAGAAGAATTATAAAGAATAATGTAAATGAGATTTCCATGGATAAACATTTTGAACCACACTCTCCACGCTTATAAAAATATCCTCTCAAAGTAAAATGGCTTGCTAAGTAATTAAATATATAAAAACCATATCAGAAGTTAGATTCAAAATAGACCTGTGTAGTGAAAACATCAGTTTTACACAGGATGTGTTCCACACTTTTGGTTCCATTCTTTTTTTGTGAAAACCAAGTAAAAAGAAACTATTTAATTGTGCATAAACAGCCAGAATTTATCTGCAAGTCCTTTAAGTTGCCTTTCTGGCATGAACATGTTTAGAAATAGAAGGCCAAGTGGATCTTTAGCTGCAGCTTGGAGCACTGTGCTCCACCTGACAATCGTGACCTTTCTCTTCACCGTCTCTCTGCACAGATGAGGTAAGGCTGTGGTTGTAATGTCATTCCTAATCTTGGTTTGAGGTCTGGAATCACTCCATGAGGGAAATGCAGGTGAAATCGTTGTAGTAATGAAGTAAAAAACAAGAACATTTCCATTCGAGCTAGTTGTTCTCCAAGACAATGTCTTCTTCCTGGATTGAAAAGAAGGTTTCAAAAAGATTATAAATATCTGCAGTTGCATTTTCACTCTTGTTATGAATAAGAATGGTGATTTCTGTGTTCTAAGAGGAGCTGTATGAACTTGCTGGTAGTACTGTGTAAGAAGAATAAGTGATAATTTACACTAAGAAACAGATTTTAGAGATTTTGTTGCTCTCACCTCACAAATGCCACTGAAACGAATTGTCAAATATATTTAGATATATTTATTAGCTACTTTTTCTTGTGTTCAAGTACCAATCTAGACAGAAGATGCTTTAAAAAATTATACTGTTAATTTCAGCCTTTCCCCCCTACTATTTTATTAATTACATCTACTTCCAGTCATTATTAACTGGCCATTATTATAACTTTGTAAGGTGTACTTCTGTTAGTTTATAAATAATGATGAGCTCACCTATATAAAAGATATTATGCTAAAATTTGTTATCTACAGAGTACATTATACTGAATATCTTCAAAATCTTCTTCATCAGAACTGAGGACATCATTCTGTCCCCTTATTGCCATCATCTCTAAGTTATACATCTCTGGATTTATGAAAAGGAACAGTGGAAGGAAGCACTCTTACCTAGTGAAAAAGGAATAAATGCATCTTTCTTGACAAACTGCCCATTGCTGTCCAAAAATCTCTCAGGAAAAAACACTTCTGGATTGCTCCAGTACTTTTCATCAAAGTGAACGGAGTAGAGGTTTGTAATGACTGTGGTGCCTTCAGGAATTGAATAACCACGCACAACAGTATCTTTGGAAGTTGCATGGAAAATGCCTAGAGGAACTATGTTACAGAACCTCAGAACTTCGTGCAGAACCGCCTCAGTGTATGGCATCTTGCATTTCTCTTCAAAGGTGGGCATTTTGTTTGGGCCAACGACTAGATCCACCTCTCTTTGAACTTGCCCTGTTAGGAACAGCAGTAAAAGCTGATGTTTATTGTGCAGTAGCCTTTACATTTAAATCTAAGCCAAAATATATACTTTTAAAAGAATACTGAAACATGAAGTATCTTATATAAAATATAGTACCTTACAAACTTTTAAATTTAGACTCTATATTTCTCACCCAGCTAGTAGGAATCATTCCTAGCATATATACCAGTAATCTTCATTAGGAATGTAATTATTCTCTGCAATGTAAGATTGCATTTTAATATAGTTTTCTTTTCTTGTGTATATTTTTATTTCTGGAGCTCTTAAAAACTAAAGGAACAATCAAAGGGCTGTAAAAGATAAAGTACATTAAATACTTGACTGAACACAGATAAGACTCAAATCAGCCATTTGAATTTCCCCTTGTTTAATTCTGCTATGATTCTTTGGAATCGTCACAGTGTAAAATCATTCACTCTTGAACCTAAAATATCTAAAAAACACAGTGAGAATTACCAGGCACAGGAGCCAGAATTTAACTGAAAAGGAACAAATTCAATCACTGGGCTTTTTTAGCTATTTTTAAAATTAAGTTCACGTGTTATTGAAATAAACTCAAAGGTATTTAAACTGCCTCTTTCTGATGCACTTTCTTTGTTGAAACTGGCAAACAACTCCTAACTAAAACAAATCTGGACTTTTACAATTCATGTGGAACCAATAATGAAAATCTGGGCAGTAGCTGAAAAATTGTTCCAGAATCACCAGGTTTTTCAACCCGAAGTGACAACGTTTCAGGTCAAAATAAAGAGATGAAAAGCAGCTTAGTGAAAGCACTTGTGATGTAGTGGTGTGTCGGTGCATATTGTAACAGCTGAACAAAGGAATTCTATCTAAATAAAAAATAAGAGTAATTTTTATTTTTATCTAGATGAACTGTTTTTTAATCCAAATTCAGAAACTCATTGTATTGCAAGATCTGAGATCAGAAGATTATTTCAGGTGAGTGGATCTCTATAAAATCAGTCAGTGCATAGCATAAAGATATCTAGTTCCTATGCAGAACTTGAGAGCTCAAAAGCCTTTCAGCTAGAGGTAGTGTTATTGTCCCCACTCTGAAATGGTGACCAAATTGATGTTAGAGCAATGATTTTTGGTCAAAGTATCAGCAGTAACTGTCCAAGTTGTCTTGGCTGCTCTTCCTCCAAATACTGGAAGTCCCTAATTGAACCAAGCACTGCTAAGGGCTGGACAGGACAAGTGAAGTGGAGGCAGTGAAATTAGAGACATCACTGTTCACTTCTAAAATCCAAACTTCTACACAAAATGTCTGGGCTGACATTCAGACATCTATTGCTGTCTCACTTCAGAGTGAATGTAACACATCTTTTTTGTTTTTAAATGCCATTCTCTAAATATGAATGTCTATAACAAGTAAATTTATCATGAACTGAGGCACTTCAGATAAAAAGAAATTGTACCTAAACTAACCACAACCTGATTTACATTTTGCTGATGTTTGTGCATTTTTAATTTAGTTTATTACTTTCATATTTAATTGCACTTTCTTATTATTTATTAACAGCATAGGTTAGTATATCTGCCAACAACGGACCATGCATCACAACGCTAAATTTAAATACATTAGAAATACTTAAAAATATTAAAGCTTCATAAAAATGTATTCATAATGTAATATGTTAAAATTTGTTGTGATGCTTGACTTTTGATATCCTCTTTTTCTGCATATAAAACAAATTTTTCACCTCTTCCCATTGTATGTCTGGTAAATGATACAATAGACTAATACACACAAACATTCCTTTTGGTTACGACTATGGATCACTGCATGACTTTGAAAAAGCATTCTAAATTTGCAATAGGAAAGGGGATCAGTTCCTCAAAATGTCAAATTTCTTACCTTGAATGTTCGGATAAAGAGCCATAAATAACACTGCCCATCTTAAAACGTTTGTTGTGGTTTCTGTCCCAGCTATGATGAGTTCTCCAACAGAGAAAATTAAATTTTCTCTTGAATATGTAGATTCTGGATCGTTTTCAGTGCAATCCATCTCATCTAAATATGCATCTACAAAATGTCGAGGTGACTGAGGCTTCCTATTTTCAGAGACACGTTCAATGAGATCATGAAGAAAGTCATAGACTTCAGCTGCATTTCTAAACAGCTGCTGGTGTTTCCCAAATGGTAAGATACCAATCCAAGGAAAAGCATTATATAAAAACACGGAAGCACTAGCAGCTAATTCAATGTTTTCACTAAAAATCTCAATCATGTGCTGAAATTCGGTATCTTCATAAGTAAAACGTTCTCCAAAAATAATCAAATTAGTAATGTTTGAAACAGCATTTGTTATCAAGTGCTTAAGATCAAACGGTCTGCCTTTGTATGTATCAATGGCATCAAGAAAAAACACAGATTCTTCTGAAATTTTGTGTTCAAAGGACCTTTGACCATATCCAAAAATTCGAAAGGTATTTACAGCTAATTTGCGATGTTCTGTCCATCCTCTGCCATATTTACTGTTCAGTAAGCCTGAAAAAATATTTTGACACGTATTTTATGCAACGCTTTATTTTTTTTCCCCCATAAGAAAATAAAATCATTTAACAAGACAAAAAGAGAGACAAAAAAATTTTTTTCCGTGGAATGTAGTCCCGGAGTGACAATCATTTCCAAACAAAATTTTTTAAGAAGCATCACGCATTTTATGAAAGAAGATTAAGTAGAGAAAATGGCTAAAGCCAACGTTTCATGTGATCATGTCCATCTATTGGACAAAAATTACATTGTTATACAGAAGAAATTATCACTCACCTCCCATGTTTGTCAGCTTCTTAAACAAGGGAAGAGACGGCCTATCTGCAAAGATTTCACTCTGATGAACAAGGCATTCTTTCACTGCATCATAGCCATTCAGTACAACAGCAGATATACCTCCGAGATCAAGACTGAAGATCTTTGGGGGAAAAAACCAGTAAAAATTGTAAAACACTATTACAACCCAATCCTAGGAGCAAATAATGAGAACAAGTGATGAAAAAGTGAAACAACACTAAACAATGCAAAACACTTGAATAACCTTCAGTAGGGCATACAGGTAACCAGAGGTGGTACAGTTGTGGCATTACAGTAGAGTCTGTTGAGATAACTTGCTCTGTCAAAAGATAAAGCAAATTATCCCACACTACATGTTGTGCTTTGCTGTGCACCCAGAGTAACCAGTTCTCCAAAGTAAGGACTGGGACACTTTCACAGTCATTAAAAAAAGTGAATTTAGTACAACGATGCATATTTTTTGGAAAAAAAAAATTGTACTATCTCCTAGCATTAGGAGATGTAAGTAGGTAATAGTAGAAGTATATACTTATGTAATAATGCTACGTTATATACTTTATGTATATAATTTTTTTTAATAAGCATTGGAAATAAAGTACACTTTCTTAATAAATAAAGTCTACTTTCTTAATTTGCTGAGACTATTTCCACAGGAGGGAGAAAAGCTGTATTACTGTATCTGCTTCTCTCCCCTACTTGAGTCAAGGTAAATTCCAACTTAATTTGGTCAAGGGCAGTATGGCTGAAGTTCCTATCACAAAGACTCTCAACATGTCACTTAATAATGGCAGACACAGAATGTGGTGTCAGTTGTGAGAACAACCAGGCTGCTCTCAGTCCTTTCTAGGTCTGAACCCAGACACCAGCTTACTTTGCACAGGCTCCCAAAGAACCGGTAGATGATAGCAGTGAGAGCCATGAGGAGAGACAACAACTGACAGCACAGCCCAGCGAGGCCCATCTCCTGTTTCCACCAGTGGTTAGCACTAGATGCTTCGGAAAAAGATGCAGTACAGCCTGCAGAAGGTATAAACTTCTGCAGGATAAACAAAATGAAAATCTTAACCTAAGTTTTAAAAATTAAAACCAAGGCTAAACTCAAGATTGAAATCTTATGTCCCTTTCCATACTTTCCTTAGCATTATAAGTCTGTATTTTTACCTATAGAAATCTCTGTATTTTTCTTCATCTCAAAGCTGTTGACCTCCACAACAAGAAATTATATTAGTCTAATTATACATTCTGCAACAACTGGGTTGTCCCCAAAAAGGGTTGTCAGGCACTGGAATAGGCTGTCCAGGAAAGTGGTGGATTCACAATCCCTAGAGATTTTTAAAAGCTGTGTAGATGTGGCACTTGGGGTCAGAGTTTAGTAGTGGGCTTCATGTGAGGTTAATGGTTGGACCCAACGATCTTAGGGGTCTTTTTCAACCTAACTGATTCTATGAGTATTTTATTTTAGCGAACTTGATATTTTCACTGTTATAATGGCTCTTCTTTTTTATGTATGAAGAACATATTCCCAATAGATTTCTGTATATCACTTGTGAGTTTTGTATATTTTGATCTAGCTTATTTATCTTAATTCATATGTCATATATCATTTTAAAAATTCTTTTATTGTATTTTTCCAGAGCACCCCAAATCCCAACAGGCCGTTTTCAAGTTCCTCCAAATTTTGCAGGATCTTTTCTGACAGCATGTGACTAGAACTACATGCAGCATTCCAGGCAAGTAGAAAGTTTACTTTATTTGATGACATGTTTTCCTTCCTATTTCCATTCTGCTTGTCCTGGTGTTTTCTTGAAACACATTTACTTACTTTTCTACTGCCAAAACACATGCCTGCCTTTCCCCTTTAGATCTAGTTTTAACTTTTATGATCCTTGTAAGAATACAGTGCTGATGAAAAGAAAAACCTGACCTGTAAGAAAGTACAAAAATAAAATAAATCCATTCTTACATAGTAACACTAAATGTAAGTATCCCAAATATACCACTGAAGGTACATTGAAAGTATACTGGAAGTCCTTTGAAGGAAGGTGTTCTCAGTGAAAATGTTGCCTTATCCCAGCGCCTGCTCTTTCACTGTTGTAATTTTGTTAATTTTAAGCCCAGGACTTGTGGATATGAAACAAGGGAGTTATTTCCATTTTCACTGCACCCAAAACAAACAAACAAACAAACAAAAACCCACAAAAAGTAAGAATTAAGAGCTGGAGCTTAAGGAGGGAGCTGCGGCGTGAGAGAGAGGTGTAAACTCTTCTCGTTTGCCGCGATCCTGTCCCCGCTCCCACGGGACGGGTCCCGGCTCCGCCCCCCGCCCGGACACACCGGCAGCGAGAGTCGCTCGGGGCCGCTCCGGGACAGCTCCGGGGCACGGCCCTCCCGGCCGCTCCTCCCCGGGCTCCGCAGCCCGCCCCGCCCCATCCCGCCCTTCTCCCGCTCCGGGGGCCCCGAGGAGGAGGCGGCGGGAGCGGCGGTACCTGCCCGTGGATCTGGCTCTGCCGCCGCATGTAGATGTGCGGCTGCTCCGCGCCCAGCGCGGGGATGTTGCCGAGGAGCGGCAGCCCCGCGGGGCCGGGCGGGAAGCCGGGCGGCCGCCGCTGCTTCAGCAGCTGCCGCACCACCAGCGTGAGCAGCAGCCCCAGCGCCAGCGCCGCCGCCAGCGGCAGGAGCCAGGAGCCGCCGCCCGCGGCCGAGCCCGGGCGGTGCCCCCGGTCCGCCGCCGCCGCCAGCATCGGCCCGAGCCGCCGCTTCCTCCTGCACCGCCCCTCGCCCCAGCATTGGCCCGCGGGGGCTCCGCCCGCCGCGTCAGGCGGGCTCTGCCTTTTTTTTTAGTTGTTACTTCTCCTTTTTTTTTTTTTTTTTTTTTTTTTTTTTTTTTTTTTTTTTTTTTTTTTTTTTTTTTTTTTTTTTTTTTTTTTTTTTTTTTTTTTTTTTTTTTTTTTTTTTTTTTTTTTTTTTTTTTTTTTTTTTGTTCCCTTTCCTTTTTTTTCCTGGAATACTAATAAATTGGTCCCTTCGGGTTTATGGAGTGTTGAAACCCACCGCTGGATGACTGTGCGCTCTACGCGCTGACCTCTGGCAACCAAGAAAAGTAACCGGCAATTCTTCGCTCCTCGTAAAGTCTCAGTGGAGTCTAAAATCCACAGTTTTTTAGCTGTCCTTTCCCAGAGCCCTTTCGGGTCTGCGGAGCCTTGAGCCAACAAATCCCGCTGTGATTCCCACTGGCAAATCTGTACTTTACGGATTTCTAATAGTAGCTGGGTGGGTGGCAACTTCACATGTCATGCCTGTGGTTCCCTGTGCTGTGCAGCCTGTCCACGGCTCGCTGGCCCAGCCGCCAGCGGTGCCGAAGAACTGCAGCGGGAAAGGACCTCGCGTGTCTGTGCTCACAGGCAGCTGAGCATGGAAGGGAACGTCCCCAGTCTGTGTGACCGAGCCGCAAGGAGATCACATCCTTAACGTAACGTGTAAGGATCTTGTTATTCGGTGGGATGATCCCTCAGCAAAAGGGTCTGAGTTACAGAAGAGACTGAGATCTGTTTATCACAGAGGTCAGAGAGCAATGCTGCTGTGCCATGTGACATTCCTGCTAAAACACTTCATAAACAAATCCAGATTTGTTTCCACTTGCACAGGTTTTGTTATTCCATTACTACTGTTTCACAAGCAATTTTAGGCATAACAGAAGCATTCCTGGCCTGTTAAAATTTCTATGTCATGTGTTTCCAACTTGAGATGTCCTTTTTGTAGAATTCAGCTCAATATCTCTACATAGATGCTTAGGAAAGCTAATAAGGTCTAAACTGATAAGGAATTTATCAGTTATGTAAATTGGCTGTAGTCACGTACTTTACAATTTAACCATCAAATACCTAACTCTCAGTAAGTTTCTGTGATAGGGCATTCTGCTTCAAATGTGGCGGTACTGACCTGAAAGCACATGGAACAAAAGCAGATGTTGCACAGAAGGCAGGTAGCCAAGAACTCAAACGCAGCAAAGGACATTGCTCTGGGAGTACAGAGAGGAGGTAAGAGCTGTGGGCACAACAGGGGAACCAGGAGGGAAGCTGGGAAGTGACAAGGCATACCTCTTTGGCTAGAAAACCATCTGCAATGGATCTTGTCAGGTTTTGGGGCAATTAAAGTGGCCATCTGGGGGCTTGCTGGATACAGCACAGAGCTCTGAAGTGTAGAAAGAGAACGGGATTCAGAGAATGTATTTGCTTATATTAGCCCAGGTTGGGCAGGTTGAAAAGGACAGACATGTCACATGTTACAGTAACGTTTAACGAAGGCGAGTGCAATGGTGCTATCCTGGTTTTTCTCATGTGGATTTGATGCCTATTTGTTGTCCTGCTCTGAAGGCTGGTTGAGTGCATCATGGAAACTGTGCCAGTTTCCATGGGCCAATAGAGAAAGAAACTCTGGTTTTCAGGTGAGAAAGGCTAATTCACAACCTACAGACAATTACACAGAATTAACTTGCAAGATGAAATTGCAGTTGGTTACAGTGAGCATAGAAACATTAATATGCCACGTACATCATGCAGTTTATATGGTGAATGGTATGGTGTGCATGCATATGGGTGTTATTGCAGTCTCTGTTAGAAGGATGTAAACCATTATGTACCTAAACTTCCGTCTTTGGAAGAAAGAGCTTGGTACTTTTCTCCCCTCATCCTCCCCTTGATAAGACGACACTTGAACAGTTCTTAAAGTATCTGAGAAAACATAGAAAGAGGTATTATTGCTTTAGTTGATTTTTGCTGCCTATCTTCAACGTTCTGTTATTTAAGTGTGCAATACCCAGAGTTTTAGATGATCATGATTTCCACTTCATCTGTAGAAGAAAAGGAAGAAATGAAGGTGATTGGTAGTTTTGGCAGCAAGCACTTTGAAGGGGAAACCAGGAAAAAAGACCCAAGAAGAGGGGGGGGAGGAAAAGATACGGAAGAAAAGTTGAAATCTTTGACTAAAAAGGAAGGAATAGAGTTGTATGGGAAAAAAGCTATTTAACAATTAAGCAGAGGAATGAACAGTCAAAACTGACCTTACCATGGTTTTGAGCCTTGGTGACAGAGAAGAGATGGTGTTATCCACTGTAACAGAGGAAGGGAAAGTGAAGAGCGTGATTGCAGAACAATAAAATCCATTTTGGTCAAGCCAAATGCTAAAAGGTGGTGAATCAACCCAGAATAAGTCTGAGAACCTCTAAAGGACGCACAATTAAATGGAGGAAAAAGGATCAGCATGGACAAATGTGACTGAAAGTTGTCAAAAGTAAGTGATAAATAAACCCTTGTGGACAGATGAAATCACTTAAGAATGCAGGTTTAGGGATGCAAGACTCCAATGGCTGTCCAAGGGCAGGATTCCTTGCCAGTTTCTGATTGATCTTTTTTTTTTTTTCCCCTCTATTCATTCATTCCTTCAGAAGTGTGTGGGCAGCTTGTGCTGAATTGCTTCTTCGGGAACGTTTTACTCATCTTAATCATGGATGATCAAATGAGCAAACTCATAGGATGAATTAAGGTTTTTTTATTTCAATTATAAAAATGATGGCTGAGTAAAGAAACCCATTAAAGCATGTATCTTTATTAAATTCTAAAACATTGTAGTCATCAAGTTTTACAATTACTTTGCATTGGAAATTCTGTAAGCAGAAGTTGGAGACAATTAAGTAACAGGAAATGATTGTGTTCCTGTCCTCTCAAGAAAAGCAGAAAGCAACTATTTGGCTTTGTATTCTTTGACTACACGTACTTAGATATAGCTTTGACTTTTGAAGAAATATACTGACAGGTGTGGCTGTTCTTTTAGTAACAATATGAAGATCCTGAGGATTATTACACTGGGGAGAAAAATTAAGTGGTTTCCAAGTTCCATTAAATATCTCACAAACTTATATTTAGCTACAGTTTGAAACAATCTTCAGATTTTTTTATTCTTCAGTGTTGACATTGTTGCTGCACTTCTAGAAAACAAGGTAAACCTTAATCAGGTGAGAAAACAAGGTAAACCTTAATCAGGTGAGAGTGTTTCCATTCCTATAATAATGTCTCTTGAGCAGTGAAATCACGACAATATTTATAAAACGTTATGCAGGAAAACAATTTCTCTACAGCCACAATAGTAAAGGTTTTGCTCCTTTCCTTTGAGGGTGGAGGGGCAGGGAAAAGAAGGAGCTCTGTACAGATGCGTGTAAAACAGGCATGCTTCTCATGGAGGAAATTAATTTCGTAAGCCCACTGACGAGTTTAGAGTCATGTGCAGATGTTATCTATTACACTCACAAAGCTCTTTTTAATCCGTGTCATCATAGTGAATGATCACCTTATATGTTACAATTACCTCCTGAGCTAGGCCTATAATGATGGTGGTGCTTTCCAGATTTGCTAAAACAGAAAAACACATCTAATGTTTTCCCTTGTGAATTTAACGGTTAATGAAAAAAACCCACCTTTTCCTTCTTCACAATCCCACTATGCCTAAACATTTTATGTCTGTCAGGCAGGCTCATAAAGCTACGAGACTGGCTTAAAGACTGTAACTTCAAAAATAGTTTTGGCATGTTTTATTTTCTGGCTCTTTCACAGTATACTTAGGTCAATTCTATGTATAAATTTGGAAATTTTTCTTTTTAATTGATAGTCTCATGTGACTACTGTTTCCCAGAAACTCTGCTTTAAGTAGATTAGCAAATATTATGTTGGAATAGCCTTTGCCTTCACGTACTATTTACCAGCACTGAAAGGAGAGAAATCTTTTTAAGTCCCAAATTTAGCTGAAGGCACAGGCTAAATCACTGCCCTTGCACAGGTTCCTTTTTTCAAGAGTCAAACAACCAGCTGAGAAACAAGTGCACCCAGTCCTTCTCACATGGAGGGCTGTACTGGAAACAGCAGGATGTGTAGCTGTAGGACCTAACAATGCCAGGACAACTGCATGGTTCTGGCAGGGACTGAGGAAAATATGTTTATACACACACACACACACACACACACACTGTGGCTTCATCAGACCTCAGTACTGCAAGACAAAGAATGAAATGATGACACAAGATCTTCCACTCTTCTTATATACTGTAAAGAACAAACAGGGATTAACTTGAGGATTTAAGACACAGTTTCTCACCATACTTTTGCTGACATGCTCTGATGATATATAAGATAGTAGTATAGTAGTTGTGCAAGCAATAAAATCAAAGTTTTATAACTATGCTATTGCTTAACAAGATTAGGTTTCTGTTTTGAGCATGTTTGTTCAACTCTTATTTTACCTGCAGAGTGCATAAAACTGAAATGGAAATAGATGCTGATTTTGAAATATTTTTGGAGTGAGCTTTTACTCCATAGTTCCTCAATACTACGCTGGTAATGCTGCAAGTCTGCCCCTGGCTCTGATCAGTGAGCTGCTAAGGGTTCTCCTTGTCAGCCCACTGGAGGTGCAGCTCGGAAAAGAACTGGGTCTGGCTGGAGCATGGATGAGTTTTGCCAGTTGTCAGAGGGTTGGAAGCGTTTTGCCAGGTGTCATGAGAGAGGGTTGGAGCCTCTGTGAACCTGCTCCAAAGCTGAGCTGAGGTAATGCAGGACAGAAGATGACGCAGCCATACCCAGTTTCCTTGTGGTCTGCCCCTTCTGCCTTGCCAAGCAAACTTCAGGACAGTATGGCCCAGTCTGTTTTAAAAGATTTTTTTCACACTGGATTTTGAATATATAGAGTGAAATTGCTGCAAAACCTACAGAGCTGCTTTTTTTTTTCCTTTTTTTTTTTTTTTTCACAGTAGGAATGTTTCAATGAGATTAAAGTAGTATCACAGTGATCTTCTATTTAAAATGTCTTTCATAAATCAGTCTGGAGGCTTTTCTAAGGCATTTTGGAGGAAAATTTGCTTCCAGAATGATTCATAGATTTTTCAGTAATTAGCTCAACAGCAGGTCCACGTTCTCTAAAGTAGGCACTGAAGCAGCCCAAATTCAGATTTAATGTCCATTAAAATGGAAACACTTTAGTGTTGGGTTTTATATCAGTGTTCTGGTTCTCAGGAAAGTACTTTTATAAAAAAAAGAAGTTTTCATTTTTGGGCCAAATTCAAACCAAACTGCAAGATGGATAGGTAAAATATTATTTGTGTAGATAAGCTTGATGAAAACTTAAGCTAAATCTGAATATGGCTTTTCAGAGACTCTGAGAGAAGAACTAAACAAAGAACACAAACAATTAGGGATGCAAGCTTTACAAAAGCAATTGCCTACAAAAGTTTGGACAATCAGTAGTGCTTTGTTTCAGAATTTAAGCCAGTCTCTAGTTATTAAAATTACAGTATCACAGAATTTGGAGGTAAAAGATATGAAGAGAGCACATGTTGCTGATTATGTTCCTTCCCCAGAGCATCTCACCTATATATGTCATTACTGACAGATGTTAGAGTAACATGCCATAAAATCCTCCACTGAAAGACATGCCATAACTGCAATGCAGCCTATTCTTGCATGCCATTATTCTCACTTGTAGAAAGCACTTCTAACGTGTGGTAACTTCTCTGTTGCCTTTTAAGACTATATATATGAAATACAGTACCAAATTGTAGATTGTTATTGCTTCATGACAAGTATTTATATTTTTGTTATTATATTTCTCCATAATCTTTCCTTCTGTTAACTCTTTCCCCAGTCTTTGAGTTTGTTTCTCTAAGTTATGTTATGGAATCTCTGATAATTCCTACTGGCATTTTTCTGGACTTTCTCCAAATTGCCCAAGATTTTTGAGATGTGGCATGCTGTCCCAGTTGGAGTACACTAGGAGATCTAGATTTTATCAGCAACAAGAAGGTGTAAGGATTACCTCATGGGCCTTAAACAAGATATTCCTTCTAATATACACCTTGTTTTTACAGCAGCACAACGTTGTTAACTCTGGCTTAGCTTATTTAATTTTCTGCAGAGCAGGTTTCAATGAAGTGTTAAAATGATGGCTCAGCAGGGCTCGCTTTGCTTCATGAGGCTTATAGAGTCTTCCTAGGTGGCAGTGTTTGCTGGCGGTTCATGGAGACAGGATCCTGAATTAGAAAGACCAGACATCCATCAGAAACTCAGATAAATAACTCTCTGGCTTCTCTTTGTAAAGAAAGACCATGTGATTTTTAAAGCTGGCTTTATCATGGATTTTCCTTATCCACAAAAGCCTAATTAGGTGCTATGAAACACAAACTTTGAGCAGAAACCTGAATCATGCTCACCTCCCTCGTGAAGAACTTACTGTGTCTGTGGATCGTGGCATCATCACAGTCTACCCTCTCCTTTATAAGAAAGTCTGCCTTTCTCTGATATGAACCATTACTGGGAATGAAGATTTTATTTGTGCAGCTCAGTCTTGTCTTTCTTGAAGAATTACATTGTATTATTGAACAAAAATTGCAACATAATAGATAAATGTGTTATTTTTGTTTAACGGTATGTCAGCTGGTGACTTTTAAGAACGTCACTGCAGTGTCTGGGGCTTGTTGACATAATGGCAATATTTACACCAGATAAAATGGCCACACTTTCAAAAACATTGGTTGAATTATATCAAAGACTATAACATAGTAAGCAGTTGCATCTAGTGTAGAGAAAGTCCCTTTAAAATAACTCAGATTTTCCTTATTCTCTACAAATTTCAACAAATTTATTTGAAAAGGAATTTCCTTTTACTTGGAGCTGTGGGTTGAATTAAATAATCTGATTTCTTAAAATAATAAAAAAAATCCAGTAATTCTGTAGCTCTTAATTTCATCTGTTTTGAACTTATACCCATTGATTATTTTACCTGATATATTATCAGGTGCTCAAGAAAGCAGAACAAGTTCTTTGGAATAGATTGTTTCAGTAAATTTCCTAGTGCAGTAGTGCAAAGTACCCCTCTCTGCTAGTTTTTCCATTAATACTTAACCTCTAGTTTTGGATTTACCAAACAACAGCAGACCATCATTCTGTGAAAATCCTGCATCTTTTTTTCAGCTTCAAATAGACAAACCGGTCAACTCCCCTTCTTCTCCATCTTACGTATAAGAGAAAGGAGATTTGCAAAAAGCAAATATATCTGGGGAGACCAGATGACATATAGCTGAGGGGGAAAAATAGGATAAGCATTCCAGCTGGGAGTCCCTCCATTAGCGCTGGCAAGGAGCAGCCAAAGTGCTTGCCAACATCCAAGTGCTATATCATCTATACGTGCACAAAAGTAGATCTATTGGCATTTGTACCTGTTGGTTTAAATTTACGTTTCTTCCTGTGAAAGCTTAAAGTAGAAATGTTGGCATCTGAAATCCTGTAATCACTGCATCCTACAGGCTCCAGCCTGGGACCGAGTTGCACTGGCAAGAGAAGGACTTGAACTGACTGGAATCAACCACAAGAAAAAAATTAGCTTTTTCCTCCCTGAAGGAGGAAACCGAAATATGCTATTACAACATAATGGTCTGGATTTTTTTTTTTTTTTTTAAACTTTAAACCGGGAATTTTCTATAGGGACAAGGAGTAAATAATTCCCCAACGGAAATGTGAACGATTAACTGTTAACATGGGAAGAGAAAAGGAACAGTGGAGTTGAGGAGAGAGAGAGAGAGAGAGAGAGAGAAGAATTGTCAGGCTGGAAGACCAGTAATTTAAATTCCTACACTTTATTTCTGCTGATATAACTGTATAAATCATATTAAAATAGCAAAAGTGATGCCGAGCCCTTTCTTTAGGTGCTGCCTAATGCTTGTAGATGTAACCTCAGAAAAAAACACCTTAAAATCAGAACGGGAGTCCTGAAAACGGAAGAGATTTAAAATCAAATACTTAAACTCCTTCTCCCTGGGGATTCCCGTGATGAGCATACGTGCGAGGGAGCTGCCCTTTAAAACGAAGTTTCAAATTTGGCCGTGCCAGGGGGAGGAAGAAGCCTTCCAGCGACCACCCCCCTGTGAGGGCTGCAGCTCGCCAAGGGCTACGAAGACGTGTTAGGAAAAAAAACAACAACAACTAACCAATAAAACTCCCAAACAAAAAACCCCAAAAAAGTGGTTTTGGCTGCCATCTGGAGAAAAAAAAAAAAAAAAAAAAAAGAACACAGACCACAGACCCAAAAAAACTAAAGGGCTTTGCATTGGTCGTTCTGCAAAACGAAGGCGTGGAAGGGGCGCAGCGCCCGCCGGTGGCCATCCCAGCGCTGGGAGGGGAAGGAGCAGGGGCGGCCGAGAGGGGCTGGCACCCCAAAGGCTGATGGCGAAGGAAAGAACAAACCCTCGCCCTGCGGACAGCGACCCGCCTGTGGTTTTCTGTATGTCAGTGTTTCTTTCTAAACTTCCCAGCTAAAATCGCATCAACAAAACATCCCCCGCCCCGCGGCTCTCCCCAAAATTTTCCGGTGAAACGCGCGGCTCCAGCCGCCAGGAGTGACCCCTGTCATCGGCGTCTGCAAGAACATAAACGAGGAGCCGCCGAGATGTCCCCAGGGAAGCTCCCCGTCCATTTTGACAGTGAAACGAGCTATCCACCCTCCCCCGGCGCGGCCGCGCTCTGTGCGCGGGGTTTCGCTCGCCGCCGTGTCACCGCCGGGGCGGGCGACAGCGGCACAGGCGTCACGCACCGAAGCCGCCGGCGGCCGCCGGGAACCTGGAAGCATCAAGGCAATGCAGGGGACAGAGGGCAGGGGCGGGGACGGGCGTGGCCACCCCGCGCCGGGGATCCCGGGGACAATCTGCGCCCCTCGCCCGCCTCCTCCGGCCTCGGTCGCTGTGCCGGTGCCGCCGTCCTCGGCAGAGGCCCAGCGACTTCGGGTGGGCAGG
Organism: Empidonax traillii; assembly: GCF_003031625.1. Taxonomy (NCBI): domain Eukaryota; kingdom Metazoa; phylum Chordata; class Aves; order Passeriformes; family Tyrannidae; genus Empidonax; species Empidonax traillii. The sequence continues at coordinate 802,305 of NW_020955467.1, read as the reverse complement.
AAAGGCGCTCTCGGGGGACGGTGGGAACGCTCTCCGCGCCCAGCCGCTGCTGAGCATCCCGCCGGCCCCGCTTCTCCCCCTCCCAAAGGTGTTCTCCCACCCCCGCGCCGCGTCGAGCTGCGTCTCCCCGTGGCCGCCCCCGCCGGGCCGGTACTTGCTGCGCCTGGGCAAACACACCACCCGGGCAAACATCCTGCGCGGGCAGGTGCGGTGCCGCCGGCCGTGACAGAGAGTCCTCAGCGGGTGATGCATGGGCAGCGCGCAGCTGCCCAGTAATCCCCGCCGGCGGGGCTCGGCGCCGTGCAGCGCGGGGGCGATCCCCCCTTGCCAGGTGCCTCTTCCGTGCACGGAAAGGCGCTGCACCTGTCCCTAAAGTTGTGTGATGGAGATGGTGATGCTGACGGTTTCCTTTAGGACAGCGGAGTTACTAGGCGGACCCGTTCCGGGGTGGGGGGCGGTGTGTGCGCCCGGCAGGGCATGGCACGGAGCGCCGCTCGATGCCGCCGCGGGGCCAAGCGTCCCTCGCTCCGGTGAGGAGCGGCGGGCGCCGGCCGCCAGCGCTCTCTCCTCTGTCGGGGCACTGAGGGTTCCCTGGGGTTGCACCCTCCGTGCGGGGGTCAGCGCTGGGGAGGCGGCGGCCGCGGGTACCGCGTACTGCACTGCATATCCCGGCCGTCCCCGCCAGCGCGGAGCTCCCGCCCGCCCTTACGTCGCCGCTGTCGGGGCACCCGGGCTCCCCGCTGGAGCCGCGGCGGCTGCCCGGGGCGGGGGGGCGGGAATTCCCGGGGAGGGAGCGGCCCCGCTCTGCAATGCGGTCCCGCTGCTGCAGAGGTCGCCACGCGTGAGCGCTCCCGCGGGGGAGCGGCGGGAACAGCCCCCCCGACGCTCCCTCCCTCCCTTCCTCCCTCCCTCCCTCCGCAGTGCCCGGCGGCGCCGCGCCCGCCCCGCGAAGGATTTTTGTGAATGGGACACGCGGGGAGCGGGCCATGACGTCACCGCCCAGCCGGACGCTGGCGCCCAATGGTGGAGCGGGGCCCGTCGCGCGGCCGCGGCGGTGATTGGCTGGCGGGCGCGCGCGGACGCCCACGCAGGCGGCGGCGGCGGCAGGTATAAAGGGGAGCCGGCGGCGGTGCGTGACAGCGCGGAGCGGCGGCGACACCCGCACCGTCAGCACCCTCCTCCTCTTCTTCCTCCTTCTCCTCCTGCCCGCCGCACCGCCGGTAAGCTCCGCGCTGGCTCCCGCACCGGCTCCCTGCGCGGGGCGGGTCGCGGCAGCCGTGTTTCTCTCCCCGGGATGCGGGGCCGTGATGCCTCCGTTCATGTGCCCGTGCCAGCGCAGGCGGGAGGCGGTCATTCCGCGGTCTCTCACTTGCTTTTACCGCGCTGGCACGGCGTGGATTGTCCGGCCGGGACCGGCGCTCCCTGCAAAGCGGTGCGGCTGCTGGTCACGGAGCCGTGGGGAAGCGGGGCGTCCTTCGGAAGGTGCCTCGTCGTTCCCGTGAGCCCCGTCGAGTATTGGGAGCTGGCAAAAATGAAGATGATATGCTAGTTATGATGTTCTCCTTTGAGTCCGAGGCACCGATGCTGTGAGAAAGAGATGTACATCTCAAAGCAGCTGTCTTCAATTATAGATTTTTTTTTTACAGGTTTTGTTCTTATGACTGATTTTTAACTTATTGTCTTTTCTAGTTTCAGAGTAGAAATATTTATTAAAATTAAAGTACTTAGTTCTTATAGTGTAATCTGAACTGGGGTACTAGTGTGCTGATTGCCAAGAAGCAAGCAGCTTCAGGTGAAGTGCTATCAGAGGCACTTAATTCTTAAATCTATTAAACACTAAACGTTTTTTTTCCTTGGTATCCCATTGCTGTATGTTCACGCCAGACACACTGTCTGTGACATTGTGTGCAGTAGAGGAATGTCTTTTCCACCAGTTTGGGGGAAAGTGCATTAGGCTGAATGCTAACAGCTGTACAAAACTGCAGGTCTGAAAAGCCACGTTTTTCTGTCCTGTAGTAGTGCTAAGCTATCTTAATATTTTGAGAAAACCAAAGCACAATAACAATAATCAAAATAAAAGGAAAGGTAACACCAAACAAAAAATAAGCTATTTGTGCTACTTGAGGCTAGGAAGCAATGACCTCTTTAGTGGAACTTACAGGATTGAGAGGGTTGGAAAACAGCCATTGCTTGATGTACCTCTTTGTTGTAGAGAGGAAATCATGGTTATGCTGAAGATTTCATCTTTCCTTGCTGTTTATGCCTTGGTTGTGTGCCAGATGGACAGCTTCCAGGCAGCCCCAGTCAGGTAAGAAGCTGGTCCCGTTGCTGAGTGCTATGTCTGAATGGTATAAAAACACTTAATATTCTTTGGAGGTCTAGGAGGGAAACAGATTACAGTAAATGAGAGAGGTGGCTGCTTTTTATGCTGTGTTTGGCATTGTGGCCCTTTGATTGCATCTCTAAAATGCCTAACGCTGCGCATGAGGATGGTTTGCGTATTCACATCGGTGAAAGACACTGTCAATGACATGCAGCAAAACGCATGTCAGACCCCTCTCTCCTGCGTGTGGCTTTCTGCAGCAGTCTGGGTTTTATTCACCCTGTTGTGCTTGCCTCTGCTTAGACCTGGCTTGGAGTCCATAACGGATCGAGTGACGCTCAGTGATTACGAAGCTCGGAGGTTATTAAATGCGCTGGTGAAAGAGTTCATACAGATGACAGCAGAAGAGCTGGAGCAAGCCTCTGAGGGGAACAGGTAAGGACTGCAGTCCTGGGCAGGAGAAAGGCAATGGAACAATTTTACATGTTTCAAATTTAGCTAAAGCTGTCCTAGGAGACGCTTTGCAGGCTCAAGATTTTCTTGGTTTTTTTGGGGTTATGGCTAACTGTGGTCAGCTAACTATTAAAGGATGATACTGCAGAGACATCCTAATACTGGTGCTGGAGAATGTCTTCCATCTAGTTAACCTGCTTCTATCTGTCTTTTACGTCTGAGAGTGGAGGGCGATTTGATCTTGAATGAGTGGGTTGTGTAAAAATATGGCAGCAAAAGGTATGTCTCCTAGAGGAGTGTTAGGGGTGATTCAGTCACTCTTGGATTCTCTGTCGTGAAAGTGCATGCTGTTGTAAGGCATGGAAAGTCCCTGGCAGAGGGGATGTGTTCCTCCTAATGCACGCAGCATCACTCTCCCTTAGACCAAAGGCATGCAAGAGCATTTGCATTATCCTAACAGGATTTGCATTGCAATGCATGGTGATGTATGAGAGACCGAGCAGCATGCTGAAAGATGTGGGAAGTTAAGCTTCCTGACCTCTGACTATGAGCATTCAAAAAGCTAATGAACATGCTTGCCCAACAAAGTTGGATTCGTTGAAAAATAATGTTTTCCTTCTGACTGCTTTTGTATGAACTTGCCTTGCATGGAATGTGATGCAGAGGGTTTGGATTTATTTTGAATTAATTTAAGTTAACTAACTGTAGATCTTTTTCTAGGGAAGAATTGCATGAATGTGCATGTTTGAGGTTACTCTTTCTTTGGCATGTCTTTATTTTTTTTTCCCCCCTGCAGCCTGGATAGACCCATTTCCAAACGCTGTGCCAGTCTGAGTACTTGTGTGCTGGGCAAACTGTCTCAAGAGTTGCACAAATTGCAAACTTACCCTCGCACTGACGTCGGGGCTGGAACTCCTGGCAAGAAACGCAATGTGCTGAGTGACCTGGAACATGAACGCTATGCAAACTATGGGGAACCCCTAGGAAACAACTAGACATGCTTATTTCTCCCTCTCTCCCTTTTTTTAACTTGATGCATGTGGATCTAACTTTGCTAACTTTGCTGTGTTCTTTTGATTCTGTTTTTGACAGAGAATGTTTGAGATGGACCTAATGTTAGGAAGACAGAGAATATAACATGCATACCAGGCTAGGGGAAAAAATTAAATAAACATGATCAGCACTGCCTTGACATTTCAAATGATTTTCTTAGACACTGATTAAAAAAATTCTAAACAAGACTCTTCATTTCTGATTGCTAAATGTAAAAGTAGATTCTTTCTTTTGTGCTTGCCCATGCACTTGTTCAATAAACCTATTTTTCTATAAGGATTAGATCTTCTTGGTTTAATAACTTGTTTTAGAATGTGAGATTTCTAGATAAGGTTAGAAAAATTTTACAGCTTATCTTAATGTTCAAGAGAGGCAATGCTAGTAATTTCTAGAAAAACGGAAAGATAACTTTGAAGTCAAATTTATACATATACATTGATATGTAGTGCTGTAATCAGGCATGCATGCAATCTTCTTGGTAAAGAACCTGAGAAGCAAAGAATTCAGGAAAGGCTCGTGCATATTCATTCAAACAAACTAGAAATGTAATCCTGTTAAAACACGTCCAGGTAAGAATTTTGTGTTCTTTTCCTTTTTTCTTATTTTACAATAGGTCTTTGCACTAGTATATTTAAAACTTGTGTACCTTTAAAATATTTATACTAATTTACAACTCACCTACATTATATTATCTTGAATTAAGGGCCAAAACCAGATTTCTTTATGGTTCTGTTGCATTACTGCATCTATCTTGTAATTCAAAAAATTGGCATTGGTGTTACAAACACTCTTCACTGTTAACATTAATAAACTGTCTTGTGATGGTTATCTGGCAAAAATCCCTCCTACTGCAAGAAAAAAATCAATGCTTTAGTAGAAAATTCTTCAAGCAAGGACTGTGTGAATGAGTATACCTTGAAATTCCCATCTACCAAAATTGATAGCTGCAGGCTGAACTCTGAGCACAGAACTAATATTGTTGAAGTCTGTGACCTATTCCCATGGTGAAGTGCTGTAGCAGACAAAGGTCTGATTGCAGGAAAGAGAGGTTTCCCTCATTCCCATTAAGTACCTGGAAGCATTATGTTTATGTGTGCTTCAGGCTCTGAAAGCAACTGGTCAGCTGGTGTGCACGTACAGCCCTATCAGAGTCACTGACAAAGCTCCAGCAGTACTCAGCTGGAATTCCACGTGTTTCCTGGGTGTTATGGAGCATAGGTGTTGAAGTGAAAAGTGAAAGATCAGTGCCTGCTACTGCCGTGCAGCAGCACCACAACCAAAATGCAGATCTGAGATTTTGGATGGAGCAGGAACTGATTAAGTAAGTGCTCTAGACCTTGACCTCCTTGGCACCTCTCAGTGGCCATGCCTAGCTGGAGGCAGGCAATAGCTCAGGTGTTGCTGAAAATGTGTCCTGGCTTAGTCTCCAGTCCAACTGCCCAGGAAAGTAAACTCTACCTTTTGTCAAGTGAGCTTGACATTTAGAAAGCTGTAAAGACACATCTTTTAGCACTTGTAAGCTGTGAGCACAGAAGGTGCAAATGCCTGCTGCACAGCAAGCCTGCTTTTTCTGCTAGGGAAGAATCTTTCCTAGTCATATCGTGCTTTACTGATGTCCTGTTGCCTGCAGGGCGTGTGCTGGGGGACCTAACTCTTCCTTTTCCTTCTGAAAAGCAGTGTAACAGCACAGAAGCGGGCGTGCAACACAGCAACCTGCGTGACCCACCGCCTGGCGGACTTCCTGAGCAGGTCAGGGGGAGTGGGCAAGAACAACTTCGTACCGACCAACGTGGGATCCAAGGCCTTCGGCAGGCGAAGAAGAAGCGTTCAGATATAAAAGGCTGTGTGATGATGCGAACGTGGTAAATACACTGCAGTACTCACAATCCCACAGTGCAGACAGCCTGTGCCGTTACCAAAGTTTTAGTTTTGCTGCACGAGTAACAGACCTAAAGTGGCAACCTCTGAGAAAGCAGGGCACGTAACAGTATAAAGAAAAAGTGTTACAAATAGAACAAAGACATATTTGGACTGTGAAGAAGAGCTTTTGTAGATGTCCAGCTTGGATTTGGTTGAAATTATTTGCTTATTTTACTAGTGACATTTCATGATCAACATATGGGTAACTTTGGTTTTCTTTCTTTCAGCTTGCAATGAGACTGAAAACTCGACTTTAATTTCTAATGGAAGCAGCTCCTCTCCATAAGCCAAGATGGCCAAAAAGAAGATTAATTTTTCATCCTAATATTGAAAATGTTTTATTTAATACAAATGAAAACATTTCTGTTATGTATAGTATAAGAGAATCTAGTTATTAAAGTTAAATTATTGTATATTCTTTTTATATGCAACTCTATTTCAAATAAAATGTGACAGCATCTATTATTTATTTATCTTCCAGCTTATGTGATCCATGCTACTTATCCTGGCCCTACTGCCAAATCTCGGGGATTATACTAAACTGCTGCCTGGCAAGGCATGTGTATTATACAGTGTGCTGTGCCTTGATGTAAAACAACTAACCTGATTGTACAGTATGTTTAAAAAAAATCACTTCAATAATGTATTATTTGTGAATTTATGCAAAATTAAAAAAGGTATTTTAGATACACTTGGATTGAGAAACTGATTTTTCATTTGGACACACTTATGGAAACTTTTGGCACTAAGCCAACATCATTGCAGATCATCTAGCCCATTGATCTGCTCCAGCATTATTAACTATAATACTAAGATTTGAGTCAAAAGTTCAGAACAGGAAGAAAAGCTGCTTTTTATATATATTTTATATATATATATATATAAAAATACCAAAACAACTAAACAACCAAAAGACACCACTTAGTAAGACTTCTGCTAGAAAAATGAAAAGAAGCCACACTTGCATTTAGTAAAACCATGGAGACAAATTTAATCATTTCTGGTTTAAGACTAAATATTTTTATTCAGGATGTAGTTCGGATGTAATGGCCTAACACACTCATAGATTTCTGTGTAAGGTCAAAAAAGTGAATTAGAAAGGAAGAGAAAAAGAAGCTACGGAAATGTACGTTTCTTTGAAGCAATCCTGAGACAGATTCTATTTAGGGATGAGGGATAAATAATTAGAGTGAGTGGAGAAGAGGGTAGCTGGAAGCATTCCATGGACTTCTAAGTAGTGCTGCCAACTTCCTTCTTAAAGCTGCTGCTGTTTCACTTTAGTAGCTGAGTCAGATATTTGTTTAGATTTGTTTTGTGCTTTACAGCCTGACCCTAAGATCTGCTTCATCAGTTCAGATGAATCCCAGAATGAGTAAAGGAAGGGGCCACAGTGGGTCACCTGGTCCAACCTCCCTGCTCAAGCAGGGTCATCCTAGAGCACGTTGTACAGGATTGGGTCCAGATGGTTCTTGAATATCGCTGGTGAGGAAGACTCCACCTTGCTGTGCAAAGTACAGGTTAAGGCTCTCACAATATCTCTGTCTGTCTCTGCTGCAGGTGTAGTAGCAAAAGAGAAGCTTGGTCAGCCCGATGCAGACGCGGTCAGTAAGGCCTCCCAGTGACGATGCTCATTCGTGGCTATGGTTTTACTCCTCAGGGAGCCCTTCAGCCCTGGTAAGTCAGCGTGCAAAGTAGAACTTGTAGGAGATATAAACCTGGTTAATAGGGAAGAGTTCCAGTGCCTGAATGGGCAAAGAAGGGACGTTCAGGCTTGGCTTTCAAATTTGTTGCCCAGAGGTAGCTAGTGCTTTTTTTTTTTTTTCCCCATTTTCCCCTGAAATATCTGAGTTTGGCCATTACTGGGTGTCTCATACCTGCATGGTGAACCACTACACTATCTCTGAGTAAGGAGCTGGTTGGGTTAGACCAAACTGCCACTTTTGGAGCCTGTAAGCATTCTCCACCATGTTTCAGGTATTTTTCCCCATTTTTCTTTACATGAAGTAGGGGGGGGGTTATATGCTGGGGTTACTGGGCTACCTCAGCAACACCTTTCCCTGTCACTGCAGGTCCTTGGGGCACAGATGGCAGTGTGTCTCTTTTGTTCCCTACTACAGCACTTTACAGCTTAATCTTCTCTGAGATAAAATACTAAGCACAGTTATTGGGATGAATACATGTAATTTAGTTATTCATATTCAATAAGGAGCCAGGCAGCGTTCCTAGACCCCTTCTGCCTTCAAAGACTAAATGGTCAGGCAGTTTATTTTTTCCATTTACAGACATTCTGTGCTGAGAGACACCTGAGACTGCTTTGTGTAATTGAATGGCAGCTGCACTGTCCATCTAGTCTAAAAACTGTTAGTCCTTCTTTTCACTTTAACAGAGTTATGCATTTTTTCTGTCAGACAAAGGGATTTTCTCAGACTAAGTTTGAACACCAAAACACAGACCCTACATGTAAAACATTCTAGTAACCTTGGTGCTGGTTTTTACATTGTCCTGGTTGTAGGAACGTTGGATGAAACATTTGGTACATATTTTTTGTTTAGATTGTTGTTTTCTTTTTCCTTAGGAAGGAAGAGCTACTTTCCTATCTCAAGATCTATTCCTGTTATATCTTCTGTCTCTTTTCTCATTAGAATCTCTGTCTGTACAGCAATTCAATGCACTCACCTATACATATCCCTGTAAAGGACAGAGTGCCAAAGCGCTATGGAAGCAAGGGTGAATATGAAAAGAATCGAGGACCTTTACATCCCATTCCATGATGTGAAGGGATAGAAACCTTTCACAAGGAAACTGAGTTGCTCGGTTGCTGCTTTCAGAAGAAGTAGGTTGTTGTTGAAACAAGAGAGAGTCAGAGATGTAAAACCAAATTTTTTTAATTATTATTATTTATTTTTATTTTAAGGCAGAAGACATGGTAGAAGGAACTGCAGAGATGTTAGAAGGTTGTCAATCACTTCAACTGACTGTGAGCAAGTGGAAGGAATTGTTTCCATTTTTAAAAAGTACTGTTCCGGGTAATATTATCCAAACTTATCAGCTCTTAAATAAACCCCTAACTTCTCACCCAGGAGCAAATCTGATTTGGAATTAGCATTTAATAAGGGAAAGTATGGTTTCTAATGTACTTATCTTTCCATTTTAATTACGATGCCACTCTAAGCATGCTTAAAGCAGGTGGAAAATATAATGTTGGTGCAGTATGTGTGAGTGGCATCAAACCCAAGTTACCTGGCCTTCAGTTAGCAAAGACACTACAGATCAGTCACATATGAGTGTTTGTATTCTTGTTTATGAGGCAGTATCATCATGACTATAGTTTGCTTCTGATATCTTAAGATATTTGTCTGTTTTCTTTAACCACTAGTTTGTTGTTTGGTTTTTGTTTGGTTTTTTTTTTTTTTCCTAATCTGTGAGCAAATAAAGGTTTTGTAAGAGTACTTCGCAAGCAAAGGCAAAAGGGGAAGAAATTTCCAAGAAAGAAATATCTGAAGATAATTTCTTGTAGACTATATTCATGCAGCTATAGAGTTTTTTCATTTGCAGACTGTTTTCTAGTGGTTTGGTTTTCCAAATATGGACACATGCATGACATGGGCCCAGGAAAAGTTATGAATTTTGCCCTTCTCTGCTCTGAGCTCATAGGAGGTAAAAAGCACCATCTTGTGGCCAGTGACTAAGCACAGCGAGAGGGGGGCATCCAGGGATCCCTCAGATGCTTTTGCCTTGCCTGTGGGTGCAGCTTCCAGCTGGACATGAGCAGGGGCAGCCACTTGGGATGATGGCACGAGGCAAACTCACCTGCTTGCCTGCTGTTGCAATGAGCCCCCAGATCTGCTGTGCAGGGCCACAGCACCACATGGGGTATCAGGCAGCCATGGACCAGCTGGTGCCCTACCAGGTGATGGATAACAGGAGCTAATATCAACATGTGTCCCAAGGACCTTTGCAGCTGCCAAAACAGAGATGCAGGAGCTGTTCAGCTCTGTTCTTCTTGTCAAAGGGCAGGCGGCCTCCTGCTCCAATATCTGACTGAGTTTTTGATTCAGGATCATTCACCAGGAATTGCTGCATGTATCCCTCGAGGATCATTTTGAAATAACCCAACTGGACTTTTCACTGTGTCTCTCTCCAATATTTAGATAATTTTTTTTCTCCCTCTGTTAGTGAAATTTAATTCATCTTCCTGAAAGCTTCCATTATCTGCAGTGTGAGAAAGGAGCAGAGTTAATGCTATTGCTTCTGACACTGAACACTGCCAAAAGCAACTTATAGCAGGCAGTAGTAAATTTTGGTACTGGTTATCTAATCCAGCACTGTCATGTCTAATTAGCAGATTGAACATCTCTACAAGGTGAATAGTTTAAAATGTGCTGGAGAATTTGGGTCTGTGCATTTTTCTAGACGGAACTGTCTCAGAACAGGTGAACCCTGGTTAGAGATAAACTGGGTGTTTCAAGCCTGGCTTTACCCATGTTGAACACTGGCAGCTCGGTTCCAAGCTGGTCCTGCTCACTGCTTCTGACAGTCAGCTGAATGCCCTGGCAAATGGAAGGGGTCTGCACACTGCACTCATTCGCTGCTTCTTTATTGTCCTAAAATGCGCCCCATCCTTCCCCTGGTCTGTACAGAATTGTCCTCTACTTATGCCTTATAAAACTGTTCTATATTGCAGAAAATGTCCAAGGAGTATAGCACCTATTTTTTTTTTCCTGCAGGGAGTAAATAATTCCTGCTTCTAAATTACACCAAGCATTGCGATACTTACTCTATGAGAATTCTGATCTCTATGAAATTTCCCGTTTGATGGAGTAATCAGAATCATTGCAACATTTCTCTTTTCTTTAGATTCTTGGCTTTATCACAGTTCTTATTTTCACCAATTACTCTCTTGGCTGGGGCTGAGCTGGGATCCCAGCTAAATTATTAGTGCCACCTCCACGAAAGCAAATATTGCCTTTAGGAGTCTGAATGTATACCTCTGGGCAGGCTTTTTTCCCCCTGTAATGTGTGAGAAAACACTCCCATTTGCATTACACTCATATTGGCTGTCCACAAAAGAATGATTACACTCTTGCTGATTTGGCTTTCTATTTACTTCTGTTGTTTTGTCACATTTCTTCTCCTTTTCAATGGTTTTTCCTAACAGCATCTTGTCACATCAGCACATGAGCCAATTTGGCATTGCATTAGTCTGTCCAGTGTCCATGAAGTACAGCATATATCCATTTGGCTTTCCAACTGCTCTTTGAGAGCCTTGAGGGGAGCCTACATGGCACAGAGTGTGGTCATCTGCAGGTGAGTCATGTTTGGTAGAGACACAGGTGCAACAGGTTTGAGTAACCCCAAGCAAGGCTGTCTTGAATAGCTGCTTCCAAGATAGCCAGCAAACATGAGCACTTGAGATGCCAGCAGCTACGCCTAAGAAAGGCAATTGCCTTGGGATGCAGCGAAGGAGAGGAAGCTCTGAGGGCTTTAGACAGTGAACAGTTTGTGTAATTACAAAGTGTGGATGCAGAAGCAGTGCTGTTTGGGAGCTGCCTGCCAGACATCTCAGGTGTTTCCCTGAGAGGCTGCCTGTCATGTTAGAGCATAGAAAGTGGAGAGGACAGCCAGATTAGTGTTTTCAGTATGTCACCTTGTTTTTCTTAACGTGGTGTTTTGTGTCCAGCTAAGAGCTGCAGGTGTTCCCTTATCTCAAATTCCCCTCTGCCAGCTCAAAAAGGCTTGGATGTCACTGTTTCTGGGGGCTTGAGGGTTGGTTTAGGGCAAGTTGTTCTAGGGCTGTCAGGTGCCCCAAAGGCAGGCTGTGCCCCAGTCCTTTCACAGGGCAGGAAGAGGGATTGGTAAGTTCTGCTTCTCCAGACTGAAGCCCCTGCCTTGCCCAGTGGCTGAGGTGATCCTTTTGGCCCCTGGGAGAGAGGCATGTAAAGGCTTCTTCCTACTGTGTGACATGCCCATCTCCTGGCATGACCACACTGTCATAGCCTGAGAAGGAACGGAGCTCTGTGCTGCTTTACTGCCTCTCCCCAGCTCCTGTCCTCCCACAGCAGCTGTGACCCAGAGCACTGGGTGTGCTGGAGGCTGCCTACTCCTCCTCTGCCAGGGCTGAAGGAGATAGCCCATGGACCCCAGTTGTCACAATCCTGGTAAGTTCCACTGACCTGTATTACTGCACAACCAACTCTCTTCCTGTGTAGCTTTGCTGCAAGTCAGAAATCATAATCATAAGGAACAATTTTCTTTTGCTGCTTAGAAAACCAGAGGGTTTGCTTACTTTTTGTTTGCTTCCTCTCAGGCTCTTTCTGCTGGTATTGGGTTTGTGTGACAAGGTTTTGGTAGCAGGGGTGGCTTCTGTGAGAGATTCCCCTGCAGCCCGTGGTGCAGACCATGGTGAGGCAGCCGTGCCCCTGCAGCCCACGGAGGTCTGCACCCTGTGGAAGTGATGCACAGTGGAGCAGTTTGTGAAGAAGTGCAGCCACGAGAAGGACTCATGTTGGAGAAATTTGTGGAGGACTCTGTCCCATGGGAGGGACCCCACTGTAGAGCAGAGGAAGAATTTGAGAAGCCCTGTCCCTGCAGAGGAAGGAGCATCAGAAACAGCGTGTGATGAACTGACCACAGCCCCAGTTTTTCATCCCCCTGCGCTGCTGGTGGGGCAGGAGGTAGGGAAATTGAGAATAAAGTTAAGCCCAGGAAGAAGAGAGGTGTGGGGGAAGGTGTTTTTAAGATTTGGTTTTACTTCTTGTTATCTTACTCTGATTTGATAGGTAATAAATTAAACTAATTTTCACAAGTTGAGTCTGCTTTGCTCATACTGGTAACTGCTGAGTGATCTCTCCCCATCCTTATCTTATCCCACAAGCCTTTTATTTTCTCTCCCATGTTCAGCTGAGGATGGAGAGGAACAGAGAGGCTTTGGTGGGTACCTGGAGTCTAGCCAGGGTCAACCCACCACACTGAAGGAGCATCCTATGCCTATTTGGAGTCTTTATACTTTTTTTGGTAGCTTTGCAAAGACTGCAAAAGTTCAAATCTATTATGTCAGACACATTAATTTGCCCATTATTCTGCTGACGTGCTTAAAAGGCTGTCACAGGTCTTCACTGTCTCTTACTGGGGAGGGAGCCAACTATTCTAATTAACATATATTTCCAAAAAAAGGTGCGTGGATAGTTTATAATTCCATTTTTAGCTTATGATATAACCATGTTTTTACATGGACCAACATCGTAGTTACTATTAGTAGTGGGTAGGAATGGCTCATTATTGCAAATGAATTTGAAGCAAGTAGATTGGGGGAAGGATGACAATTCTTCCAGTGAAGTGACTTCCATGAGGACAGGAAGATTTTATCTATGAAATAGGCTGAGTAACTTAGAACTGCTTTTTAACATCAGTCCTCCCAGACAGGCTGAAGAAGACAATGTTGTCAGGGATGTTTTTGAGTGTGTGTACCTTTGCCAAACAAGGTTTTTACTCCTACTTAATGCAGCACTCTCCTCATAGGCTAGAACAGTCTCCTTTATCATTTTATAGTTAAAGATACTATCTTAGCGTTAAATCAGTTATGAAAATGAATATTGATTTGTGTTCTTTAATGTAATAGAAGCAGAGAATTGAATAGAAAAAGGAAAGAGATCTGACCTTTAAATGCTGGAATTACAGAGTTTAGATGAAAACTGCCTTAGTTTTTTTTTTAGAAGATTTACAGATAAACAGATGAGAGACCAAGCCATTTGAAACACTTGATGTATATAGACTGTGAAGGCAAAGATTTTTTTCATGAACTTTATACATTGGCTATTAGTAGTTTAAGCTTATTCCTGGTAAGGTTACACATTTCAGTGTAAAAAAACTTTTGTGTGAAGCTACCGTTTCCTTCTCTTTCCTAAATTAGGTTCTCAGAAGAGGCAAAATGTCTTTATTGCACCCTTTTCTACTAAACAGTGGCAGAACTATGTGTTACCTTGCTCCTCATGTCAAAACACTGGTTTTATAACTGTGCATTTTAAAACCAGATGCATTTAGTATTTAGCTTACTGTTATGTCCTTGTGACTGAAGTTTTTGATAGGATTCGTGTCTATTCTGTTATTCCCGTGAGTTTTCTGAAAGATAATGGAATATGGCATACCACCATATGACAGCAGTATCTCCACCTGCTGAAATGGTAGCTGAAAACCTTATCCCTGTGTCCTGTCTCTTGTTAGCACAGGCTGCCAAAGCCTTCCATTCACAGAAGGAACAGCCCACGTATCCTCAGGGTCCACAAGACCTTTCTCTCACTGCAATCACCAGTAGTTCCTCTCAACAAAAGTTTTACTTCTTATTTGTGTATCCCTTACAACATTTGCAGAAGCTATGCTTTAGAGGCTGCCACTGGTGCAACTCTAAAGGTGTGGCAGGTAGAATTTGAGGTAAAGCCTCTAGTACTACAAAAGTTTATAATTTGGCAGATGAAATACACTTCTAGTTCAGTTGTGGATGGGGCATCTACAGCTTCTTTGGACAACCTGTTCCCATGCTTCACCACCCTCATAGTAAAGAATTTTTTCCTAATATCTGATACAAACCCACTCTCTTTAAATTTGAACCCATTCCCCCTTTTCCTGTCATTACATGCTCCTGTAAATAATCTTGTCCCATTTTCCTCATAAGTTCTCTTCAGGTACTGGAAGGCTGCTCTAAAGTCTCCCCAGAGCCTTCTCTTCTCCAGGCTGAACAATCCCTGTTCCTTCAGCCTTTCATCATAGAAAAGGTGCTCTATCCCTCTGATCAACTTGGTGGTCCTCCTCTGGACTCACTCCAAAAGGTCAAAATAAAAGTTAACTTGGTTGTTTCTTACAGCCAACCAACTTTAAGCTGATCATGCTCTGTCAGCCTCCTAAACTGTGCAAGAAAACTGCTTTCTCCATCAGCCTATGGCATCTCTAGCTATGGGCACTAGGATTAAATTTTTATATGGGTCTATTCACTTCTCCAGCCAGGTTTTGCTATCTGATCAGAAATTCAACCTGAAACCTGATGGGTTTCAAGAGGTCCAGGCTTCAGTGTACTGACTAGGAAAGACTGTGATTTGTTTAACAGGTGCTTTCTGCTCTATACCATATAATGACCTTATTTAGTAACCCATATCTCTCACAACTCACTTTTTCCTCAACTTCAGTGTACCCAATTCAGTTGTAATTTCTCTGGAGAGCCAAATATTCTTTACAGCACTCACAGAGTACTCTAAATTGTTATAAACATAAAGTGTAACTATAAAGCCCATTTATATTGCCACAGAAGTATGAAGTGCTTTAAGATAAACAAGAATTTAGACTTAACATTTGCATGTCTTAGTTAAAGTTATATCTGGGAAGAAGACAGGGAAAGGCAAAACTTTCTGTTTGAGCAAGTTTTTAGTGACTGCACAGAAATGAAAACTATATAAACCTGCTCAAGTTAAGGAAGTTATTGGTAAATACATCTTCTAGAAGCTAGAGGGCACAGGAGCCACAGAAAGTGTCTGGTATAACTCAGTTACCAAGAGGTGTGAGTGAGTCGAGTAACTTTTGAGTCTTTTCACATAAAATGGCACTTGATACTCAAGTTCAAACCAATTTTGTTCTCTCTCTAAAGAGAAGTGACTGAAAATGAGAAACGCCTTTTTGGATTTTTATCTGTTTTCAGAGGGTCTAAAGGAAATGAAATTATTTGTGTTGCTATTGGTCTAAATGAAGATGTTTAATATGCTTCCCATTTTTAATTCAGATTAGTTCAGTAATAAGTTTATATTCTGCAGGAGCTTCTATAAACTGATAAATGTTTAAATAGAAAAGGTCAAAGGTAAGTTCACGTGCATCGGAGCGTTGCTCTCAAGCAAAATAACCATGGACTTCAGTTTTTCACTAGTCTAGCTGGTCTGGTCAAAGCATTTGATAATTTTCTTCACCCCTAGACCGTATTTCTGTGATAATGAAGTCCTGCTGTGTTTTTTTGTTACAAGGCACGTGTCTACTAGAGTGATACACCAATCCTTATTTTGTCTGGAACTGAGAATAAAGTTCACAGGGCTTGCCCTAAATATGTAAGAGGAATGGAGCACCCTGACATGCTCTTGGAAGACCTCCCCAGATTCTGGTGTGTTTTGTTTTCAATTCAAATTAAGCCAGTGAGAGAAAAGAACTCTGCCATTGTCTGAAAAGAAGATAAGATGTATGTATCGATTAGTTTCTCAGGTCAGTTGACTTTCTCATTAACAGAAAATCAGAGGTACTGTGAGTTTGTAGGACTCCAGCATCACAGAAAAGATCCCCTCCAGCCTCTGTGAATTGCTATGTTTTCCACAGGTTTTATGCCTAAAGTCAGATGGGTGCTAAACCACAGGATGATATTCCAGTAAACAAAACAAGACCAGTGGAGTAATGAGACTCCACTGAATAATTCATTGGGTCCTAAATGATGCAGAGAGAGTTATCACAGTGAACAGCCCTGAACACGAGAGCAGTGCCAGGCACAGTCCTGCCTGTGCTCTGCACCTGACCTGTTTTCCCAGGTAGGCATCCACAAAAATGAATGTCTTGTATAAATGAGCTGGAACAACTGTGTTTGGCAGCTGTCCAAGAAAAAGAATAAGAATTCATCTAAGAATAATCAATCTAGTTCCAAAAAAAGCCTAGTTAAGTGCATGCTCCGGTGCAATGGACATAAAATTAAAAGCACGTTCAAGGACTTTGCTCCAAAGCAATGGACTTCTACACATCTTTAAGGCGAAACACATCTTCAGGCTTGTTGGCTGAAATCTGATGATGGCTCATAGTAAATATCATGGATAACTACAAGAATACAGACTATGTCAACACAAAGTGGGTTGCAAAAACCAGTGTGTAGCAGTAACACAATTTTAGCACATTGAAACATTCTCCCAGCTGGCCTTTGGAAGCTGAGAAACAGTACAGCCTCATCCAAAAGGTGTCAAGGTATGGTACTCCCACTGCTGTCAGGATTTAATAATGACCAGTGTACTGAGAAGGGAACTTAAAAGAGGGTGTCCAGCACAGACAAGCAGTAGTAGAGAAAGTTGTGATAGTAAGGTCAACTGTGTTTATAAAATGAACTGGCCTTTCAAATAAAAAAGTATTTGGAAGTTCATTTTTTAATGGTTCTGTGAAGGAGTTTCTTCTGAAGCCTGCCAGTAGTGATGTGAGCGAAGCATTGTTTCACTCTACAGCTCTGGAGGAAAGATCACATTGCGGGTGGGGGGGAAGGTAGAAACTCCTCTGTGGAATGAATTTGGAATCCCATCTTCCCACCTTCCCAAAAGAAGGTTTGTTCTTCAAAACGCCATTACAAACTTTGGTGGACGCATTAAAAGGTTCAAAATGACCACATGATAGTCTGATTGTTGGGTCCACACATGGCAGAGATCCACTGGCAGGGAGAATCGTACTGTCACTTCAGATTTGTTCTGGACTTGAATGTGGCAGCAATGACAGGTGCTATAAGAAAATAGTGGGTGATATCACGGGGTTTGTGAGGCATGCGGTGTCACGAGGGCTGAGGAGTTATAAAATACTGTTCATTGGGTGCCATCTGTGCTGTCTATTCAGTGAGGCAGAACCTTGTTAAAAAAAAAAAAAGAAAAGAGTATAAGCATAGAAGTCAGGGCAGCATTTTGAGCTGGGCAATAATGAGTCAAGGGAAAACTAGTATATTCAAACTTTCCCCTATGTGACTGTGTAACATAACGTCTTTTTAACACTGTATTATTATAACATCCAAGTATATAGTAAGATGCAGTTTAATTTAACTCAGCTCATATCCCATTTTAGATGTCTGGCTTCCTTCTGATGATGGCCACTGCTGAGCTGTCATACTATTTGAAATTACCTGAGAACAAGGTACAGATGTTCCTTCACAGAACAATTTTTTTAATCCTCTGATGATTTTAAAATATATAATTTACAATTTATTACAATGTTTTTCTTGCTCATTAAAGGTAAAGCTTAGTACTGTGCTTTGTAATCCTAGAGTAAAATTTAACAAATTAATCTGATCCTTTGTCATAAGACGAAAAAAGTTACTAATTTTTTTACTGGATATCAAATCATATGGCTTTTGGAGAATGTGACTCTGCTTAAAGACATTTTTTTCCTCACAGTAATTTGCGGGAGATTGAGACATGGTTAGTCCTAACAGTGCAGGTTTCAATTTAATACATCATTATCATCTTTATGCAGTAGATGATTGCTGTCTGTTGTCTTTGAATTTCCTACAGCAGATGTGCATACCACCTTTGCTGGCTACACTTGGTGAGACTGTCTTGTTAGGCAGAGCCATGGAAAAGTCTTAGTGTTGTTTCCCTGAAATGATACATATTTATGTGCTGCCACTGTCATAGGCCTCCCCCTTCCTGCCTGGTGACTGGAGCTATCTACACTACCAGGTACTTTATTCTCTGAGCTTGACTTGTAAGAGAGCATAATTTATAGGGAGAAGGGAGAGCAAAGGGAAACTGTTCATTCTAAAAAGTTATGTACTCCTGACTTCTCCTGCATGATGGGCTGTCAGTTTCTGGCTTGATTTTTTGTGATATCTCTGTCTATAGGGCTAAAATAGGATGATGTTCAGTTTCTACTTTTCTGAACTTTTGACATTCTCACTGGCTGTTTTCTGTATGTTATTCCTTACCCAGTGCAGATGTTTTTGCACAGGAGCCATTCAGCTTGGTTTTTCTGGATGGCAAAGCCTTAATTTTCTCTTGTGATGGGGGACAACGTTAGAATGTGGAGACTACACGTATTTTGTGGAAGGGCCCCAGCGGCTTTGGCATTCTTGCATGATTGGATGTTGCTAACAGAGCCACAGCCTTCAACTGCTGCTTTAAACTGACCTTGGCAGAGGTTGTGTGGTTTCTGTAGTGTTTCTTTGGAATAATTTGGGTGCCCTGTTTTGTGTTCCTGAGAGACTGTAATTTGAGCTTGTGGAAATCACGTGTGAATGGTGCTTGGGATCCCTGGGATTCCTCTCAGCCAGTGCTTGACTGATGCTGCCTGCAGCCTGTGCTCCCAAGGGACCTTGATGTTTTAAGACCCAATTCGGATCTGTTCCTCCCTTGAAACATATGTTGACTGGTAGTATTTCTAAAAAAAGATTATGTTAAAAATGGGTTGATCACTCCTCAGGCCATACTTCTAAACCAACTCTGCACCACGCAGGTCTCACTAGAATGACAGAGCCCAGCTGAGCACTGTGTCCATAAACAAGCCAAATGGGAAGATTTTTCAAGAAAACCTAACTTTGGGATATCTTGTCAAACCCCTGATTAAACTCCTTGTTTTGGGCCACAGTGCTTGTATGAGTGGGAAGAGCATGTGGAAATCTCACCTTCTCCACAGAGCTGTTAGCCCAGGTCAGGCTGTCAGGGAAATGAAAAATTGGGTTTCCTCTAACTTTCTCTGTTGCTTGCACAGCATTAAGTTGCTGGAATAAATCCAAGGGGGAGGCAGAAAAGGAGAAAGGAAGCTCATGTTTTCTAGTCAGAAGATTAAGAAAAAACTTCAGTGGCAATCGCACAAGGACTTTGGGTGTGTCTTGCTGTAAGCACTGCCCGATTACTGAGGGGGGTAAGACAGAGCAAAGGCTAAGTGGGGACTGAGAATGCACACAAGTGAGACTATATAAAAAGTAAAATAGGAGGAGATAAACTGGAAAGGGCTAAAATTCAAATCTGTAATTCCAAGAGGAAAGATTATTCTGCTTCTCCCCCTTTCAATTTTTGAGTGGCCAGTTCTGACTACTAGCTGTACGGAGGAAGAAATATGCCCTAGTCTTAACAGAATTTGGGATGCTATTTTATCTGCACTGTATTGTTGTGGTTTAACCTGACAGACAGATAAACACCACACATCCACTTGTGCATTCTCCCCCTGATGCCAGTCAGATGTTATGGAATATCCCTCTGGCCAGTTTGAACCAACTGCCCTGGCTGAGCTCCCTTCCAGCTCCTTGTACACCCCAGCCTCTGTGCTGGTGTGGTGGGGTGAGAAGCTCAAAAGCCCCAGACTTACACAAATACCATTTAGCAACAACTAAAACATCAGTGTTTTATCAACGTTATTCTCATCCTAAATCCAAAACACAGCACTGTACCAGCTACTGAAAGAAAATTAACTCAATCCCAGCTGAAACCAGGACAGGGATGAAATGAGGAAGAGAAAAAAAGGAAATCCAGGCTCATCAGAATGAACAGTTTTTGCTGTGTAAATGCAATTGCAGGATGCAACCACATCCAGTAGCAAGGGAAAGAAAAGAATGGTGGTGGTACCCTTAGGGGAGTTAAGAAGCACTGGTGTCAGTGACAGTTCTTACTGACCAGTCTGAGCCCTTACAATGAGAATAATTAATACCAGATTCCTAAGAAGGTGGTGGAATTTGCTAAGCATCCAAAAAACAAGCAGACCATTTTCAGGTCGTGACTATTTCCTAATGAACTGCTTGACCCCAGGGTCCTGTAGCAGCCATGACAATCTTCCTTTGCAAAGCCTCTTAGAATAGGTCCATTCAAATAAAGACATAATTACACCTCTCCTCACAATATTATATTTCTAATATCCTCCAAGTAATCAGAATCACTGCAGTGTGTGAGTGAAGAGCTCCTTTATCCTTACAGCAGAAAGCATATTGTGAGCTAAAGAAGGTTTATAATGGGAAAGGCTAATAGGAAAGGCTTTGAGGCATCATCACAGTCACAAAAAAGGCATGAGCAAATCTGAGTCTGAGAGCGATTGACAATGCTGCCCCTTTACTAGAAAATGCCCCAATGGAGAGTGACTGAGAACAAGAATCCTCTGCCTCCCCCGCAGAAAATCACAGCTACAGAGGGGTTGTTGTATATTTCAGTTTGTTCCCATGGTTTTAATCTTCTAACTGGCTCTAATTATTCCTATTCAAGGCTGATTTATGTTTGGCAACTTTACGTTAAAATAAGTTCCCTTTAACAGAGCAACACTCGTGCTTGCAGGCAGGAGGGGGGGAATGTGACGTGTTCAGATGCAGTGGGAAGCAGTCATCTGGCAAAAAAACTCTTCAGATTTTTCCTTATTTGCAGTAGGCCCTCGGTTTTTTGTCTCCCCTTGATGAAGAGCAGCAGCGTTGACCTCATAAGGAATTCCTTCCAGTTTGTTTCCCAGGGTTTTTTTGGTACTAATGCATAATATATTTAACAACTGCATATTTTTTACATGAGCAGTACGTAACACAATAGTAAGCCTACAAGAAGTTTCAACCAGCTGTTCAGTGTTATGCTGCAGCTCTCAGGGCTCTGCTTTCCAGAATGGAGCAGGAGTTCTCAGTATCCTCACTCTGGGACAGTCACTTCACAGGTGGGAGTGGGACATATCTGACAGCTGTGTAACTAGGAAAGCCAGTGAAATCCCAGCATCTCATAGGAACAAAGTTTCTAAACGTTTTGTCAAAATCAGCATCCAGGTGGTTTCCTACTAAGGGAAAAGTGAGGAATTAGCTGCCGCCTTCTTTCAGGAACTGCTTGTCATGTGGAGATGAGCTCGAGGGGTCTGTTAGAAGGAAGCAGGGGAACCGTAAAGGATGTAATGCAGCACATGGCAAAGAACTGAGAACAGCAAGTTTAATAAACAGCATGGAAATCTGTAGGAAAACAACCTTTGCTAGTTCTGCTGCCTGCAGAGATGCAGACTTTGCAGTTCCTTTTCGATGGGAGTGTGTTCACAGCACGGAGTTGGCTCAGCTGGGGAGGTGACCATTTTTCCAAATAAGTGGTAGTGGTGATTTGATCATGGAACAGAAAGTGAGACCACAGAACAAACAAACAGTTGAGCTAGAATAGGAGCCAGAAGTTATAGCCAACTGATTCTAAAGGTCAGACTGATGAGTCTGCTCTCCCCTACACACAAAGATACACAAGCAGCATGTAAATTGTGTTTAAAATGCACAAAGAACTAGTAATGAGTGAGCTCTACACTTATGAGTGTTACTTCAAGACAATTTGCTGAAATTCTGCGAAGTTTGTGAACTGTAACCATACATAGAAACAAAGTGAGCTGGTTTGACTGAAAACCTGTAATTTTCTAGATTAGCAGTTTGCAGAGATATGGTTTAGCACTAAGTGAGGGTTTCTAACTAAAAAAAAGAAAAATATTGTTCAATAGATATTGATTTATCTAATTATATGCAGGGTTTATTTAAAGTGGAGACTCGTCTGCTCTAAAAAAGTAAAAAAAAATTGTAGTGAGTGTGTCTGAGTGCATTTACTGTTGGAAGCATTGGATTCCCTCATATCATTCAGTTGGTTTTAAAATGTATAAGAAGAAATGCACTTCTTGATACCAAATTGTCTTATCTTTGATAAAGTATAGGTGATCCCAGGTTATGCCTTTGGTGCTATTTGACGTAATGAAGGAGATTTTATATGCCCCATGGTCATTAGTATTTCTGAGGAGAATAACTAGCACTTTGTCTGATAATTACTCTGTGGAAAGGGTGCTGGTTCTGCAGGCAAAATGGGTGAGCTGGAGCCCACAGCTCTGTGGAAGCCATCCAGGGGTGCTTTCCTGGTCCCACTAAGTCTCCATGAGTTGTGGGGACTGTGGGAATTTAGTTTCTCATGAACCCACTAATAAAGAGTGGCAGATGACAAATTCCTGCTGGAATTTTTTCCCCAGTTTTCATTAACCTCTGTAAAGATATTATTTTAATTGAAATAATCTTGACAGTACCTAGGAAAAAGTTGTGGGGGTTGTAATAGTAATTAAATGTGTTGTCAAAAATGATGAGCAGCCTGGTATCACTGGAAGGAAATTAAGACTGACCAATAATGAATCAGTAATCTTAATCCAGTTTTTTTCCTCTCAGAAACTCTTTAAAATGGATGGATTTTTGAGACCAGGCAATTTTAGAACAAGACAGTTAAGCAATCAGTGCCATAAAACATCTCCCTTTTAAAAGTCAATGTCATACTGGTGTAATAGTGGCTGATAGCCAGCCAGCAAGAAATGTCATGTTAATTAGACATTAATAACGCAAAATCTTGATGATTTTCCTGCATTTTGGATATCAGAATGATTGGGAATTGTATTCAGCATTAGGTGCTGGTGGTGGTGGAGTTTAACAATGATCTGCATCAGTGTCAGCTGTTTGTTTGGGTTGTCCAGTGCAAAGAGAAGGTGTGGAAATGCTGGCAGGCTGTTCACTGCCGTGAGAAAGATAGGGTTTGAGAGCCTTGGTGTTTAGGTTATGTTACCACAAGTCTTTTATTACTTGGGAGCTGTGCTAAGCCCTTTGGTAAATTACAAACTCCCTAAATTATAGTATTTTGGTCATTTTAAAAGCACCATTCATCCTTTAGATGAACTGGCATCAGATTTGGCACAAGAAAAATCAAAACTTCTGTGCTGCTCCAGGTTGGAAGGCACTTTCCTCTCCCTCATCACACCAGGCCCAGAAGGTGCAGGTGGAGCTGCCTTGGGTGCAAGGACTGGGTCGTTCTGCCCAGCACACTCACAGGGGGCTGGTGAGAAAGGCTGCCCAGGAAGCAGCAAGCTGTAAAAACAGCCACAGTGTTACTATGGGAGAGGTATCAGGAGTTTGAGCTGAGAGTTGGATTCAAATGGCTTCTTGGTAAAAGAGAACTGGGAATAGTCCATCAGTAGGCACCAGAGCTGACATGAGCAGGCTTGTAGGACCTGGGAGTGGATGAAGCTGTGCTTATTCAGAAAGTCTGAGGAAAAAATGAGCCTGAAGAAAGTTTATGATTTCCTTGGTACCCCTGCCTGAGGTAAAGTCTTCTCTACCTGTCACCAGTGAAAGATTTCCAGGTATTCTTGTATCTAAGGATTAAATGGAGAAATTCAATTCCTATGTCAGCAAGAACAGGGCTGGCAAGTTTAGTAAAGATAATCCTGCCTTATCCTAATCCTGCCTTCCCAAATGTAACCCAAGCAGAACTGCACCTTAGCAGTTAGGGCTCCTTTTGCCCTTCTGCTGCATCCCTGAGCTCCAGTTTGTGCTTCTCTCCTTCACATTTTCTTGTCCCACTCTTAGCAAACATGAGAATTAAAGAATGGAATGACAGCATGTCATGCTCCTGGTTAGAGAAACCTGCACAGTAATGTGCCCAAGATGTTTCACAAGGGAAGCAAGTTCTTTCTTCTGCTGAAGCTTTAATAGCCCATTGTCTATTTTGATAATGTGTGGGCACCTATCTACAATGTGTGCCTGTCTACACAGGGATTTTTTTAACCTCCTTTCTTCATCCCTAAAATTTAAAACAAGTCTGTTCATTCAGTAGAAAGCTATATCTCAAAGAGCTGTGATTTGAGGAAGAAGAAAATAAGTAGCAAGATGTTAAAGGAAGAGCTTATATCTTGCTTGCTTTGAGATAATGCCCAGCAGTGTAAAAACACTGGATCCTGTTATCCCAGGGACTAATTCAAAATGTAGTAGGAGATGTCCTACCCCAAGGACATCCACACTGTAAGGGAACTTGAAACATCTGAGCAAAAAAGCAACATGTAGGTGTGGAGAACAGGGGGGCAGCAACTGCTTCTTTTCTTCTCTGTTAAGATACGGACTGTTTGTTCCTCACAATCCTCTAAATTACTGTTGTGGTTCTCTCGTATCTTCCAGTGCATGTGGATGAAGGCTTTGGCCTGAGGGATGGTGACAGCCAGGACCAGCTTGCTTCTTGGACTAATTCAGGAGGGAGCTTTCTACACTTAGAAGTAGCATGGAAGGTAACCCAGCAGGCAGCAGTGGCTGGAGAAGCCCTAAGACAGGCAGGGCAGGGCATTCACTCAGTGAGCAGGACCCAGAGACAGGGACTCAGAGCTGTAAAGAAGACTAAAAAGGGGTATAAGTGCATAATGAAAAGGGGCAGCCATGGAGGACATCAGAAGAGGATTGATGGGAGCAAAATAGTAAGAGTGAAAGGGGCAGTGGGTGCTGAAGTTGGAACAGAGAGGGGAAAGCAGCGGGGACAAAAGTTCAGCCTCCTTGATGATGACAGTGTTTTGCAGAATTGAACTAAAAGCTTCCCTTGTGAGGAAAGTCTCTTGTCTAAAGAGCTCTGTGGATCGGTAATGATGTACACTGAGTTTCAGTGTCACTTTCCAGACTGAATGTAGGAAGGAAATGACCATACTTTTTAACTGATATAATAAAAACAAAAATTAAATGCAACAGAAGTGAAACATCTAATTTCCAAAGTATTTTCCTACTTTACAAAGCCAGAAGTTTAGAAGGTTTATTTTTTAAGACAGCAATAGGCAACATATGAACTACTTCTAAGGAAACACCTGTGCGGAGTAAAAGCAGTAACATACCAGACATAACTTGAGTGGTAAATCAAATTTTTAGTGCTCTGAATAATATAATTAAATTTTTTTCCTGAAATTATTTCATTTAAAAAGATCAGCCTACATATAACGAAAATTTGGTGTTATTCCACTACTGACAACAATGCTGTTTTCAAAAAAACAGTTTTTACAGCTTTCTTCCTGTGCCTCACATCTGGATTTTTAACCTCATTAAAAGTCTTTATTATGCTTTTAGAGCAGACTGTATTATAATGGAATTGTTATTTATCTCCAGGATTATCCAGTTCTTCCTTTCTGGACTGTCTTACATTTATCAGGGTCTTTAATTTCATTCGTCTACCAGCTGACCACTACAAAAATTTGAAATCCTCACCACAAATCTGTAAAAATGTTTCCACTTGCATTGGGAGACAAAAATAGAATAATTCCATGTCTTGTTGGACGGATGCCTAGCTGAAACTATGCAGGGTTTGACTGACAAGAGGATGTAGTCTTTGCTGAGAGCACTTTCTTTAAGGTTCTTTTTAGTTTTCAGGAACATTTGAGTAGATGAATGAGGAGAGGATTTACGCTAGTTTCCCTTCATTTTTGTTAACTTTGCCTGCTTTTTTGTAACTTTTGTCTCCTGCAACAAAATCTTTTCAGCTCATCGGGCTTACTGAATATATAATCACAAGCTGGTGAGTAGTAACTTCAGGGGTTTGGGTTTGAAATGGCACTCTATTCTTTTGTGTACAGCTGTGCTAGAAGACTAAAACCCCTTTGTGCAGATAAGCAAAACCAGAATTATTTAAATGCTCAGTATTTGCCAGGGTTATAACTGTGAAGTGTAGTCTTCCAGTAGTGAATAAATACGGTTCAGACATAGCTCAGCCTGCAAATGCAGTGGAGAGACTTTGAGTGAGTTCAGAATTATTTTGCATCTGAGTGATCTCTCCTCACTGTGCTGCACGGCACTTTATCCGTTTCCTGGGGAATGTGGACGGGAGCTCACAATGCACAGCAGGTAATTGGCTGCTTCAGCTGGAAAAGCAGAAAAAGGATATTTGTTGGTATATACAGAGAGAAAATGAGGGCAAGTGGTAATTACTATGGGGTGATAATATTTGTCCATAGTCTGAGCTGTCTATGAGATTAAGTCCATACTGGCACTTTGTAAGGGTAGTGAGTGCGTTAAATGTGAAGTTTAAGCAGTTGAGCAACTCTTTTTGACAATGCATTTTGGACTGGAACTTTCATATACTTTGAATGTAAAAAAGGAGGTGAATATGTTGTGTGATAATACAGTTTTTCAGAATGCTCTTCTGCTGCTCAAGGCTTGTGTTTCTGTATCTTATCACACATTTTTGTATTGTTACTTATTTTGAACCATATCTTCACTTTATGTGAATAGTTTTATCTGATGTCTGTGGTAAGTGAACATAGCTCAGCCTTTAGGAACTCATTTCTGTATTTCTAAAACTTGCGTACGCTGAGGCAAATATTTCCTCTTGGAAAAGGAAAGCTATTACTAGGTTAGATACTTTTTCTTAGTTGCACATGTGGCAGTTTCTACAGACAGACCAAAAAAAGCTGTAATGGTATATCTGTGTTTTTTGTTTAAAGTGGTTTATATCCAGAGGGGGCGTGGAAGTGTGTTGGCAGTGTAAAGCCAGTTGTACCAGGTTCCTCCTAAAATAGGGCCTTTTTCATACAAATTTTGTATTCTCTGCTTTTTCTACCTCTGCTCTCTTTAACTAAATGAACCGTGTAAAGTAAAAGCTGATAGATATTAGAATAACATTAAATCTGTTTTAATTTTCATAATATCATGTAAAACCCCACCTATCTGGGGTTTGATAGTTCAAGAATTTTTGCATACGGGTAAATATGCGTGATGAATCTTGCTAGAATTGATTGACACATGAATATAATATTGACTTCAAAAATCTTTGCAGTTTCGTGTTGCAGGACTTCAGTCCTTGGACAGTTTGATTTTAATTTGTTAGCTGAAAATCTCACAAGGAATCATGCATACTGTGTTGGAGGCTGAAATTGTGCTGCATCTGTAGAAAAAGACAAACATAAAATATTTTGTGGATTTGGTAGGTCTACATGGCTGTATGTAGAGAGGATACTTGGAAGACTGAAAAATAAAATAATAATTAAAAAAGATAATACACTGTTAGCACTTTACTATCCTTTACAAACAAAGGTTTGTCTCCTCCTCTTTGGTGAAGATAAAATCCAAATGCTCCTTTGCTTCTTTTATGCAACCTTGTACTCTTTGAGGTGGTTTTAAATTTTCATCAGTGTCATATGAGGTAAAATGTGTATTAAAGCATTAGGGAAAATGGGGTTAAGACATGCTCTGTCTAATAAAAGATATTAGTATTTTTTGGCAGTCATCCTTTGGCCTATGTAATTTTTTTTCCAAAGGGCACTGACACTGCTCCCGGGTTCTTTGCAACTATCATTCTGTGTAGAGATGTGCTTTTTACCCACTGACTTTTTTAATTTTTTTTTTTTTTCAATGCCAAATACATAATGTGTCATTTCTGGCAGAAATTTCCGGTGGTCAAAGAGAAAATAAAATGGGCTTGAAGAAAGTTTCTGGAAAGGCATGTACAGGATGGCTCAGACATGTGAAGCTCTTTCTTCCTCCTGCAGAGGTTGCGTACTACTCTTCATACCTCCTTAATGAACACAGGAGGAAGCACATATTTTTCTTGGGCCTGGAAAGCAAATGTGGTCTCAGGGTGCAAGGTTTACTACCAGTATAATCAGCTAGAGTGGCGTGAGCGACCGTGTGCCAGCTTTCTTTTGCCTCCTGTGTACCTGGCCCAATTAACTCCATTCTTTATTCTTCAGTCATCTCCCCAGGTAGCTACCTGGTGTTAATGGGCCATAAAATGCTTGGCACTGGTCCTTATGGAAATGTTTTGGGGTTTAGGGGGTGTCTCAGCCCTTCATAGGGGTCTCTGAGAGCGTCAGAGGTGGAAGTGCTGTCTGAAAGGAAATTCAGAGGACATGTACCTGTGCCCACTCTCTGATTGCTGGAAGAGCCCCTTTGAATAATACAGGTCATCAGATGAGAGCTAGATAAGTTTGGGAGAGTAAATTAATGACACAGAGGACCCAATGGAGTGAATTTCTGTTAATCACAAAGGGAAGTACTTCAGCTGGGATTAGATACTGTTGTTCTTATCTCTTAAACAAGATTTCTTCTTTGCTTCTGCCTGCCTGCTTGCCTGTCTCTGTCCCTCCCTCCCAAGCGGGGATTAACCATAACTTTTCTAATTGGACTTGTAAACGGATTGTGCTTGGTTACAAGTCAAGTAGCTCAGTTCTTTCCCTGCTATTGCTCCTGTGTTTTCTGGACTCTATCCCTCTGTCTGCAGAGCTCGATGGGGTGGGAGGTAGCAGGAGGCAGATGGTCTGGTGAAAGACACTCATTCTGCAGACATCAGATTGCAAATAAAAAGCCCTAGGAAGGCCTGAACTTCTGCAGTTGAAGCTCTGCAGGGAGGGAAAGCACCTCATGCTGTGAACCCAGCAGAAGGCAAGAGATCCACAGCTTTTCGGTAGGCTCATACTCAACTATGCATTGAAAACGTTTTAGCAGGCTTGTGACCTTTAAAAGAGATTAGAGCTAGTTATTAGTTCATTTCTACCTAAGCATGTTTATTTGAGTGGGTGCTCTATATTAATTGTGACTAGTGTGCAAGTGGCTTTTTTCAGTATTTCATAGAAGTTGTGCAGAGCCGAGGAATGTATTTTATTACCTACACCTATTCCTTGGGGTCTTCCATGGATACGTGCTCAAACTCAGGACATTATCCAGAGCATCAGAATTAAAACTGTTGATTGAAACTGAATTAGATTAGAAGAGATCTGAGACTCTGCAAAACTTCATAGCAAAGCCAAACTTCTCAGATCCTGCCTTTCTTCTGTGCAAATTTCTAAGTGTACCTTTGACATCCAGGCACTCCTGTATGGATCTTGTTAGCATAAGGAAGAGGTGTTGCCAAACAAAAACTAATAACCTGGCAAGCCGACTCAAATCTACTTGGAGTGATTTGAAGGAGTACTGAAAATCGGAAATTGGATTTCTGACTCATATTTTTCTGGGAAAATTGTGACATATTGGGATAATACACCTGCTCTCTGTCACTCTTAGTCACCTAGCAAATTTAGAACATTTTGTGAATTTAAACCTGCCCAGGTCTCCTGTCATACAGGGAAAACCTGTGGCACAGCTGGAAATGGTTGGGAAACATATCATTGGGAGCTCCTGTGGGGACGCAAGGCCACCTGTGCCATGTCTGGTGGCCTCATAGTCACAATTTCCCCCCTGATTGTAGAGGAACCATTTAACAACACATTTCTCTTCTTACTCTTTGTGTTTAGGAGGAAAAGTGTTATGTACTGCTCTGTATGCCATGCCTAGATCTGAAAAGTGACCACAGTATTCACAAACCAAATTACTTGCCTGATGCATTTCAGGGGTCAAAAATTTCTTCTCAAGTATGTTTATTTTTGGACCTTCATCCTCAGTTAGATCAAGTCACAGCAATTAGGTTTTGATGCTCCTGAGCTCTCTAACATGGAACTGCACATGATAATTTCTGATGTCAGAATGCCAACTCATCAAAATTGTAATAATACAGCTTTGCGGAGGAAACGTTTTGGTCAGACCTTACAGAGACCAGTGAAAAGCTACTTCTTGAGAAATTATGCTGGTTTGATATACTCACATCCCCGGACTCTGTCACTGTGTCACCCTGGCAAAGCCCTAATGTAGTCAGTAGAGTCATATTAATTTGACTCTGGCCAGGATAGGCCAGAGTAGTACTTAAAACTCGTAGTTTTAAGTAAGTCATGTCTACATGGAAGAATAATTAAATCTAAGACCTTAAATCATACAAGTGTGCCTGGGGAGGGCTGAAATTGTAACCAGAGGTGCTGGCACCTGCCAGATTTAGTTTAGTGACCTCTCCCCGCAAATCCAAATGCAGCTCACTGAGTTCTAGAATTGTTAGGGAAACCCAAAATGCCCAAATGGCAGTGGGCCACTTTCAGCAAGAAACAGCTCACTCCGATTCTTTTTGGGTTCTTGGTTAGCAAGGACTTAAAACCAGACTTAGATTGGACTCAACACTTTCAGCTGCTCTTCTGTACTCTCAAAGTGTACAAAGGAGAACAAACTCCCTGGTTGTGGGGTCTCCCCAGGAGTGGCTCACACCACAGTAATTTAGTATTTGCCTGGTTGAAACATTTTCATGTGTACCAGCACCCACATCCTTGGTTTGTCTACTGGGACACAGATATGTTGCCCTTCTCAGTGCAGTGGAGTCAGGGCTAGTAAAAATGTGTTGCCTTATTTTCACTGTTGTAATTTCAGAAGAGTAAACACAAAAAGGAATAAAAGTCAGACCATCTGGGTATTATGGGCTCTATCTCCCATTACAGATTTGCCACAAGAAGACGGTACATCTCGCCTGAGGCAGGAATTTTAACTCTGGCCAGGGCTCAAAGCCCCATTTCTCTCCAGAGCCATGCATTAAATACACCTTCTCTTACCAGCTCTGTATCTCCCCTGGTGAGGATGTGATTGTCCTCCCCAGATTTTGCTGTGGTGCAGTGGCTGCCAAGGTCCTGGTGCTGCAGAGAGGTCATTTGCAGGGCTAGACACAGGGAGGCGAAAGCCGGAGTGCTAAACAAACCTTGGCGAAAACTGATCATCTCTTGGCTAAACTCTTAATTCTTTTGGCCTGCTGAAGGTCTGCTGAGGGAGCCAGAGAACTCACGAAGCTCTGCAGCCAGCTGTGTGGGCCTGGTGCAGGAGTTAAAACTCACTGAGACAGTACAGCTGTGTCTTTCATCTCATTCACCTTAAAAAATGTGTCATTCCATGTTAATTATTCTTTTCACATATGTCAGAATTGATGTATGACTCATAAATAAGGATATTATTATATGCGTTGCCTTTGACACTGCGTAAGTCAGGCAGTGACATGGCACAGACCGTGTTTACAGAGCCCTTTTTGCAGGTGAGACCTGCACTGGGGTCCTGACTGCAGCACGCAGAGCTGGTGACAAGGTATAAAAACTTAAATTCAAAAAGTGTCTTGGAAGTGTTTCTCCAGAACAGAACATATTGCAGGTGCTGTATTTCCAACCAGCGAGGCCTGTGTTAGGAATAGCTTTTCTGTTAGTTAATTTCTGTCCTTAAGAGAAAGCTGCTTCCTTCCTCCCTTCATTTAATTCCTTTGCTGTTTTGACCTTCACCTGTGTGACTCGCTCCCTGAAATCCTCTCGGGAGGATCAGTGTCAGTTCTAATAAGCCAGCTGTCACTTTACACCAAACAGAAAGTAAGTGTTTCATTTGTTAAATGGGCCAGGAGAATACATCGGCTTTTTCTACCATTTTCGGTTTTCTTCTAGGGGAAAGCGTTTTACTTTTATGTGACTGAAAGTGCATAAAGCGGATTTGAAGCTGCAGATTTAAGTGTCTTGAATGAAGACTGTTATGTAAGGCTTTTCTTTATTTATCAGTTGGACTGAAATGTGATCAGTGTTACAGCACAGGGTCTGGGAGCAATGAATTTTCTTGTGTTTCTGGTAAGAAGATAAGGGACACGCTGTGTAAGGAATGCACTGGGAATTTTTCTTTAGAAAGCTGCACAGGAATAGTAAGATTATTGCACTGAGTTCTTGGCTGCTGATGCAGGGCGCAACACTGCTTGTTGGGAGTTTTGCCATTGCCTTGATTGTGAGCAGGTTAACTTTGCTCCATCATAGCTTTTCTTGTGATTATTTATTGCTCCCCTTCTGCTGCTGTTTAGTGCTGACAAGCACAACCTGTGCTTCTTTACCGGCTTGCACAGGTGGGTTAGATTTATGCTACCAAGCTTGGAAAGTATTTTGGAGTGGCTGTTGAGGGGGAGTGTCTCCGTTTTTGTGCCTTTGACACAGAAGTTGGTGTTGGGGTTTTGAATTCAGCAGCTTATGGAGTACAGTTTTTAAATGGTGCTTGAAAAACACGAAGACAGTGCACCTCACTGACTATCACTACAGTGGAGAGCAATCTGAGAAAGGAAGAGAAGGTGGCAGTTCCAGTGCAGGAGAGGAGGGCCATGGCTTTTTATCATGAACCAGGAGATTGTGTAAGTATGGTTATGGTTGTTTCTGTGGATTTGACTCTGTGGTGGGTTTTTTTAAGCTGAAAACAAGCCTGTATGTGGAGTCAGATGATGATGGTAAAACACCAACCCCTGGCTCTGCAGTTAAACTCTGGAGCCAGACCATCTTCTTTTGTAAAGTTAGGCCTTTTGGTGATGCTCCTGAGGGCACTGTCTGCTCAGCACTCAGGGCAGCTGAGTGTTTTCTTGCTCAGTAATGTTTGGAGGTACCTCCACAGCATTGTAGCTATATCCCACAGACTCTCTCCTCCCTGTGGCCATTACTCCATGAGCTCTTCAAACTTCTCCTATCACTGCTGTTCCATGGGAGCCTTTGCCAGCAGAGACTAAGGGACAGCAAGCTGCTTAGTGCATGTTACAGGAGGCTGCCTGAGCTTTATCATCCTTTCACCTTCTTGGCTGCAAAAGTAGGGAGGGCAGCTTGTATCTTCTGGGCATTTGGTTTGTCCTTGTCTCATGATCTGCATAGGTTGGAGACTTAAGGTCAAAAATCTCTCTTTGGCAGAACCCTAATTTATGCTCTAAACTAAATATTTGCAGTAACTGAAATAAATATTTATGAGAACGATTTAAAGATACTAAAATCTAGTTAAGTCTCCCATATACCATCCATCAGGCTGAGTGAGCTTGTAAACTGTGTATGTATGACAAATATACATCTATCTTCTATTCAAGTATCTTTCAATATGTCAGGAAAGGCCTTAACAATTTTAAATCTAGAACCCTGTGCTTGGCCCCGTTCTGCAATGAGCATCCAGAAATTGCAAAGAAATGGTTCTGGCTTTGTTGGTTCTGGTTTTGTATCGGATTTTTTTCTTGGATGAGTCTGGTGGATGTGTTCCTGAGGCTGTGACTTGCAGATAGTGGTGTATTTGATATTTATTAGTGTGGTTCTCCCTCACCCCCAACCTTCTTGGTCACTTCAAACAACTACAAAGGCTGAGGGAGGGGCGGGGAGCTACCTAATCTTTAGAAAAAACAAAACAAAAAACATGACCAAAACTTCTGGCCATAGCAATACTACACCCTAAACAAAGTACCCTGTGGCTATTAAGCTGCACAGCTTTGAATAATTGACTTTCTCAACAATGGCTCAAGTTTGTGGCTTTTCAAGTGAATGGAACCAGAGCCCACAGAATCATTGTCTGTTCAAGCCACTGCCCAGGTGGGAAGCGGTGCTGGGATAATGAGATAAAACTTTCTATAAAAAAGAAAAAAAAGCTTAATTACCAAGACATCTAGGATTGGCTTTATTTTAAATATAAGTGTGTATATAAGCATATGACCGTACAAATTTATATACAGAAGCAACAACAGGTAATTGGTGTGTAAAATGTGTAAGCAACAGATATCTTTCAGCATGCACTTTCTGGATGTAGACCTAGAAAAACAAAGAAGATTCTTTTATGGTTAAATCTCATCATGTGAGAGGTGTCAAGTAATTGGTAGACTTGGTATAATTCCTTACTGTTAAATTTGGAAAAGAGACAACATGCAATTCAAAAGATAGTTCAGACTTTTTATTTTTGATAAAACCTGGTCTGTGTCACTCCCCATGGATGTGAACACAGCTGCTAGTTAGGAAAATGGGAAGTTCCCTTGTATAGGTATAAGGCTGTGCAGACAGCTCTTTCAGTATGCTTTGAGAGTAGTGAAACTGGACAACTGAACACTTGTTGATGTTGAAACAAATTGTGATTTGTGAACTCAAGCTCTTTTCTGAAGTTGATATTTCTTCTGTGACAGTCTCTGTCCTAGAACAAGAAGCCACAGCATGATATAGCACATACTCTACATACAGTGAGTGTGTCTGTTGCAGAATTTTATCCTGTCCTGTATATAGGGATTTTATCTTGTCCTGTATATAGGGATTTTATCCTGTCCTGTATATAGGGATTTTACTACTTACTACTCACTGCATATGTGAATTAATAAAAATATAGGTTTTCTTCTCAACAACTTGCGATTCAGATATGGGTTTAGGGCCTTATCTTGGACATTACAAACACCTTGGAGGAGCAGATGTAAAGCATCAGCATGCTCAAATTATTTCTCTTTAAATATTCTCAGTTTGGCTGGAACACCACCTTACTCTCATCGCTCACATTAACTTTTCTGCAATCCAGTTGTGAGAGAGCTTTCTTGGCCAGAGAACTGCCCTTCTCTGTTCCATGTGTTAAGGATTAGCTGGTTTAGTAACTTTAGGACTACATTTCCCTTTACTAGCTGTATTCCTCTGAATACGGCTGTTGGTAGGCACCCACAGCAATCAGTAAGTGCAATGGTCCTGAGTGCCCTGCTGCAAAGGCACCATCTTGTGCAAAGAAGTAGAGCTGTTTCAAAATGAATTAGTGAAGAAATGTAAATCCCTGGGTTTTTTAGTACAAACTGCGGTTTTGGAATTAATAGTGTCTCTGAAGCTGGGATAAATCTTGAATGTGCTTCCAGGTAAAGTGTCCTCTAAGCTTTCATTGCTATTTTGTTGTCCTCTACAAATGGGGAAGCAATTTACTGCCTATGAACTGCAGGATTTAGAGAGAAAATTTCACATCTCCTGAATCTGTTTAACTTTGAAAGTTATAATGGTTCTGTGTGGTTGTGAGTATGTACTATATGTGTAAACCCACCTCTGCACTTACAAGCTGCAACTGAGTTTTCCTGAATAGGAACGGACATTTGTGTTGATTCCCACTTAGAGGTTGTTTTCATAAGCTTTGGAAGATAGGGCAACTTTTTAATTTTATTTATTTTGTTCTACTCAACTAGACATAGGTGTGCATGTTTTCTGGGGTTTTTTTTAGGGGGGAATGGAGTATAAGAAAAAAAAAGGCTTGGCTCATAACTACTGTGTGAGCTGAAAATGTGTTCCCAGGTTAGAATTGATACAGCCAACACCTGTGAGCTTGTTTCAGTCAAACAGCAGATGCTGTAAATTTCTTAGTAAGTACTTTGGAGTTAGTATTCTTCTCCTGATTGCCTAAATCTGTCCTCTTCCCTACTTTCTTCCTCTAAGCCTCCAAGACCTGCTTTCCCTTCGGTCTCTAATATGACCTCAAGCGCTCACTGTCTGTCAATCTAAAAAAGTGTGCAAATTCCCATCAAGACTTTCAGAATAGCTGTGTTCAGTGAACATCATATCCTGTTGGATCTGTTAATCTCTAGCAAAAGTTGAGTTGGGGTTTATACAATTATTTTCATAATATCATGCAGGGCCCTACGTATGTGGCAGAAAGGTCAATGATGAAATAGGTCTGGGTACTACACACAGGTCTGAAATGATGTAACAGAAAATTGTAGTGCTGGTAAGTGCCTTGTTGGTGTTGAAAGGTGTCAGTGTAGTAAAAATAGAGCCTTTGTTTTGGTCTGAGTGTCATTGTTTTGTGCAGATGTGAAAGCAGAGAGAGGATGTGCTGCAAATAGCCAGGACTGCTATGAACCCCTTTGCTGACCTGTTAGAGTAGTTTGTTCATAATAAAGTACAAAATGGCAAAAAATTTTGGTCATAGTTATAAACGTGCCACTGCTGCATTTTGTTTTTAACAAAAATAGAACAAATATGAAAAACAGGGAAGACAGAGGGGTCCCTTTCAATTGGATCATTTAAATTTCTGATGCTTCTGGATCCTGCAAACTCCCTTCATGATGTTTAGTGGAAATCAAATCACCATCTTGTTACCTTGCTCAGAGCAGCATTAAAATTAACAATCCAGATGAGGTTCAAAGAAGATTGATAGAAACATCCTGGTTGTCACATTGGAGACTATGATTGCAGCACAACTCCTCATCCAAACTAAAGCCACAGGTGCAAGGATGCTCTCTGGGTGCTAAGGATTGTGTGTTTTGTTACTGCACTAATAGACAAGAGAGAGCAATTTACTTTCTTTGTGAGGTAACTTAACTCAATTTGCTTTAGGAACTTATTTTAAGACAAAAAAGGAAAACAAAAGCCTCTTTCTAGAGATGAAAGCAAAAGTAGGACTTCAGCATCCTATAAATCGCTTCCTCAAAATGATCCTAATCATAAACTGCATAAGGGAAACACTATTTTTGACTCTTTTGAATTGTAAGTTTTAGTGGGAATGGAGGTGCCCCCTCTGTGGTGCTCAAGAGCAGTGCCAGAGCTCACGGACTAGTCGTTCTGTTCCATCTCTCACCAAAAATCTACATGCACAGAAAAATGATCTTGTGATGATAGGTTGTAATCCAGATAATATAGTTTGATTCAAGAATATTCTTTTTTTCCTGTCACAGTTTCCTTGGTGGCTTCCATGGATAAACATGGCATCTAAATGAGGTGCTTATAAAAATTTGCATTTTCCTAGAGTGAGGTTACTTCACAGACACCTGGTGGCAGATTTTGGAGCCATTTCTGTGGAAAGGCTGACAACTGTGCCTCAAGAACAGAAAGGAGAACTGTTTGAGATGAATCAGGTTCCCTATACTTGAGTTCCCCTTCGTAGTTTCTGCCTTTGTGATTCTAGTTGGCAGCTCTTGCACTTAATGGTACATTGTATGGGATAATTTTGGCTTTTCTCTTGAATCTTGCATTTTTTTGGACACAGCTAGGGGGATTGACACGAATAATTTCTTCTCCTTATTTGTTTGTATTTTCAATGGAATTTTAACTGTAATTCTTGAAATCTGAACACAACAAGCTACATCACAAAATAATAGAAAGTAAAACATTTATTATAAACAAAGCAAAACCATTGTTTATTATTGTGAATCTTTGTACCATTTGCCAAAGGCAGGCTGCAGTTTAATGGGCTTTCAAAGTAGAAATGTTAAATCAATCAGATCTATTTCTACTGAAAATAATTGTGGCAATTCTTATCACATGAATAAATTATTTTTTTAGAATACTGTTTTGGACCATTATTGCTTCAAGCAGCATTTATGTAGTCTACTAATGAAAGGTGTCTGTAACAGCTAACACACTAGGTACAGAAAAGGCTCAAAATTCCCAACTTCTTTCAAAAGTGGATACAGTGTGTCAGAAAGGAGAGGAGAAGGGGAAGAAGAATAAGGAACTAGATTTTTTTTAATAATAAGAACAGTGAACTATCCTGGGGAGAAAAGTTTCTATGAAAGGATAATATATAAAAAGTTTTTCACACTACCTCAAGTTTTCTTAGTTAAAAATATATTCAAGATTTCCTGAGTTTTTTTCAACTTAAAATACTTTTTTTTTTTTTCTGTTCTCCCTTCCCCTGGCCTATGTAACTCCAAAATAAATTGCAGGAATGAGCACAAGGGTAATTGGTTTGAAGAAAATGAGATGGGGATGGAAAAAATTGAATACTAATGCTAAAGAGGGAAAAATCTTCTTGAAGGAGGCAACTGACCCATCACAGGGTTGCAAAAGTATTCTTTTAGCTTCCAGGTTGTATTAACTAAATTGCTTTATTAGCTATCACATATACTAAATATAAGTAACTATAACTCTAGATTTTGGAGAAATAATGAAGTGTGACTTCATGTGCCAAGTCAATCCGTTCATTACTTGTTATGGATTTGATTCCATAAACAAAGTGCCCATCGGTGGAGATGAGATCATATCTGAGATGCCAGAGGAGCTCTGTGACTGTTCCAGGTCTCTGTAAAGCAATGACCAACTCTGCAGTGCCTACCTCCCTTTGACCTGGCTCATGGTGGCTGCTACTTTTGGAAAGAGTATTTCAAGGTGGTGCCTGTTTCTCTCTCTCTTTTTTTTTTTTTTTAAAACACTCTCTTCTTTTCTGCCTTCTCAGAAGGACCAGGGTCTTCATGGAGGGGAGGCTGGCTCATCCTCTGATTTATGGAGGCTGTGATGCTTCACTGTTTCTGGTAAAAACAAAGAAGCGCATTTGTGTAAAGACTTCTTTATTTTTATTTTGATTGCTGTGGAGTTTAACTGCCTCAAACCGGGGCCAGACTGTTTTCTGTCTTGCAGTTTAGTAACTCTGGCAGTTATGATAGCCTGCAATTACTGTACAAACTATCATTTTTTCATTTCAAAAGTTAACATTTCTCCATGCTTGCAGTATTATCTCAGATACCACAATTATGTGCATCCTCAGAAGGAGGAAATGGCTGTGGCACATCACATACTGTGGTGTGGTGAGTGTGGGGAAATGTATTTTGGGGGGTTTCTGTGATAAGTGTTTGTATGAAGCCAAATTTCCATAAAAAACAAAAATTTAGTTCGTTGTGCATAATGTAATGCCTTTCCTAGGAAGACTTTAGGTCTGCTAATTATTGTTAAGTGATTTATACATATTTGTAGCAAGGTAATTAGGCAAATTGGAGGAAAAAAAAAAAAAGTGAATACCCAAGGTCTCATTTAGTCTTAGACCCACATGAGAACAGGTTCCAGGAATCAAGAAGGGCAAAAATGTTTTTCTAAGTAGGCAGTGGTCTCAAAGGTTGAAATTAAAACCGATGTGCAAGGAGACCACTTCCTACAGGAACTGCTAAAACAGCAGATTGGCAGTGCCAAACCTGGGAAAACTGTGCTGTGTTGGATTTGTTTGTTCTGATTTGCTCTTTGGCTTCCTGGAATTTGTAGAGTTCAAGCTCAGATATGTGGTACCTAAAAGCAAAGCAGGAATAAATCCCTATCTTCCCTTTTTGTCAGGGGTTTGCTATTTATTTTTTCAGGCAATGTGCAATCTACATATGACAGAGTGCAAGTGGCAAGATGGGTTTCATCATTCTCTGATCTCTGATTAGCTGGACTCCTGATGGCTTCAGTGTTCTGGAAACTGAGGGATATTTGCACGTGGATTTGGATGTATAAGATCTACTTCAAAAATAGATGCAATTTTAACTAACCTTACACAAGAGGCATATAAATATTTCTGCCTTTTGCCAATGTATTAACTAGGGATTTTGAAAAGTTATGTCAATCTGTCTTTTGCCAAAAGCTGTTGGGGGAACTATGTTACAGCCCTTTAAATCTGATAAATTTCTACTCTTGTAGAGCTACTCTGTCAAGATAAATTGTTTTAATAAGAGACTAACTTTTTACAGGGATGTGGATTAATTTATTATTCAAAGGTAGTACAAGATCACTGGTGGTTTATTTCTCTTTCATGTTAAAAGAGATGTAACAATAACGATGTTCAAATGCTTTGATATTTTAATCTCCTGGGATGGCCTCATATTTCAAATTTTGCTTTTTATTCTTTCATGACAGAGCTTTTCATGACTGAGACAGTTGGTAAACACTTGCTTCATTCTGTAAAAAGGGTGGCATCAGCTGAGTTTGTTGTTGAACTATACAGTGTTGATTTGTGGAAGAAGAGGCTAAAAGTAACAGGGAAATATAGTCCTGAAGCTTGGCTGACATCACTGTTTGGCAGCCCATCTATTATATGAAGGCTTGTGTCCTCCTCAAAGTTCTTTGGAGCTCAGGACTGGCTTTTCTTGTGTTCAATCTGCTTGTCCTGCAGATTGTGGCTTTGCTCACGCTTATGTCTCACCTGGTGGAGGGGACACTGCAACCCGTTCCTGCTGCAGCACCACTACCAAAGGCCTTCTCTCCCAAAGACCACACAGAATTAATAGGAGAAAAACAGGCTACAATTTAAAACTTATAATGGCTTTACTGCTGTCTTGAGAGATGAGACAGATTCAAATGAATTGCTCTGCAAATTGATTTATACAGTTAGTGATGTACATGTTTACATGAAAAGTAGTTAAATGTACTGTGGTTTCTTAATATATTTATAAAAATTCAGTGGATGGCCAGTTAATAGATAAATTATTCATAAAATGATGAAAAGGTTGTATGGTAAAAATCTTTTAACTATGAATGAAAGAAGATTCAGTTCTGTAGTTATAGGCAACAAAGCTGGTGATGGTTCTAGAGAGTAATTCCTGTGAGGAGTGGCTGGGGGAGCTGGGGATGTTTAGCCTGGAGAAAAGGAGGCTCAGGGGAGACCTTATCACCCTCTTCAACTACCTGAAAGGAGCATGTAGCCAGAAGGGGGTCATCCTCTTTCCCCAGGCAACAAGTGACAGGAGAAGAGGAATTGGCCTCAAGCTGCACCAGGGGAGGTTCAGGTTGCACATCAGGAAGAATTTCTCATGGAAAGAGTGGAACATTTGCAATGAGCAGAGTCACCATCCCTGGAAGTTTTGGAGAAATAACTGGATGTGGCACTTAGTGCCATGGTTTAGTTGACAAGGTGGTGATTGGTTAAGGGTTGGACTTGATGATCTTGGAGGTCCTTTCCAACCCTAATGATTCTGTGATACATCTGTAGTCTCTTTAATCTCTTGGATGCATAAAAGCTCTCTTGGAAGCATTGGAAAGTTTTTGCATTTGATAAACTTAGCACAGTGTCTGGTGTATCACTTTCACACTAAGCTTGCTTGTGTGAGGTGGGGAGTGTGCTACCAGGGAGGACTGTAACCTGCAAAGTGTTACTAATACAATCAGATATTACTCTTCTGTAGAAGTACACAGTTTGTGTGGAATGAACGAAGCCTTCCTCTGCCTCTTGCTCTCTGTTTATTTTTCTAAGCAGGAGGGGGGATCACTTTTAACTAGCCAAACAAGTAGCTTTGTCCATTTTCATACTCCTTTGAAGAAAAAAGCAACCAGATGTGGCTCTGATTTCATGGTAGCAGGCTGCAGTCCCTCCTTGGACTGAGCACTATTTTGTAATATTGACCTCAAATACTCTGCAAATGAATGAAAACTATGACATTAATACATTAAAATATAAGCAAACAGTGAGAGAACTCTTGATAATGTTTATGGTTTGTCCAAAATAAATTATTCTTCTGAAATAACAAAAATGATGCATCACAGAAAAGGACTTCACTGAAGTTGTTTGAATGCTGAGCTGCTGGCCAAAGTTCAGTGCGAGTCAGCTCTGTTGACAGTAATACATCACAATTCAGTGCTGATCAATACTGGTACACTGCAGTGCTTGCTTATGGCATGACAAAAAAGGCTACTGATGAAAGGAAGCTTCAGATGTCGGTAGAAAAACTTTTACACCTCACTGTCTGTAACTGTAGCTTACACTTTTCTGCATTAGCACTTTAATAGTTCAGACTTTAAAGTGCCACTGGAAATTATAGGCAGTAGTGTCATTAGATCAAGGTATGTTTTTTAACATTGCAGTATCAAAATTATATTCTCTGGTCCAACAAAACTTTGGAGATGGAATGAAGTGCTTGTGCTGACAAGAAGGTAGTAGGTTCGCTTGATAAACAATGTTCACAATATCAGATCATTGTATTTATTCTGGAGAGCCCTTATCACTCCTTCGGGATGCAAATGTGGGATGAAGTTCTTTTTGAGTATTGCAGTGCTAGTTGCTCGTTTGAAGGATCTGTGATCTGTGACTTCTAGAGATATATGAAAGAAGACATTTCTTGTTGGGTTGTTAAATGACATTAATTTACATCAGTCTGGGATATCATGGACAAATATTCTCTTGCTGCTCTGTGCAGTTGCAGTAAGTTTGAAGCTCTCAGGAAGTATCAGACTCCTGCATTTTAGGTATAGTGACTGTATCTTCATAGTATGTATTCTTCACTTTCACAGTACTGATTTTATGATAGAGCTATGCTCAGATTTCTAGCGTTACCAATATGTGGCTCATGATCAACGATATTGGGATGTTTCATCTAATAATAGGCTTATTGTGTGTTGGGGAATCCTGGATTAGTGGAAGGATTCCTCAAAAGTCCTGTGCACAATGAATTCCTGCTTTCTACACGAGGAATTCAGTCCTGCATGGGTTTTGAATTGTTGGTTCAAGGTCAAGATGAATGGATGTGGTGGGTTGGGACTTGAACCCTGGAGTTTTTGGTGGTGTCACTCAATGAATTGATGTCACAGAGACGTCTATGTAGGTAAGACTTATGTTTTATTTTAGTTTTTTTCCTTTTTATATTATTTAAAGGGAGGGAGACAATCTTACATACTTCTGTATTTTTCCTTTTCCTAGTAACCTTTCAACTCGCACTGTGAGTTTTTATTTTTGATGTTCAAAATAGCCATTTGTGCAAGTAATTTCTGTATAGACTCTTCCAGACGACCAGAGGCTGACTGAGGAAAATGTGTAGATGCTTGTCAGCCACCACACTGTGTTATCCCCACAGTGTACTGCCACAGTGTTCATGTGCTAAAACAGTGTTGTAGCCTTTGTGTTGTCCCTTATTACTGAAAAGGACAGTACATGCAGAGACTCTTTGGGGCACTGCTAAAGAATGAAACAAGCTTACATATAATCAAAAGCAGCCTCAGTTTGCTGTCCTTGCTTCCTTTTTTCTTTTTTCTAAATGATAAGCTGACTTTTATCTGAGTTTGTGAGTTTTGATATCGTTACACCATGTTATTATCAAGGTCTTCTCCACTTGTGCTATTTTTCCTTCGTGAAATTATGTAGTCATTTGCAAGACCATTGTTTGCCTACGAATACATGTTTTGGTACTATTTCCTCATTGCAACACACATCTAAAGACTTGGTTGCTATGCATTGTGTTTCTAGTATGAAAGCTGGGAAAGTCTGTACAGCATATAGCTTTGTCTCTTACTTTATCATTGGGAATAGATTGCCATCTACAATCTCTGTACATTTAATTTGTCTAAAAAAATGCACTGGCCAAATTTTCCCATTTTAGAGTTATTCAATTTACCCTAATGGTCTTTAACTGAGAGTTATGTTCACACAATAGAGGATAAAATAGACTGAAAACTTTTTTCAGAGCTATTAAATTTTTGAAGTTGATGAGCTCCCATCCAGTCCAGAAAATACAGGTTTCTGAGTGTGTCCCATATACGTGTAAAATCTGGCAACTAGGAGCAAGATTTTTTGAGGCTATTGGAAGATAAAGGAATAGTGTAAGTGAAGAATGAGGAGAAGAATGTGATTATTTCTAATGAAGAGTGATTGGAGGGCTAGATGCCAGTTGTGTCTAAGTGACATCATGTCAAAAGCATAACTGTACTTAGGCAACTTGTAGGAAGCAGCCTTCTGCATCCACTCAGTAAGAGCACCTTGCTAGATTATCTACTGATGTTATTTCCTTCTTTGAGGTCAAGGGGAAACAAAAACTTTTGAGTGCTCTAGTTTTGTTCTTAAATACTTTATTTTAAAAAGAAATTCACCCTACCCCACAAAAACCTCAAAAAACAACCCCCAATATATTTAAGAACATACTTTGTAACTAAGAGTTATTAAAGAGCCTGATGCACATGCTCACTGGGAACATTGAACATAAAAGGGCTGAGAAACCTATATTGAAACCATTCCACTGAGCTAGACATGAAAGGGCAACCCAAGGAAGCTTCAGGAAGTTCCATCTGAATACGGAGAAGAACTTTACTGTGTGGGTGACTGCACACTGGAACAGAATGCGGAGAGAGGTTGTGGAATCTCCCTCACTGGAGATATTCAAGAACTGTCCTGTTCCATGTGCTCTAGGATGACCCTTCTTGAGCAGGGAGGTTGGATTAAATGACCCACTGTGATCTCTTCCAACCTGACCCTTTCTGTGATTGATTTTGGTATAGCTAATTGACTAAATAGGTAGGACAGAAAGGTGAACAAACAGGAAAAATAGTTCTCTGCTCTTTAAAATTATTATTTTTTTTTAAAAAAGAACTTACCATAAGTCTATAGTCCAACAAAGCAAGAGCTTTCTTAATTGACAAAGACCAAAACTTAATGAAATAATTTGACCTTAAGCATATGCTCCATATCTTCCTGGTAGACATACATTTTGCAGAATCAGAGTATGAGTGAATCACTGGGCTGTGTAAGAACCTGGGACAGAATCAGACTGACGCCCTAACCAGAAAACCATGTGTGTCCTGAAAAGTGTGTCACTTCCAAAGGAACTAGTGGGGAAAGCTGCTGGTAGAACTTTAGGTAGACGTGCTATGCAACCATCCCATATACGGCATTTAAAAAACAAAAAAAAGTTCTGAGTGTAAACAATTGCATGGGGGCCATTCAATATTGTTCTTACTGAAAGTTTCTGTACCAGAGTTCTTTAGTTTCTTCAAGAGTTAAGTGTCAAAGGCTTAGAAACCACTGTTACTCTATGTATTTTAATAGTAGAACAGCAGCCGTGCTGAGACAAGCCTCAGGTGG
Organism: Empidonax traillii; assembly: GCF_003031625.1. Taxonomy (NCBI): domain Eukaryota; kingdom Metazoa; phylum Chordata; class Aves; order Passeriformes; family Tyrannidae; genus Empidonax; species Empidonax traillii. The sequence continues at coordinate 757,927 of NW_020955467.1, read as the reverse complement.
CCCATGCACAGACCATGGAAAGTTTAGAGAGGTTAAAGGGAAGTGCCAAAGGACAACAAAACTGATTTCAGTGAAGATTCACAAGCGGCTTAGCTGAGAAGTGATGAAGTTGCTGGCCCTAATGTAGCAAAGCACTTTAGCAGGTGTGTGGTTTTAAGCATGTGAGGTTTTTCATTTTGTTTCCTAGGAACATGCTTAAGTACTTTGCTGGATTAGGATTCTGGCAGGACTGGAACCCTGGATATCTTTGCACATTAAGCATCCTAAGTTATAGCAAGAATTTCTTTGGGTTTTCATTTTTTCCTTGAATTCTGTACCAGAGTTTTACTATTTCCCTTTGGGCTGTTTCTGCTTCTTGTAGTGCTTGAGAGAGTTTACTGTGTTTTATAACATTTAAGATTGTATGTTTTCTTGCTATTAGGTAAGCAAACATATTTAAAGAGCTTGGGGGGTGGGGAGGGAGGGAAGCCCCAACCAAGAAAACCCATAAAACTAAAACTGGTGGAAAATACTCCTCTTACAGAGCTTTGAGGCTGTCCATAGAAAGATTGCAGTCTTGTCAAACAAGTCACGGCAGAGACAGAATTATTTGTGTTCTGGCCTGCAAAATAGAAAAAAAAAAAGTGAGTTTGAGATCTATATTTGCACTTAGCATGAAGACAAAATAAAGCGCACCTAGGAACAGCTCATCTGAGCTGAAAGAACTCACAGTTACCAGCAAACCATCATAAATGATTTATTAGTTCTGTTATAAAATAAGTATGGTTGGGCATGATTCTGCTTGTTTCATGACTGCATTACACACCTCTCTGTGTCTCTCCAGTGGTGATACCTTCCTCTTTTGTGAAGTTTCCTGATGCTGTTTTTATATATTATTGAAGTAGGAATTGGGGGACTGGATGGCAAATACTGGATGCAATGATTTTTTCAGAGAGTGTTGGTTGTTTGCCAGAACTAGCTGAATTAAATGGCTAATAATAATCAAATGACTTTTCAGCATAGAGCAACATAGCGTTTTTTCTGACTGATGAGAAGAAAGCTGAACAAAGTCTGGGACAGCTGTCATGGTTCAGGCAGCAGGACCTGGACTATACCTACCCAGTTTGTGCTCTTATAACTCGCAGATTTCCTGTTGTTCTTCTAAAACAGATTTTTACACATTGATGGAGAGTTTCCTTTGGCTTGAAGGGAGGGAGAATACAGCAGTTTTTCAGTGCAGAGAGGGAGCGTGTTCCAGCTGTAGGTTCTCTGTGTGCCTGGCTAATGAGTTTGCCTGAGGTAGATGGACTTCAGCAGTTTCCAGTACTGGACCAACAAAGAAACCAAAGGGGATGTGATTTCAGAAAGAATTTTACTTAATTAAAAAAAAAAAAAAAGTAGCCTTTTTAGCAATTAAAGGCTCTTCTTTTGAAAATGAGCACCATTTCTGGTGTTTCTCCAGCTCGATAGATGAAAAGTTGGAATTACAAAAGCATACCCAATAAGCTGGCCCCCAAAATATGATACTAGCTGCCTCAGTCACAGCACAGACCTAACTATTATTTTGAGGTTGCATAGGCTTTCCAAGGGCTGAATTGAACCATTCATTTCTCTTCTAAAAATTCCATTTTGGTAATGAAACATGATCTCAGCTTTAATTCCTAGTTCCAGTGGAAGTAAAAGAAATCGGGTCTACTTTCAGCATTATATCAATTACTGGTGAAGGTTCCAGTTTAATAGTATCTGACACTCCAGCACTATCCAAATTTTCAGGTTGCAGTGTTCACAAAAACTGTTAAATAAGTAGAGTGGTGCCACGCGTCGTTCATCTCCTTCCTGGTGAGCCTAATTCAACGATGGTAAATGTCTCTTGGAGCAATTCTTTGACCTTAGCTCTGCTAATATGTCTTTATTTAGGTTACTGAAGGGGGAGCACGTGGAAGGTATAGTAATGTCTTGGGCAACACATATAGGGTTTATTTTGGTTTTTTTTGGGGGGGGAGAATTGTCTTCACTCAATGCAGTATGAGATGCAAGGTGTCTATGCAGGGCTAAAGCATTTAGTACTCTCTGGCTTTCCCCTCTTCAGGCTGCCAGTGTGTGGAAATGCACTTAACAGTCCTACACATAGCTTGAAAAAGTGGCTTGTAGGATAAATGTCTGCTTGTTTATTAGGGTGGATTAAAAGACAGGAAAGTAAATGTCATGTCTAAGTACTAAGCTGTGCTGCTGTGCTGTGTAAAACAAATTGAACTTTACATCTATATTGCATTAGTCCAGCTCCTTCTTTGTTCTTGATTTATAGTTTTGAAAAATACTTCTAAGCCTTAATGTGAGCATTTCTGTAGTTGAATAATTAGAAGGAACAATTTGTGCTTTTAAAAGGAAGATTTTTTTTTAGTCACTTTTTGTTATGTATCATTACTTTTAAATTTCATGAACTTAAATGTGCTTGTAACTGTTACAAAATGATGAGAACACCAGAATCAAAATCTCAGTCTTTGACTGCAAATAAACATTGCCTTCATTCAAATGATAAGCATATCTGTTCTTCATTTTTTTTTTTTTAAGTCAGACCATTTTAACTATAGTGCAGTTAATACGGTGTTTGACTAATCATGAAATATCAGTTGACTTTAGTCAAATGTTTTGTGAGATCGAAGTTCTCTTACCACACAACTCACAGTAAATTATCCCTAAATGTTTTGGATCAAGTTGCAAAATTTTTGTTAAAGCAGCTAAATATTTTTCTGCTTCATTCAAAAAGTCTTCAAATTATTTTTATTTTTAAATTATATTTTGTATACCCTAGTTAATAGTAACAACAGAAAGGATTTTTTTGAACTAGCTTGTTATTGGTAAATTCCTAATATTTACAAAATTTAAATTATATATCCTGCAGAGGCCTTTCTGAATCATACAGTTTCATCTTGTGCTCTGATCCTACAGGAAAGTAGATTTTCATTTTCACTTGCTGGCCCTACACTTCAAGATAAAAACAAGTGTGTGGGGGAAAGGAAGTGTAGGATTTACCACTGAGTGTTTCTGTTGGGCAGTAGTACCCAGAGATGCTGCCTTTCCCCAGCGATAGTTTGCTGTGTTGCATATGCTGAATTCTAGTTCATTTCCTCTTCAGGACAGAGAGGAAAAATTTCAGAGAAAGTACAATATCTGGAAATCTACATTAAAAAACTTGGGCCATAGCACAATGTTTTAAGATTCCAGCTCTCTATAGCAAGCGTAGTGAGCCACATTTTCAGCTGGCATAACCTGGCACTGCTCCATGATTGCCATCTCTTGTTGGCATCTGTGTTGTCCTCCAGTAAAACAGATGATGTTGATTCACTGTAGGTTGTGTTCCTAATGAACCTATATTACAACATTACGTTCTGATTCAGAAAAGTGATTTTTCCAGTTCATATGTCAGATGTGTAGCTTGTGTTATTCTGGGATCCATATATTTGACCCAGAAAATAAGTATTAACCAATTTTAGAAAATACTTTTTCTTTTTTGTTACTATACTTTCTGTATTTGGCAATCTGGTCTCTTGAATCTGATCTGATTTCTTGAGAGTTAGTGTCCTTCAACATCTACTTCATGAGATCTACTGGCAGGTAGAGGAAAAAACATCATTGAAGACTTGTTCACTAGGATATAATGGTCTGTTGATCATTAGCCGTCTTTAGAAGACAGATGGAGAACCACCAACAGATTAAATAGGTGGAAAATATCTATGCAAGAACTTTGCTGTAATCAGAAACAAACCATTAGAAAAATATTGTGAGAAAGTCTTTGAGGGTTGGCTGGGTTATATATTTTCCCAGGCACTGCAGTTGGGAAAACCAGCCTGTGGGAGTCAAGCACATGAGTAATTAAAACGTGGTCAACTCATTCTCAAAGATCAAGGTCTGAGTAATTTTCAAATGTCGAATTTCTTTATATAAGGAAACTACACTGTCAAGCACACAATGCATATAGGGCTTGAATGTGCCTTTTCGGCCCAAGTGCAAGGGAGTTTAAATTGTTTGATTGTACTGATCCTGGACTGACCTTTTGGTATTTCATTTTTTCCACCTCCTGTTTGTTACAGGCCAAGTAAGGTGTTTCAGAATGTGTGCCTGATTGTGTTTTAAAAGCAGCATTTGAGTCACAAAAAATCATTCTGATATTGTGTGATGGAGCAGGCAGATGAAAGGGTTGATGACAACCCCTGCCACGACAGTGACAGTCTGAAACATGCTCTTGTTTCTTGAACTTGTGTCTTTAGTACCAGTTTAACACAGTAAAATTTAGAGTAGGTAAAAGACAGCTCCTGGAAGTCTGTAGCCACTAATACCAGTTCAAGCTGATGACTGGGGTTATATTTTCTTTAAAAAACATGCTATTTAATACCAGTTTTTGTCTTGGAGCCGGAAAAGTTTATGTATATTGGACTCTGAAACTCCTGTTTCAAAACATGGCATTGAAATGACAAATTTACTCCTTGCCTGCTGGAACACGCTCTTGTTTTGGTTTCTTTCTAAGCTGTTTAATTAAGATAGAAGAATACCTAACCTCTGCTGGAAACTTTGGTTTCTTTTGCTGCTTCTGTTAGCTAGGCAGCCTGATGTACTACATCAGGTGCAGATGTTCTAGGGATTGCATTTACATAAATGCTTGAAGTTTTCTGCGATGGTTCATATTCAAGACAGTGCAGGGAACCAAAGTCACCATTATCTCTTGGACATTGTGTTTCTCAGGAAAGCAGCACTAGATGTGCCAAAGTAAGTAATAGTAGTGAAGAGGGTGATCTGGCTGCTTTAGTCCCTCTACACACAATGCTTGCCCATTTACATGAAATCCCACTAGAAAGGTCTGAGGGGTTGCAACAGCTGTACTGAGAAAAGAAAGTGAACTTGAAACACTCTATGTAGTGATTTTTTTGCATATTTGATCTATTGCGTCTTAAGAAACATGCTTTCCTTTTATTTTTCTAGATCTGATTTCTGTCCCTTGCAGTTTCTCCTTTCTCTCTCCTACAGTCTACAACTATTCTGCCAAATGAAAATAAGAAAACATACTGACTATGTATATATGGAGGAAGTGGTTTCCCTCTTGGAAATGGTGGCCATGTGAAAGCTATAAATGCTGATACCAAAACTATAGTTGATTGTACGGATGTGGGCCCTGTAAAAAAGGGAAATGGGTTCCCTTTGCTAGCTAAAGGGAAAAATCTTGTTATTGCTTAGGCTTTTTGCCAAGGTGCAGCTGAAGTAAGATTATTTTAGGTGTGTGATGTGTAACAGCTTTTTGTCTCTTTTTCTGTTTTGTATAAGGCACTTGTAGGAACGTGTCTATGAACAAAAGCCATTCTGATTCCATATTTTCATAGACTTGTACCTGAAAAGGTGAGTGCATACTTTGACAACTGAGCATGGAACAGGGCTTCTAGTGCTGCCTTCAGCTGTGAGTTGGTCCTGCTCAGCTCCCTGACACAGTAACTGTGGTGGATGGGCAGACACAAGGCAGATCCTGCTCTTGCTCTTCCCGTTGCATTGCTGGTGAGAAGATTTAACAGCTGGAAGTGGTCAGAGTAGCAACTGATGACAGTAGAGTGGGAGGCAAAACTTGGGAGACTGCAGTGTCAGTACATGCAGAGCTCTGTTCTCTTTGCTTTCTCCAAGCGTCCATGCAAACCACCAGAGACCTTCTTACCCGCCCCGACTTACAGTACTGATTTAATACAAACATGGTGTTGGTTCTCATCCTGAGAAAATGTAGATCTATGAACAGGAGATGGATAAAAATTTGGAGCTGAATTTGTCTAGAATTGTTAGAATATGACCATGGTGCGTGGCACTGTTAAACACCAGTGTAGAGTCAGTGTCGTGGTTTTGCCCAGTCGGTCAGCCCTTGGGGCTGAGAATGGTTTTGTCCTGGTGAAGTTCCCGACAAGAAGCCAATTAAAATTCTCAGTAATGCCTTTGCTAATTACATTTTTAAGAAAACAGAAGAGAAGACTTCTTGTGCAGTTAAAATTAGGGGCAGCAGCCATGTAGAAGAGCAGCGGGCCCGAGCAGGGCCAGGCTCCCTCCTCCCCTGGCCTGGGCCGGTGGGGTGGGGGGGGACAAGTGTAGCACTGAAGTCTCCCTTTCTCTTCTGTAAGCAAGTGAAGGAAAAAAAAAAAGTTTAAAAGACTGACTACTTGGACGAGAAACCGCTGTGAAAGAATTTCAACTGAGAGATAACGCAGCCTCCAAGGTCAAAGCTGGCAGCTGAAGCTGCAGTAAGAGAAATAAAGTGTGAAAGGGGAGGGCTTGCTTCTTTCCCCCCCTTTTCACTCTCTCTTTTCAGCAGGGAAAAGACTAAAAAGTAATCCCTGTTACCTTTAGAAGATTGTTGGGGGGGAGGAGACCCCCATGAGGCTCACAGAAGAGCTTGTGGATGTACCAGAGAACCAGAGACTTCATGAGAGGGACTGAGATGAGACAAAGTCCTGTTGAAGATTTGTTACCCTGAGAGAGACGAAACTCACGCTGGAGCGAGATGGCTCGTGTGAGGTACTGGGATCTGTGTGTGGGATCCGTACTGCTGCTGCAGATTTGTGACCCTGAGAGAAACTTCACGTTGGAGCACAGATGGCTCGGGTGAGATGTGGGGATCCAAGTGAGGGATCCATGCTAAACTCCCATGGGGAGGGACCTCCATAGGGAAACAGGGGTGGACTCTTAAGCCATTATCCCCTGTAACCCTGTGGAAGAAGATCCATGGTAGGCAAGTGTCCCCTTGCAAGTCCATGGAAGAGAAGACCCTTCAAGACCTGGGTAACCCCCCAGCCTCTGCCCTTAGCCCAGGAGGGGGGTAGGCCCCGCCCTGGAGGCCGACACAGAGAAGGAACAAGAGTTTCAGCTGCGACGAGAGTTACTGGAGAGAGAACTGGAACTCCGAGAATGGAGAAAAGGACGACTACTCCTCCTTGGACTGATATATAAAAGGGGGAGGAGTATTTCTGTAAATACATAGTATTTTACCTAAATAGCATTACTATACATGTAGTTCTTTAGTAGTTTTTATTTTAATTTATTTTACTAGTAATAAATACTCATATTATTTTCCCCAAATCCTGTCTCTCTTGTCTGCATAAACCTTTTCTCAACTAATAATAATTGTGTGAGGGGTGTGAAAGCAAACTGACTCAGAGCAAAACCACGACAGTCAGTGAGCTGCAGAGTTTTACACCCATCACTCAAATAGAGATTTGCTATTGAAATTCTGTTTTACTTCTTCCTTATAAGGTATAAACTTTGGTACTTTTATATCCACTTTATTTTTTTTTTTTTCGTCTGGGACCTTCACTTTGCTGTAAGTTGCAAAATTAGTTAATCAATATGTTTTCTTTAAAGAAAAAATCAGGAATGAATATTCAGTAGCCATAAAAATGCTCCAGAGATTGATATCTAATAGAGATGAAATAAAAAGCAGAAGCTGATTAGAATTCCAGAAAATAAGATATTCATCTATTTATAGGAATTTGAGTCTTTGTATGCCAGATTTTGTAATTTAATGCTGAGAACATCCTTGATTTTAAGCACTTCTGGAGAAATCATTAAATGAAGGAAAAGCAAAAGCAATGTTTAAAGAGCCAAGTTATGTTGATTTACAAAAGAAAAACGTAGCCAACGTGAATTGTCTGGTTGAAGGATACATGAGTAAAATGGAACACTGTGCTGTGTCTAAAATGTGCTCTCATCATCGTTGAAGCATTGCCCCATGCCAGGGACTTACTGTCTCCAACACAGACTGATGTGCTGAGCTAGAAGCAGAGGGTGTAATAAGACTTTTTCATGATGCATCCTCTTTTGCTTATTTTCCAGACCAGGTCATGGTCCTTTTCAATGCAAGTACCTCCCAAGAGCAGATTTTTCTTTCATGTCTATTTTCTTACACTCTTCTTGTGTTTAAATGCTCTTGCTTCTCCCATTTCTAGCTTCTAAGGTTATGACTTTGGAGAGCATTCGTAGGATTTGGGAAATGAAGATGACCTCTGGCCACTGAGAAAATGTAAAAATAATTGATGGACTTCACTTCTGCAGAGATGTAGTAAACATCTCCTGACACTGTGGGAGACCTGGAAAGCCTCAGGGACTTGTTCTACTTTGTGCTTGTTTCTATTAAAAATACTCTCTATATAATTTTAAAAATCTAAACATGTACAAATTATGAAATTAAGGGCTGTTACAGGGTGGCATATTCAACATCTCATGTGGAAATGTTGCCTGTTCTTTTATTTATCTAAGTATTGCCATAGCTAGAAAACAATGTCAAGGGTTTTGAGGGGGGAAAAAAGCCTCAAAAAAAAAAAACTAAGCAAAGCTTTTTGCTCTGTGAGCAGGGTTGGGCCACCTAATCATGGTGCCATTTTCTAGCTGATGTGTGCCGCTGACCTGTAATTTTTGTGAATTGTAGTGTTAATGCAAATACAGTGCAGCTGCATAAGGTGGAGGGTAATTGTACGGTATTTTGGGATAATTCCACTGTGGTTTGCCTCTTTGCAAGAGATGTTCAGGTGCTTTGTAAATAATACAAGTAAATCAGGTTCCTTTGTAGCAGTTCATGCCCTTGTGCACAGTGTGGACAGGGCACAGTATGAACTCCTGCTTGGGACAGGAGGGATTGGCAGTCAATGGGGATGAGGACACAGGAGCTGTGAGCCTCAACATTCCTGTCCATACCATCTGCAAGGAGATGATGTCAAGTGACTCATCTTGGGCCAAGTCATTCCTTCCAATAGTTACTCCTACATTTTCTTGGCAAGAGTATGGACATATTATTAGGCCAGCTTGGCTGTGCTGTCTCTGCTGGTGTGAGTGGCCCACAGAGCTGTACTCCCACCAAGTGCCTGGACAGCTAATGTACCCATTACATCTTGGCCCAGGGAAAGGCAAGCGAAGAGCTCAGGGAAAACTGAAGTGCAACATTGACTCCTTCTGCCTCTTCCACTTCAGTGCCTTCTAACTTTTTTCTATTTCAAGCAGCCTGTTCTGAAAAACTGCTCAGAATTATGCATATTTTGTACACTCACTATTCCTTTTTCAATACTAATTGGTGTAGTTATGATGTATAGCAACTTTGCTGGGAATGTACCTTGAATGTCTCAGTTCCTTTGACCTCTCCTGTTTGGCTGTCTGGGGGGATTTTGGGACAAGAAAAATATAAAAGTTAGTTATTAGATGTACATAAGTCTATTTTAGCAAATTAAATTATTAAAAATGTGGATCCAAATTTACATTATCTGTGGGTTTTGTCATCTGTGGGTTTTTGTTTTGTTTTTTTTTAATTTAGGTTTACTGGGTGATTTCAGTTGCCATGAAAAGTATTGTCATTGTTCTTCACTCTTTACTAGATGAAGGATTGGCTTGCCATCTTGTTTAACTCAGTGCTGTTCAGGTAGGTAAAAAATCATTGGAAATTAACTGGGAAATGTTTCAGAAGATCATCTCATGTTTAAAGGATATAAGCCCAAGCCAATTCCTTGTGCACCAGAGGGGAATGTCAGCAGATAGTAGTATATTTAGTCTGAGAGCAGGAGGGTGGACAAGGAAGACATTGTATGAAGAGGTGTAGGTCAAGCAGAAGTAGCCACCAGGGACTGAAAAAACAAGAGTATTGTTTTTAAGTCTAGAACTGTTATTACTATTACTTGTATTACTATAGCATCTAAAAAGTATTTCAAAGGGAGGGAGGTTTTGAGTTTCTGTAAACAATGGAGTCATATTTTGCATAGCTTAGAGTCACTGAAAATCTGGGCTGAAATTTGCTTAATATATTTGGGTTTAGTAGAGCTAGAAATTAAAATAATACATATTTCATAAGAGGATGAGAGTAACTAGCAAAATAAGGAATAAGTATTGAGTTACAGAAAATGGGATCTGGAGCCATAGAAATACAGACCTCTCTTAGGAATTCAGGAGTTATGTTTAGGATGTCTTTTGAACAATCTGACCAGCAATTTTGGCTATAAGGCACCAAATGACTGTTAAATTTAACAGTTTAGTTGTCGTAAGCTGGTCTTTTGGCTAAACTCATCATTGCAAGCAGCCAGCCTGGACTCCTTGCTCATGGAAGTGAGTGAATACACGCTAAGAGTAAGAAGGGTTTCATTGTGCCAGCAGCTTTAGAAGAATTGAAAAAAAAAAAAAAAAAGAAAAAGAAGGGAGTAGTCCATTCAGATATACCCTTTGAATACAGAAGCTGGCTACACTTGTATTTTCTGTAGCGTGTTGCTTGCAGTCCCCCAGCAAACCTCCACTAGCTGGCGTAGGCAAGTACAGCTCCCATTAAGCTCAGCAGGAACTGTGCTTGCTGAACTTGGCCCTCTGCCTGTAGAAAATTAAATGTGTTGGCAGGTTAGCCAGAGGATAGTGTTCTTCTATTTGGGGTGCTCGGCACTTGTTCTGAGACATTCTGGGCTTGCGGAAGACAGAAATTCTCCAAAATCAGGGCTGGTGAGGAGGGCTCACTCAAATCGCCTCTTTCTTCTTTCCCTCTGTGTTCAACGCTGAGAGGCCTGAGAACTGTGTGCAGCGTGGTTACTGGCAGGTTTAGCATGCACAGTAGCTTTTCCTGCACCATGGACTTCATGTTCCTGTCTGTAATAGTGAGAACTTCTCATTTACTTCCTCTTATGAGTCGGGGGTTTTACAGGGGACAGGCAGGTCATGGCTTCATGCTTTTTGCTCCAGGTGTGTGATCAGACTAGAGTGTATACAACGGGGATTGTAACATGTGCTGATGCACACCCTTCAGCACCTTGAAAAGAACAGAAGAATGTAAAGAGATCCCCAAAGACTATTTTAGAGTTATTTCAGTGTGATCATTCTCTCTTCTTCTGGGCTGTGTTTTAGTCCCAACCTGCTCTTCTCTAACTTGTTCTTTATTTGGTTATTCTTCTGAATCCCCCTTTTCATTTGTGAGGGCATCTGGGTTGTCCTGTCTTGGGATTTCATAAATTAAAAATCCCCCGCTCTCCAAATGTCTTGGGACATTGAGTCCTGTTTTGGAAAGTGAAATAGGCACTTAGTAGTATATATCCCATTACAGATAAATGGGATTGAGAATTGCTCATGCCTAACTTTTTATTTAAATGGAAATTTTGTATCCTTCTAGCATATGGTCCTGTGGTTTTTTGTTTGTTTTTTAATAAGGAAAGAGGTCATTTTCTGTTACTTGAAATTGTGCCTAAAATAAAGCAGTTCTATGAGATGCTGGTTACTAGCCTTCCTTGCATTGTATGATGACTTACTTTCTAAGTTGACAGAATTATATTACCTGGAGTTGCAACATTCAGTATCTCTTAGAAGGTTTGCAGAAAAATCTGATGCTTACAAGCATTGTGGCGTATATTTATTCTCTTGCTGTGGATTAAACAATTGATTCTGAAAGATTAAAATGCCCCACCTGCCTTCTTGCACACTTCTGTTTTGCCGTGTCAAACAATATAAAATGAAAACTGCACTTCCCTCTATCTAATTGAATAATTTACTGTAAATAGCTGTCATTTACTTTAGAGCAGTAGGGGATCATTAGCCAAATGGATGTGAGTAAGTCATGCCTTTAATGCGTTAGAGGGGCCTAAAATGGAATCATCTAAATGGGACCATCAATACAGCATGCTGAATTAAGTCAGAGGCACTTAAAGCTTTAAGTCCTCTTTCTTGTAAATTACATGCTTCCTCGGCAGAAAGGTAATCAAGAACTTGCATAAAATATGGCATCTTTGTTTCAAAGCTTTATTTTTAATGAATAAAATAGTACAATTTATATGACATGATTGGTAGGTATAACTGTGTTTTGGATTTCCCTTGTTTTAATTACATCCTTTCTTTAATGATTGAAGTCTTCTTGCTTGCAAGCAGCTACTTGTGCTGACTAATACTGGCTCTGTTCTGTGAATGAGTAAGATGAGCAGGTAATAAATATGTTTTCTTGACATTTATGGGTATATGACCTGACAATTATTTGCAGAAGCTGATATTTTGTATATGCAATTTTAGAAAGGTCCCAGTCAATCTTAACTCCTAAATGTACAATATGTTTTTGGCTTCTTTCACCAGTGAACTCAGTGGCAGGACTGTTGGGTGTTTTAATGTATTTGCTCTTCTCATTGACTCTTCCTGGCCCCATCTAGTTCTTCCATTCAGTTTTCTGTTCTTCTGGAAAAGGTTGGTCTTCTATTAAATCAGGAACTAAACTTTCAAGGACATTTCAAGAGGAAGATTCACTACAAACAGTGATTGTCTTGAGGTGCGAGAGCTGATTTAAAAATTAACTTTGGTAATTTTGTATTATCCATAAGAAGTTTTCTTTCGAAGTTTACTGAGGTCCCTTCAACCTCAACCATCCTGTGGCTATGGAATACCAGCTTCTGAGCCACAGTGACTTTGTGGGAACAAGTGGGACATGTTTTACAAAAAGCAATTCCCATCTGATTTTGACTTTGCAGTTTTATTCTTCTAATTTTGTTGGGGCTTTCAGATGTTAAGCTTCCTCACCTATTTTTCCATGTTTATTTGCTACTGAATTCCCCTCTCGGTCACCTCCTGTCTGTAGTCAACCACTTTACATTTTTTCTAAAGTCTATTTCTCTGCCTTAGGCATTCCACTCTCACATGTATGTGGTCTTCGGTTCCTAGAACTAAATTTGAGATGATATTGTAAAATTACCTTGAGGTTCAAGGGCTATAAAAAGGCACACTTCCCCACCCCCACTGCAGATATAATCTGTAACTGTGCTAAGGAGTTTGAAGAATTTGATGCACCATCACTTCAGAATATGGAGTGAGGTTAAATAAGTTCCTGTGTAGTTGTGAGGAAGATGGTGACAAACTTTGTTGTGGAAGGCAGGATGATGTCTGTATTTTCATTCCCTTGATGTAACCACTGCCCTATGTTTCCTGTAAGTGAATTTTTTTTTCCACCCCATCTTACTGAATTTTTTTTTTAAGGTAAATTCATCTTGTGCTTTAAAACTTTTCAGAATTTGCTTATGAACTGCTTTCACTTTTATTGGATGAGTCATGAGTAGAAAGCTCTGTCCTGTAGATCTACCATGAGTAATGCTTAACATTTTCTTGGGTTCTCTTTTAGAAGACTATTAAATTAAAAGAAGAATCTGTTTTTTGATATCTTAATGGAGAATTAGGTGGCTGGGACTCAGAACTGATTTACATTTAGCACTGCAGTATAATTTTAATTTTTTCCTTGCATGTACATGTTGCCGGTCACAGCACTCTAAATAAATAAAAATGCTTCAGTTTTTGGGACAGCTGTACAGCTATTGATTCTGCTTTTGGGGACAGTTTGGGGGACAGACACTGAGGTCTATACTGACAGTAGCTACCAGAGCTGGGCAATGGACACAAGCTTCAAATTACCTGTGTAACATTCCAGTCATGGTAAAGAATATAGTTGAGAATGCTTCCAGGATTCTGTTCTTTCACCTGAGCACCGAGAGAGGTCACGGGGTATTTCCCTGAAACCTCCATTCTGAGTCTTGTCCAGATAATACGTATCTAAGGAAAAACTATGTGCTACTGGAGCAAATTTTTTTACCTGACTGCTCAGGTGGCAGATCCTTCCTCTTGGATGCCAAGGCACTGGGCACATCAGTGGATAAGTATTGGCAATACCTAGCAAGCTATTTGACATGCCTGACCCTTAAGTATTTACTGGTATAATGGTGTAATTGTAAGTGTAATTGGCACAGGCAGTTCTTTGGGTCCAGCTGATGTAAATGTTGGCTTGTTGATAGCATCTCTAAACTTAGGCACACTGAAAATAAAGGAAGTCATATTTTTAGGTGAAATGTACACTCTGTCACCCTGAGGGGTTAAGAACGTGTCTGTTTTCTTGCTGAGGCCAATTTTGCCTTCAGTTATGCTGGCAATGTTGGTAGGTGATGGGTGTAAGGAAATAAGAGATTTTCTGAAGCTGATCATGGAGAATGGAAATGTATGAAACTCTAAATGGTGAGACTATCTCTAGAGCTGGTAGGTGGAAAAATGCCTGTAATTTACTAGGGAAATGAGATCTTTGGAGGGATTTGGAGTTTACTTGGCTACTTCTGCAAATGGGAGATAGCCTCCACAGTCCACACATCACAGATAACAACAGATACAAGTCTGAAGACTGAACTTTTCAGGGCAATGGATCAGTAATGTGATTTCTGCTGTATTTTGGTGCATTTGCTGCTGAAATGGAAGTTCATGGAGAATTTTTGCATTTCTTTGTTTTTACCAGTCTTATGTCTCTGGAGTGTTAGTAGTGCAGAGACTTGCATTGGAAAGGAATGAACAGACTGCTTTCCAAATGTGAATCTAACGTGCATCTGTCTGACCTGCAGGGAAACAAAGTTCTGTGGAATAGTCATAAATAACTGCAAAGCTCAAGCCAAAGTTGAGAATAAAAACCCCATGGTCACTGTTATATTTTTCTACGGGGAGGAAAAATGAAGTCTGGAATCTGAGCACTCGTAAACCTAATGATTAGGAATTCATTGAATTTGGCTGCTAATAGCAAATCTTGGCTCTGGGACCTTTATTTCCAGCTAACTGCAGTGTATGTGTCTACTTGTGCCATCACAAACTGTTACAACTGCATGATAATAAAGGGAAATCTTTATCAAAACGTTAGCCCTCTTCTGCAACAAGACTTGTACTGTTTAAAAGATAATTTTTCTTTTCTTTCAATATCACTTTTTAGAAAATCATGAGGACAAACAATGCAGCCATCCTGGAACAGACTGTGTAGTAGTTCATTGTGTACTCAAGACCTGTGTGCCAGTTCCTTGCGTCATGGGTTACCGGACATCAGCTGAGGAGCACAGTCAGTTACTGTAGTGCAGTTGATAAATGAGAAGCTGTTGAACTCCTGTATAATACTACATATTAGGGAGTTACCGTTGCGAAAGCAGACACAGGTCATAACCTGTGCACCTTCCAAATTTGGGGGTTTAGTAATTAAAGGTACTGTGACACGCAGTCACTTTTTAAATGAAACTTCACAGGTCCCTACCGAGTTACCAAATCTGTAGGAATGGGGCCATGTTATGCAAAGTTACAAAGCATGTTACTAAGTATTGTTACAAACTGATGGGACGTGCTGTTGACTTTTCAGCATGGCTGGGTTTTAAACAAGAGGCAAAATCCCGAAGGCCTTACAAAAAGCCCTCTTTGCTCTACACTGGTATTTTTTGTCCTTGCACTCAACGCAAGTGGTAAACACTGGAGCGAGCTTTCCCATTTTCACTGAATCCTTAGTTGTGCAAGTTTTTCACTGATAGACATATTTCTGGAAAAGAGCATTCAGTTATGTTCTGTCAGGGCCATTAATGTTGCAAGCTCTCGGGTGTGGCATAGCTCTTCATATGTACATCCATCAGCATCCAAACTTCACTTGCTAACAAAAAGTGCTCCTCTCCTTATGTCTCTTATTGTTTTGGTGCCTGTGCTCTCTTCCTTGGCTCTTCCACACTAAAATTTCAGCCTATGAATTCAGAAGGGGGGGAACGTTGAAAAACCAAAACTAACAGCATCATCAACAAAAAAAATACAAACCCCACATGCTCCAAAGAAAACTGTGTCCTGCACAAGGCCAGGAGTTAAAGTCAATGACCCTTATGGGTCCCTTCCAACTCAACATATTCTATGAATCACATTGCAGTCTACAGCCTCCTCCTCATGAGGGGAAGAGGAGGGGCAGGCACTGATCTCTCCTCTCTGGTGAGCAGTGACAGAACCCAAGGGAAATCATGGGAGGTTTAGATTGGATATTTGGAGGAGGCTCTTCACCCAGAGGGTGGTTGGGCACTGGAACAGGTGAACAGACTCCCTGTGGAGGTGACCGCCAACACCAAGCCTGCCAGAATTCAAGAAGTTCAAAGCTGTGGACAGTGCTCTCAGGTACATGGTGTGATACTTGAGGCTGTCATGGGCAGGGCAAGGAGCTGGACTTCCAACTTAGGATATTCTATGATTCTAACAAAAACTACCATTACATCAGGTAATAGCACTTGGGAACTTTTATTTGTTGTCCTCCTGGAGCTCTGTGGAGGCTCAGGCGTGCTCATGACATAAAGAATGACTGCAGCATGTTTACTTGAAGTAGGCTTTGCACTTCCTGCTCTAACACATAACTTTGATCTCTGGTTCAAATCTAATGTGTGCAGCCTTTAGCTGTGCTAGGAGTTTCTGGATGTGCTCTGCTCATGTTACACCTACTCCTGAGACACCAAATACCGGAATAATCCTACAGAGCAGTTTTGCCTCTAGCCCTGCTGGGGATTCCCTGTCTGTGTTATTGCTACAGCTTTTTGGCTCCTCCACACTTTTTGTGCAAAGGACAGAGGAAGAAGAAAATGTCTGAGTGGATACTCTTTGGCAGTGGTTCAAAAATATAAATGAAGTATTTTCTCCTTACAAACAGGAAAAAGTCCACTGCTGCTTTATTACTTGTTCTTTATGTAAAATTATAATGACTTGACTGCATAGTTCTGCTGACAGGCTCTCTGGAATTGTTAATTGGAGCTTACTAAAGGAAAAAAAGCAAGAAATAGAAACTATACTCAAATTTTGACATATAGTCAGACTATTCCCCCCCAACCTTTAGGAAATTTGTCTGCTAGATTTGCTGTGTCTATCTAGAAGAGGCAGGCTTGAAGATAGGGTCTGCGATCAGCATGAAGATAGCCTAGTGGAGGGGAATCATTGCTCAGAGAGCTCGAATCCTTGAAAAAATGTAGTTCAGCCACATGTGTTCAAAACATTCCTTGGTGTGTGTTGGTTCATCTCATGCTTGTTGCCCAGTTGAATCTCCTGCTCTTGCCTTTTATTGAGTTACCTTTTCAGCAGGCAATAACTTTGATCTCTCTTACCTACTTTCTTCCATTTTAACTTTTCTGTAGTTCTCTGTCTTTATTTTTCTTTTCCTCAATGTAGAGAGAAAAGGTGAAATAAATTATGCTGAATTTCATTAATAGAAGTAGCAAATTTATTAGTAATTCAAGTAGAGAGGTGGTTCAATGACTACAGGAAGCTACTCTTTGCCTTTTGTGATTGTGTTAACTTTTAGATAAATGTGTGTCTATCTGTACTGATCTGAAACTGTTTTTAAGGTTTTTATTGTTATGACAAAAGGAAGAGCAATTTGATATTAACTCTGTAAAATGATAAACTTAATCACTGCTGGTAAATATTGTGAAAATACCACCACTGTTTACCATGTAATGCCTTGTGATACTTCCAATAGAGACTTGGCTAGTGTGGGCTGCGACCTGAGTTAATAATATTGTTTTGCTCATCTCTGTTGAAATGTCAGATTTTTTTTTTCTTTAGAGGAATATCAGTGTAAATAAAAATGTCTTTTAGACTCCTTGTCTGACTAACTGGAATGGATATTAAGATGAAATCTTTTCATTACAGAAAATGGATTGTACACTGAGATGTACTAATATATTATTGTCATGTTTCCTTGAAGTGAGTTCTTTGAGTAGGTCCTTGTTCTTTTCCCTTTGAAGTTGTTAACTTCAGTGTTATCTACTCTATGTACTTGTTTACAGTATTGAACGCTGGAATATTTTGTTTCAGTTTGTACTTGCATCATATTTAACTTTGGATAAATCATTTGTTTCTCTATTTCCTGCTTCAACAGGAAAAGAATTTTTTAATATATTTTAATTCCAAGAAGCTTTTGAAATTTTTGCATGTTTGTCAGAGAAATTATGAATCTTGGCTGCAATTTCATTACATTTGTAAAACTCCTGCTAATAACAGAAAATTATGGTTTTCTGGAGGCATGTCTTATGAGCAGCATAGTCCCCACTTGTACAGCTGAACATTTACACAACCTAAGGTGAAAAAATCTCCTTCTGTTTTCCTTTGTACTCTACACAATGGCTGGTTGAAATAGCAGCTCTTTTATTTCTGATTTCTCCACATGGATACTGGGACACAAGGTCCTGCCTGCTGTTGAGAAAACTAAATAAAATCCATGGTGTCAGGGTAAATAAGACCCAAGCAGGGGAGTTTAATGCCAATCAACACAAAATTTGGATCTCTAACACCAGACTGAGATGCCCAGCACAGGAAGGACACAGTCCTGTTGGAGTGAGTCCAGAGGAGGGCCAGATGATTTAGAGGGATGGAACACCTCTCTCATGAGAAAAATCTGAGAAAATTGGGATTGTTCAGCCTGGAGAAGGGAAGGCTCTGGGGAGACCTTAGAACAGCCTTCCAGTACCTAAAGAAACGTATAAGAAAGCTGCAAGGGACTTTTTATAAAGGTATGTAGTGATAGGACAAGGGGTGATGGCTTTAGATTGAGAGCAGGTTTAGATTGGATATTAGGAAGAAATTCTTTACTGTGAGGGTGGTGAGGCACTAGAACAGGTTGCCCAGAGAATTTGTGGGTAAGGCCAGGTTGAATGGGGGTTTGATCTAGTAAAATGTGCCCCTGTCCATGGCAGGGGGGGAAGTGTTGGGGAGCCCCAGTGCTGGTCTCAGCTGCCCTTACTTTCAGGGAGATGTGGAAGGTTGAGGTGAGACCAACAGTGATTTCTTCTCAGTCCCTCCCCCATGGAGGCTACAGACCCCTCCTCAGGTCAGCCTTGGGGCTGCAGACCCCTCCCCTGCCCTGGTGTGGGGTCTGGGCTGGATTCTACTGCTGGTCTTGTGCTCATCTCAGGGCTGTCTGGAACCATCAGGTGGGACTTCCCTCATAGACAGAGTGGGGGCCCTCAGAGCCATGTCCATGAGGTGCTGATTTTACAGCTGATGTGTCCTTGATTGCTGCATTGTGTCTAGTCTTGGGGACATGAGTGGTGGTGGGGAAGGAAGAGACAGAAGGAAATTGTTCTTCAGCCTGATGGCAGCTGGGCATCTTGGAAGGGAAAGCTCTGGTGCCACATAGAGGCCACAGGTGCAGGAACTGCCATGGCTGAGAGCAATCCACTGTGAAGAGAGCTGGTCTGCAAATCAGAGGGTGAAAGACTGTTTTATCTGTTTCTCTTTGGAAATATCTTTGAACCCAAGTGACCGGGAACAGGGGTGCCCCTATTGTTTTTGATTAAGACTGGTGTTGGTGCAGGTGATGTTGAAGAGGCTGTTTGGTTTAAGGAGGTAGGAAAGCCCTATAACATCTGTCAGAAAGCAAGGAAAGTGTAAATGCCCATGAGTTGTACCCTTAAGAATTTTATGGTGTCAACATGCATTACTGCTTTCTGAGAACGAATAAACACTTCTATATGGTGATTATTCTGCATTACATTAAAGATAAAATATGACTCCACAGTGCACAAACTTGACACCTATTATTCAGTTCCTGAACCTCAAAAGTAATTCTTTTCTAGTGCAACTGCCTCTAAAATGCTAATTTCTAGAAATGTGACCACTAGCCTCTTTGTTCCCATAATACTGCCATCTATAGAAACTGGGGTGTCCCTTTCAGAAGGGGAGATTTTAGAGACTTTGATAAGATTAGAAAAAAAGATGCCAAATGATTATTCTAGTGACCTGTTGCCTAATATATTTCCAAGGGGGATTGGGAGAAAGGAAATCATAAAATCTGTTATTCCCTTCTCTATCTGCTTATATTAAATATTTTCATAATGTAGTCCTTGACGATAAACTCCATCTTTCTAGAGATTTTGGATCTAAATGGGAAATTTGCTAAAGATGTATTGTAAGAAAACTCATGCCTTGGCAAAAGGACTTGTGTCGTGTATGTGATGATAGATCTTCTCCATTCCTAATCTTGGAGAAAACTGGATTACCTGGGTAAATATGCATCTGTGCTTTCCCTCCCAATGCAATTGCCAGTGCTAATTGCATTGGTCATATCTTCCAAGTGTGTTTCCATATGATCCACTTACTAAAATAAAGATATGGAATGAGCAACACCTCTTGCTTTAAAATCAGGGCTTTGCCTTATGATGATCAAAAAGAAAAAAATATACATGTTCAAGGAGGGCTAAACTCTGTATGCAGAGAAATGGGACTGATTTCAGGTTTTCTTTTCTTCCACCCTGAAGGATCTACACACTAATGTTCCTCATCTGTAGCTTTCAGGATGACCTATTTGAACTGAATTAAAAATTTATCCTGCTCCAAACTGATGGATATTTCCAAGGTGTGAGTAGAACAAGGATAAAATGAGAAATATCCTGATCTCAAAAGCAGTAGCACAAACTCCTCTTTGCAAGAACAACTACATTAGATGGCGATAGATATAGATATATACCTCCCTCATAGATGTATTATAACATATACTTTAAAAAATTTAATATAATAGAAATTTGTTATTAATATATAAGAAAAGGAGATTTTTTTTTTACAAATAAAAATATAAGTGAATACAATATAGTTAAATAAACAGAGGTCAATAAGTATGTATTACATATATATTTTTTTTTACATGTATATATTCAAGGACAGGTTAGATGAGGCTTTCAGAAATCTGAAGGTATGGAAGATAATAGAAGGTACGGTGGATGGTACCTATCTAATGGAAGGTATCCCTACCCAAACCCAGGGCAGCTGGAACTAGATTATCTTTAAGGTGCCTTCCAAAATAAAGCATTTTATTATATGTTAAGAGGTATTGTCCACGATAGTCTTGTTTAAAATTAGATCTTTTCTATGCAGAAAGCAGAGAGAAAAGATGGGAAGAAATATGCAATAAAATTCTCTGTAATTGAAAATGAATTTACTCTTCACATAGTACTTGAAGTGCAAGGCAGCAGTGCTTCCTCTTTGATTACTGGTTGTGCAAGAGCAGCTACTATGAATGATGCCATAGGTAGTGCCTGTTCCCATCTTTCTCTCCCAGTTTTAATTTGGTATTCTAGGAGTGTGGCACACAGATCTGCGTGTGTGATCCCACGGTAATACAACACACTGTAATGCATCATTTAAAAGGCTCTTTATTATTTTTGCTCCTAGTTTTTTGCTTTCTTAGATTTGTGACACCCAGCTTAATTCTGAGGTGGCTTTTACTATTGCAATTAATTAATGTCTATATAAGACTCTTACAGTGCAAAATGACATGGGATCCTGAGACCACAAAGGGCTAGTGTGGAAAAACTTCTGATGTTCTAGGTGTGCTGCTGAAGGACAGAATATATATATTTACTTTCTGACCTATCACATAAATGCTGTCAGAATTTTGCTCTTAATTTGATTTGTGGCATTCCATTAACAGTTTTCCTGTGTACAGGAGAATAATAACTAACGATTCCC
The DNA here is from genome assembly GCF_003031625.1 of Empidonax traillii. Lineage (NCBI taxonomy): Eukaryota > Metazoa > Chordata > Aves > Passeriformes > Tyrannidae > Empidonax > Empidonax traillii. Next base: position 736,678 of record NW_020955467.1, on the reverse strand, counting down.
AGACTCCCAGAATTGTAAAGTAAGGGCAGGCTCTGTTTGGCAGAACAGAGATTGTACTTTAGTACAGACAGGAACTGTTCATATTAATCAAGTGATATCTAGTCTGAAATGACTTTTAGCTAATGACTTCTTATTCTTAGGTTAACTATATTGATTATAGATAGCATGCTCTTCTAATTCAAATGATTATTAATAATGAAAGGCTAAGTGTGTGGATTTCTGACTTTTTCTGAAAGAGAAATGATGCTCTTGATTGACCTTATTTTAACACATTGTTAGTGTTGAAATTATGATGTTAGGGGTTGGAAGGGGAGTGGGGATAGTTCATGGATTTGCCTTTTCATTTCAGCCTTTAAAAAGGTGGGCATGAATGAGCTCAAAAATGTGAATTCAATTGTGTGAAGTTTCAGGGCTTAATTATTAAGGGCCATTTTGTGATAAAGAACTTTAGGGCCATCAGTAGTAGAAAACAGTGAGTCCCACCTATTTCACATGTTGTTACCATGATAGTTTTGGTCATGGATGTTTTTTCTAACAGAAGCCTGACTGCTGAAATTCTCCTAATTTCTAGCTTGTTAACCTAACATGTTAAATGGTGGAGAAGAAATTTACACAGGGAGATTTTACAAGATTTTACAATTTGTTTACCTAGCAGGAGTAACATCTTTCATAGGTTGTTAAAATGCCATGTGGCACTGTAGAAGCTGCTCTCCAATGCTAAACAAACTTGAGCAAGAGGAGGCTCCCAGCAGGGAGTTCTTGTAAAGCAGGAGAGGTCTTCTGTTGTGGAACAAGTGGGTTAACAGGTTCCAGCTGCATCACTCTACTAATTAGGTGTTGCACGGCTTTCAAGGGTGCTGCCAAGCGTGGCATAAGTCAGGATGAGACTCTTTAACTTATTGGTGGGCTGGTTTAGCAGTTTTTTAAAAACTGGTTTTAGTTCTCTCTGTGAGTTGCTGGCAAGGCCTGGGGCTTGTATATAAGCAAATTCCCTCTTCCTGGTCATGTGGTGTTTGATTTATTTATTTATTTGTTTGCTTATTCATTTATTGGTCATGAAGGCCACATCCTCTACTGACACTGCTTTTTCTGTCAGTAGTGCTTACGTGCTGTTTCAGGTGTGATGCTTTTGTCTTCTTATGAAGCCCAGCTCTGAAAGAAGCTTTTGGCTGACTGTCTTAGATGGGATCGAAAGGATGTTTCTGATCTGCTTATCTACATCTATCCAGTAAACATGAGGAAATACCATCTTAAAATCTGATCCGGTGTTAATACAAAAATGCAGGACATAGAGGCAGCTGCCTTGAATACATCTAATTCCACACACACACACTGCTCTCTGCCATAAGAATCAAACCAATTACAAGTCATAATTTATAATTGAAATAAGAGTCTGTGTACAGACACCTATTTATGTGAAATCCAATGTAAGGTGTTAAATAAAGGGCCTTATAATAGTCCAATTATACAATTTTATTATTTCAATGTGTTCCTCAGAGTTGTACCGAAATCACCAATATTTCAAAATACAAGTGGTGTTTTTTTTTTTCTTTTTTTCATACAGGTTTAACTAAACAGCATCTCTGACCCACTGTGAGCCTATTTAGTGGCCACAGAACCCACTGGAAATAATACTCTTCTGCAAAACTCTACTGATGTTACCTTTTAGTATGCATATACTTAATAAATGTGTGTGTATGTATATACGCACATAACATCTACATGGTCAGTTGTGGGAGAGGACATTCCTTTTAGGAGTGCTGACTAGAGCTCAGCACTGCATTGTGGACTTGAGTAAAAAGGAGTATAAATTAAATAAAAGGATTCGTCTATCCTCTTATAGTCTTTACTAGGAAGTACAATTCTTGGTCATACCCAGAAAGATGAATGAGAACACTGAAAACTGAACATCTGCCACTGAGCACAATAAGTGCCCAGCATGTGGTAGAGCCTTTCCAAGCAGGACCAGAAACCTGTACCATAGCAGTCACTGGTTCTCCAGCTTCTTTTGTAGTCTTGGGGGTATTGTGGGTCCTCTGGCAGTGTGCCAGGTGCTTGGAGAGAGCATTTTCTCATGCTGCCAACATTACCTTGGGATTAAAGATTGGAGCTAATAAGTAATCATAGTCTTGAGCCAGACAGTCTGGTTAAGATATTGTTATGTGTTTTGTTATTGTTCCTGGGGCATAAGTAAACTCTAAGTAGGAGTTGATCATGTTTTTAGAGGCTCTCAGACATAATATAAAAGCGTGTTTTGCGGGAAGACAGCATATAAAAACTTGCATTTTTGTCAGGTTTCTAATTTATAGGGAACAGTGACATGCAATAATCTAATTTATGTCTGTGTACATTATGTCACTGATCACAGGTAATGGAGTACAAGCAGGTGGCTTTGATTTGTATGTTAGAAATTGTTGGTAGGCTGAGCTAATGGTGAAGTAGCTTTAGCTTGCCAGAGGGAAGCTGTTGATTTAGTGTTGGTGGCATAAGAAGGTAAATCCCAGTCTGATGCTGAGCAGAAAGAGATGGCTAGTGTCCCATGAAGTCTGTATTTCTGTAGGTTGAAAGATTTATTTTCTTGGTCCTTTACATGATAAGATTCAGGAGGGAAAACTTCATCTTGGAGATTAAGATTTTCTGCAGACGTGTTCAGCTTTAATTAAGGGTATCTCCTTCAAAGGAAGACACTGATAATTGTGATATTTGGCTATTTTTGGGAAACATGATTATATGATTATTTATCTTTGGTGATCTTAAATATCTTTGAAAAAGTTAAAAAATTCTGCTAGTGAAAATAAATGGTGATAGCTGATTTATTATAGTTGTTAGTGAAATCTTTCCGTCATATGCTAAATGCTTTGAATAAAAAAGACCAATAATAAGTTTGTTTTTCAAATCTTGGTGTATCTAGGAGCAGAAGGATGCATACTAACATTTGCATACTTCGGCATATGAACTTTCAGTCACAGTCTATCTAATACCTGCAATCCTTTTAAAATGGAGAAGTCAGTAACATTTAAACTAAACTATCTATTTTTATCTCTCTTTTTTTTTTTATTATTTTTTTATTTTTTATTATTGGTGTTTGTTTTTTTTTTTTCTTTCAGATTCTTCTCCCATATTTCACTCTTTTAGTCCATACATCTTATTCCTAGGAAAATCTGGGGTGTAGGCAGGAACACAGGCGACACCATTACAAAAGCAATCTGCTGCAATAGTGGACATGGCATGTGAACACATTATGTTGATTGTAATACTTTGAGGTACTCAGGATGATGTTTGTGAGATCTTGGGGAAAAAAAACAAGGACATGCATTAGTAATGAGATGGTTTGCTAGGAAAGATGCTGAGGACCACTCTGTGGCAATTAAGAGCACTTTGTAGTGGCAAATATCTTAGATGCTGGCTGACTCAACTTGCAGAATGTAGCCAGTAACCAAATAGCAGAATTTCACTAGCAGCTACATCAAAAACATTCTACCTTAGCTGGTGACACAAACAGCAGTAATTTCCTGTGTAAAGTATTATCTCCAGGAGTGAGATTGATTGATCCCAGATTTTTCTTTACGTCCAAGAAACCATGATTTCCCCACTGTTTCTGTTTCCTCGTCCAAATTAGTTCATCTACTCCTTTTTTTCCATGAGTCGTGGATTAATCTTTTTCTTCAAATATTTTGCATTGGTTTTCTGTGGCCCTGTGGGTGAGTGCAAATGACTTCACTTCTTTTGGCAGAAAAAATCCTCTACAGCTTTTGTTTCAAACATGCATTGGTGTGTAGTGGGTTATAGGATGAGGCTAATTAAAAGAAGAGGAAAGGAGACAGCACCCCTTCCTTTTGTGAAAATGAGGAGTCTCTCTCCTCCTTTCTTATCTCTTTCTAGTACAATAATATTTGGATGCACCTATTGGTCAGTGGGTATAAAGGGAAAATATGGAGGAGGTATGTGTAGCATTAATGGATAAAAAAAGAAGTTGTTTAACATGGATGGGATTAATACTTTGGTAGCTTAGACATCAAGAATCTTTCTGTAAATATAGTACTAAATGATCCTGAAATCATGTGAGCATACACTCTCTTATAATCTTCCTCCCAGTAACATGAAGAATTACAATAATACTCAGTAGATTTTCTCTCGAGTTCAAGTTATTACAAAATAAATGAGGCTAAATAATAACTTATTTTTCAGCCCAGATGGCTCTGACCTGTGCAATAGTCCAGAAAGTTCAGGAAATGCAAACCTTGTTGCTTATGCCATGAAATGTACTTAAGGGCCTTGGTTATCTGCTGGAGTTCTGGGGTAGTCTGTGGAAAAAAAGTCTGTTGAAATTGCTTTTAATGAGCAATCTCTACAGATGAGTAGGGTAATGCATGAAGAGACCTGAGTTTCCCTAGGTTTACTAAATAACTGTTTTCTTTCTAGATCCCAGCCTATGGGGAAGTGCAGATAAGAAGAGGATAAATATGGCTTTTAAGGGCGAGGACCACTTAGATCCCCTTTCATTACCAGTTCAGCGGTAAGTGGTGCACTCTATCATCCGGATTTGAGTGATTAAATGCCTCTGAGGCTGTAACTTCACTTTCCTTTGAGGACCCAAGGACGTTTAAAACCTCATTTTTAAACTCAGTAACAGGTAATGTTCCTATAAAACGTTGAGAATGAATGTGGAAATCTGGGATGCATTTCTTGAGGTATTTGCAAATTTGTGTAGCTGAAGTCTGGTAAATCATGACAGTGAAAATGCAGCCATCGTTTTAAAAGGACAACTGTGTTTGCAGTAGAGATGTGATTGTGTTTACTGGATCAGTTCTTTGTCATGTTGGAGTTCCCTGGAACTCGCTGCATTCTGTGAATACTTCTGAAAACTGTAAATATGAATCTTTTTATCCTGGCTGACTTCTGATGTAGATATAGAGGTATGGTAATGATACGAAGGCTAGAGCATAATCTCTCCAATCTGTGTCGCCTTGTTGGGACTGGAGATGCTGATGACTCTGCTAAACAACAGATTTAAAAAAATCTATCGGTTGGCATCTAGTAGCTGTATCTAAGTAGTATAGTTTTGCTTCTAGCATAATGGATGTTCCATGAAAAGAAAAAAAAAAAAAAGAGTACAATAATCTAGAGTCTTCATATGTGGCACAGCTGGGGTGTTTTTGTTTTTATCTTGGGAAAGGGAGGGAAGGTGGGGCTGCTGAATGCAGGAATAAAATCAGAAATGAAAAAGTTTTGAATTTCAGCCTTTCTTCCACTCTTCTTTCTTCAGGTCACACTGTGATTCTTTATCATAATTAACTGGTTCCTGATATCCAGTCTCAAAATGTGATGTGTTTCTTTGTCAGTAATTTGATGTTTCTCTACCTGAGTCTTCCAGCAGATGCTTTGATAACACCATTAAAGTCACAATCACAGTAAAACCATGTGAATAAATTCTCTTCTAGAAGAAACACTATATGGAGGAATGAAGTTTGGGGATACTGAATTCCAGGACAACTTTCCCTGTTCATTAGTTGTTAGTTTAAACTTGCTTTGGAAATAAGTGAGTCCTAGAATCCTGAATAGTGAAACATGAAGCGGACTAGTATAAATAGCAATGAAATGTTCTATTTTACTTATTAATTTAGTTTTCTTCTATGGGATGAAGCCATGGAAGATCATTTCAGATGCAGACAGTAGTGAAGACAGGCTAATGACTTTGCTGTGGAAATACTCAGGCTAACCAAGTGGTCAGATAAGGTGTCAGACATCCAGGTTAATTTCCTGGTGATAACTAATGGGTTTCACAAGCTGAATCCTGGATCAAAAGTCAAAGAAGCTGTTATAGCCAACTGGGGCAGTGAAAGACTCTTCTATTAGTAGAAAACTGTCTGCAACTAAAACCAAGGGCATAGACCCTGTGGGTGGCCAAGGGCTGATCCAGGCAGATGGTGGCAGGATTACCCATACATAAATGGGGGAAATTAGCTGGAGGCTCTCTGTGCTAGCAAATGGCAATGTGGAGGAAGAATAATGCACTTAAAGATAACAGCAGCACAGAACTGAAAAGCGCTGAATTTCGTAGGCAAGCAACTTCCAGAGAAGAAAACTGCTTGTGTGCGGTGTTCAGGGGAGCAAAGCTCTGCCATGCTTCGTGAACAAAGCCATACCACCTCCCAGGGACCCTGCACTGAGATGTATCTTAGCACAAGAAGTGACTTGGAGAAGCTCCCTGTAGCGAGCATTACGTTCTGACAAACAGCTTGACTCAGCAGGGCAATTCTCTGTAGTGAAATTTAAAAAGAAATAAATATTCTAACCCACCCCCAATAAACTAAGAAGCTCTTATTTTTGTGTCTCTTTTGAAAGATAACCTCTTTTCCTGCCAATGAGTATTATTTCAGATAAAACCCTTGTAACAGATGGGCAGACTGAAGTTGACAGAGACAAGAGAGGTGAAGTCACAGAGAGGGACGGAACTGAAAAAAAAGTGGTTTTACCCTAAGAGTTAAGCAGAAAGAACACAGTATGGGGTAGATAAATAAAGTTCAAGAGTCGTACAAAGTGTTTTTCTTGATTACTAAAAAATCCAACAAAACCCATTCCATATGATAGCTTTTCCAAAGAAATGGAATTTTTATGAGATTAAATGGTTTGTCTGGGTTAGAGAAAGGAGTAACATGGCTCCTGTTTAAAGGGAATTTAAAAAGACTGAGTTTTCAAAATAACAAGATTCAAATATTATTAATATATCCAAGCCTGGGATGTATGCCTATCTCAGGATTTCAGTTCATGCTCCTGCTGTTTGAGAAAAGGGGCTTGAATTAACCTGAGGGTGTGTGTTGTTGTGTCCTGTCACAGCAAAAATTTAACACAAATTCGACAGAGGGTCAGTCCTCTGTAGCACCAGGACTGTGTCTTGCCTTTTGTTTAGGTCAGAATCTTTCAGAAGTAAAAACATCCTCAAGCAAGAATATCTGTATCCATAGGAAAAGTGTACCGTACACATGGAATCAGACTCCAAGTGTTTCCACAGCAATCATTAAAGTCAGAAGTTATTGTGACTTTTTAAGGAATTTAGAATTGGGGCCTTAAACCAAACTACAGTGCTGCATGAATTGTTGTTTACACTCTTTCCTCAGATTTTATGGGAAATTACGGCTTGTATTGGAAAGTCTCTAGAGTACTGAGTCACAGTGCTAATGGTTTGCTGACATACTGGCAGACCTCCTTTCTGTAATTGACATCTAGACCGCTATGGAATCAGTATTGAAAAGTATCCTGAGGAAAAACACAAGTTATTGTTTCAGAAACTTTCTTTTCTATTTCAGTGAGTTAGGAACTTACTGATGGTTTTGTCTCTTAGGAGAGAAAACGACTGGTAATGGATCACTTTTATAAAAGACTGATCTAGTTACTCTCCAAAAGCTGTTAGTCCTATGTAAAGCATTTTACAAGTCATAAAAATTATCTCTTTTTATCAGTGATCACCAGTTCACTAGAGCACGTGAAGTGTGAATGTATTCCTTAGAGATGCACATATCCCCATTCTGAAGGAGGTATTTTTAGTATAGCTCTTGGAAAATGTCATTACCCTTTCCTCATATCTTTCTATTGGTATTGTTTTTCTATATTTCTGGTGAGCTTTTACCTTGGCTTTTCTATCTGGAATAAAACCTGTTCTGTCCCTGCCCCTCTTCCCGTGTAACAAAAGGTCACTGAACTTTGTGTTTTCTGTAAATTAAAGTTGTAAACTATACACGTTTTTTTTCATTATCGACATGGTTTTCTTATTGCATGGTAAATTCAACACTTGGAGTGCTGAGTCTGAAGTCATTCAATAAAAGAGAGAGTACTCACAACCAAAAGTGAAATAGGATGCTGTTTTTGCTTCTTGGATTACATGTTCTGTTCAGTGTTGCAATTGTGAGAAACAGTATAATTAGACATTTTTTTTAAGTAATAAATGAAGGTCTTGTATGGAAATTAGGTTCAAAAACCCATCACCCACCCCATCCCCACTTCAAAACCAAGGAAAACCAAAATGAAGCAAACAAAAACAAACTGGAGAAAGACAATAATCTTGCTGAAAGAACTTGAAATTTGGGCTATTCTTGAAGTGGGCAGAGAATTTGTCTTTCTAATCTTCAGAAATGCAACACTGCTGTTCTGTTTAATCTACTGTCTAAACATCTTTACAGCTTCAGAAATTAAAGATGATTCTGGAGGTTATAACTTAAACTAACATACAAACAAGGAGCAATGTTAATTATTTAAATGGGATGTTTTGATGGTGTTTATGGAAGGTCAGTACTTTGAGGACCAGGGAGATGTTTGTATTTGGTATTAATTGATGTTTTGACAAATGATGTTTGTCAAAAGTTGAAAGTTGTGACTTGAAACAGAAGCAAGAGAAATTCAGAATTTTTATACTGCATTGATTCTACTTATTTCTCTGACAAATCAAGATGACAAACTTGTAGAACTTCGTGGAATATATGGACAGATGACAAATATGGAAGTCTATAATGAGTTATTTTTTTTCATAATGAAAATTGAATTTCTCATCCAAATAAACCCCACCACTTAACAAAATAATCCCAGTAATGAATATGCGGGTTTAAAAACCAAAACAAGAAAACCAAAACAAAACCCCCCAAGTTTGTAAAGTGAGATAATTTCTACCCATACAGGAAAGGGACTATTTCAGGGACCATGCACATCACATTTTAGTTTGATTTCTAAAGCTTCATGTGGACTCTCTGCTACTGGAAAGAGATGTTTTGAAAAATATTGAAGTTAAGGTATAAGACACATGAAGAGCCTTTCAGCATGTTTGATTTGTGTTCAGTGGGGCTGTCAGGAAAACAATGGATCTATCTGTTGGTTTCTATCCCTGGAGTGTCTAATATTTCTCAAATACTGGGTAATTTAATCCTAAGAATCAAAGGCAGGGAAGATATGTTATTCCATCATAGAAAGTGAATCTTGACCAGAATTGCACAGATATATAGGTTGGTTGGCCTTTTTTTTCAACTAACCATTGATGTCTTACCCCTTGTATTCTGTAGGCCATGTGAATCTGTAGGTTTTGATACTATGTTTTTCTGGCCCTGAATTTTGGGCAGCAAGTCATTTGGTTGCATGCCAGCTGATTGCAAAATTTCCTGTTAGGTTATCTACCTGTTTTCTTAGATGTGAAACCCTCAAGTGAATGATTTCTAGCTAATTTGACTTGTGTGAGTTAACCTCAATAAGGGTTATTCTCTTTTATCTCACTTGTTCTATTCCTTTTTTAACCTTCTCAGTTCTTACCATTCTACTTTGAATCTGCATGACTTCTGCAATTTGTTACTGTCTCTTGTTCTCCCAAGATTTACCTAATTTCTTTTTTTTTTTTAATAGTACTTTTTTAAGTCTTTAGCTCTAGGGCTGTGCTTAGGTTATAATTAATCATAAAATCATGCTTAAGTACAAGTGTTTAAATGCTTTTTTGGTTTAGTGATTGTATATGTCCTATATTTTTTAGACATCATCTGTGTGAATTCTTTCTGTTTCATGGTCTCCTACATTATCTGCTGCTGACAGTCAAGGGCTTGTTATGTATTTGTCTTTTCCCATCTATGTCTGAAAACTGAAATTCCTGTATGACAAGCACTCCATGCAAAACAGAAAACAACATTTGTATTTCGGTTTTGTATTTTACAGGCTACTTACTGTGTGCGTAGATCCTACCCTGCTTGTTAGAAACCTACTTTCCCTATGATCAGTTTATTTGGGTGATTTCAGCAGCTTGTTTGTTGTGGCTCTTTGAAAGCATTCAGATAAAGACTGTAAGAAACTCCAGAGAAAAAAAAAGCATGTTACCTGTAATATTCAGAATTTTCAGAATTCCAAGTTCATGGCTCTATGAATCACTGACCTATGAGTTTTTAAAAACTACTTGAGAATTGAATGCTTCCTAGGGAATTGAAAATTCAGTGGCTGTAGGAATAGAGTACAAAAGAAGAAAGGAAGGTGCTCTGCTTTGCCAATAATGCAATAAAGTTACCTTCCGGTGACAAGAAATAAAATCAGTTACTGCATATCTCAAGGCAATAATGATGTCTCATTTAATGACTCTGTATTCTTTCCCTTTCACTCAGTTTACCCTACAACAATTCAGCAAATAATTTTACAGTGACAGGAAGGGAGCTCACCTTACTACGAAGTATTTCTGATTTTAGTGATTTATATTCTACATGTAACCAAAGTGAAAGCTGAGTAGTTTGTGGGAGTTTGGATGGTGGTAGTAAAACAGATTTGTGCATCTATATGGTCCTTCTGGGAAGGATTTTCAGATGTTCTTTCTGACTGAGTCCAAAGGGTGATGTTAGTAAAGCAGCAACTATTGATTTGCTATCATTTGGTGGCATTCATAAGGAATATGAACTCAACAGCTTTTTTTTTCTTTGAGTCCATGGGTAAAATATCTCTGTTCCTATATTCAGGATATTAAAATGTAGGTCAGCACTTAAGCTTGCAAGCAGCAAAAAAGATTGTTTCACTTGTGCTTTAAGCATTTTTGGGGTCTGCAAGTCTGCCAGAAAGCAAGATATTTCCCAACCTCTTCCTTACTATAGTTTTATTACTGTATCTTTATATTTAGTTGTATAACACACTGTAGAAACATGTTATACTACTTCCCAGAGCTATCATGTAAAATATTGTATGTTGAACTGTAGAAGTCGCAAAAGAATTTTGGCTTTTAACCTAAAGGAAATTTGAGTTTGTCCATTACAATAATTGTGAAGTTATGGTGACTTTCAAATGTGAACAAAGTGATGAATTTAAACAAGCTGTTCAACTGGCCTCTCTGGACCTTTTTTCATTAAACTTCTTATTTCATATTTGTGGCTTGCTGTTACTTGGAAACTACTTTTGAAGAATCAAGACCATCTTTCATCCCTACAGACAATTAGGAGTTTATCCTGAATCCCTCCCATCAAGGTCAGTAACATGTTTCACAGCGTGTGGCGCACAAGCACTGTAAAGAGGTCAAGCTAGTGCTGATGTGGCCTTTATCATGGAGGAAATTTGGCTGATTATTTTGAGAATGCATGTTTTTGAAATGTGGGAGTCTATAGAAGAGACTTTTCTCTTTTTGTGTCTTAGAGCAATAGCAGTCCCTATCTGCCCAATGAATATCTTGTGTGTGTGACTTGGCATCCTTTTCAGAAAACATCTCTCAAATAAGTGAACAGGAAAACAGTGACAGAACTTGCCTGAATGTTAGGTTACCTTACCTGGCAGACAGAGATGATGCTTTCTGGCTGTCTTCATAAGTACTGCATGAAATGTTTATTATGAGATCAATTTAGTAATCCTGCCAAGTTTATACCTTGTAGTTAGCTCTTCTATTCATTGTTTTGTGGCTTTGATCCCATGGTTTGTGCCTCTCTGCAAAATTTTACTGGTGTTAGCAAGACCTTTTCAAACCATTCAGTTGTTGTTTGTGGTCTGTTATGTTTACTTGTATTCCAATCTTCATCATGCTTGTTTTTCTTCATGCACATTTTGTAAGGTTTACACATCTGCTACCACTCCTGTTGGAGTGCTTTGTTTTCAGAAGACATCTTGCTAGTTATTTTTGTGTTTAAGGTTTTTTCTTGCACATGTGAGTCTTCTTTTGTTTGTTAATCCAACAGTGTGAACGATGCATTAAGTGGCACAAATGCTTTGAGTTCTTTTAGTCTACCAAAAGTTTTTAGTGCAACTTGATACTGCCTGCTTTGTGAAGTCTCCTAGCCAGGTAGATGGATTCTTGAAAGTTTGGGGTATATTAAGTGTACTATGAGAAGAACATGGAACTTTTTAAACTGTAAAGTAATTGTATTTTGGCACTGTCTGCCCATTATGATAATGCTTTATACTTTATACCTTTCTTAGCATTAACAGTTTTTCCTTCTAGTTTCCAGGTTGTGTCGCCCTGCCCCCCCCCCCCCCCCCCCCCCCCCCCAAATAAAAAAGACAAAACCCCTGAAACTTTATAGTTTTGATACAATCTTAAGTATCTAGGCATCTTGCATTTAGCACATCTTGCTTATTTGCAATTCAGCCTTAGAAAAAAAACCCTCCTAAACTCCTACCAAAAAAGCAAAATAGGTCCTTTGGTTGAGTTGCTGTGCAGTAATGTTGTGTTGTTATGTCACGATGTTTCAGTTGTGGGCAGCTGGTAGGAGCCATGTTCTTGACTTCTGTGTTGTCCATGTGAGCCTCCTGGCGTTAAACGCTGCTAAACCTGAACTACAAACTCTGTGAATTCACTCCCTGTGAATTGTGCAGAAAACCTTTTTGCTGCACTGCCTGCAGTTCTTGGTGTGCAGCTTAAAAAAATGTTATTTGGATTCATTAACGAATCCTCTTCCTGCATGGAAGAGTTTGCAAGTCATATGGAGTCTTCAGGAAGGCAATGTTAAATAGTATTAGTAGTAAGCAGTACATCTTACAAGGAAAGTGTAGTCAGCAATGTCTAATTTTTGACCTGTTTACTTTCCAGGTCTTTCTGAACTTTGCAAATCATAGTAAAGACTTTTCTGTCTTTCGCAGAATCATAGAATATGCTGAGCTGGAAGGGACCCACAAGAATCATTGAGTCCAATCCTTGACCTTGGTGTTTCTATAAACAATATAGAGTTATTAATTATTTGTTTTGCAAAACTACTGAAACACTCTGATTTTCCATACAACTTTATGCATATCAAGCAATCTGAATTCAGCATTCTAGCTGGCAAGAATAAAGATCCATATTTTTGTCTCTCCTTTTAGCAGTTAGGCCATATTGTTGTTATCATGCTGGTAATGTAGCTGGAATTGTTCTTGTTAGCCCTGAAAGGCAATTAAGGATAAAATTCTGTCTTTTGACTTCAGTATATCCAAAGTATCTTTCTTGTATAAAATAGAAGATGCTTTGAAGCATTTCATGCATATTCACTGTGCGTTCCAAGAGGGAAAAGGACCAAGAAATCCCCCTTAACAGGAACAAACATCTTCATAGAACTTGAAAACAAAGATCAGACTAATGAAGAGATCCTAATGCTCAAGGAATCAAGTTCACTGAATTATTGCCTTATTGTGAGAAAAAAGCGTTGTCATCTGTCTTTAAAAGACCAGTATGGTTTGTTGAAACTTTAATGTTGATTTAGCATTACTCATCATTCCTCCTGATTCTCCTCTGGTTGTAATGCTGATTAATCTTCTTGCCTTTGGCAAGCCACTTTTGCTTCCCCTGTTTTTCGTTCTCCACCTCAGCTGGGGAAACTCAAAGGAAGTCCTTACTAGCTTACCTTCACAAGTTGCTATTTAAATCATACTTATACAGCACTGTGTTACGTGCTCATCTGCCTTGTTATGCCTGATGTGTGTGCATCATTCTACTGCACTGTGCCAGACTGGCAATGCTGAATATTACCTAACAGATGCTTTCAGTAAATCTGGGGTATGTTTCCGTTCACAAAACCTGACTTATTCCTTCCATGTGTTAACATTTTATTATCCCTTACACAGTGGTGTTGCCTGGCAAGTGAGTTCATTAAACTCTCTTTACAACCATGGCTGCTACAGAGGATGATGAATAGTACCAATACCTTGCTATTTTGGGGGTGTTTTCCCACAATCCAATTAAAAAAAATAATCCCTTCATTAAAGGTATTTTAATGATATTACTATGATTTGTTTTCTCTGTTTCTTAGCACAAATACTAAATACAGTATTTGTCATTTCAGTTCAAGTTTCCTGGGAATTTCTTCCTTATTTAATTGCCTGGTCTCTCTTAATCTGGTTCACTGCTGCCTGGGGATGGTGGGAGGATCTTGTAATCAGTTGTTCAGTAACCTGTAATGAGCAAATTTAAGAAAGCTAGCAGGACAGTGCTGCAACTTTGTAAATGTTTTTTCTTGACAAGTAGTATAGTGATCTTGAGAAATGTGCTGCTTGGTGTGACCCCATTTCTAGTCTCATTAAATTTGGTAGTGTCTGTTTGTGGTTGGGTTTCTGAGCTCATATTAACCCTGAGGGATTTGGAGTGAAATGCATACAGGAGTTTAATATTAAGCTGAAAAGTGACTCTTAGCAATTCCAAGTTGATTTTTTTTGCTCCTTACAGTATTTAAGAGAACGCATTAAATTGAGTGTATATATTCCTATTTATATATACACACTTTTATTTAGGGCAATATGCCTAAAGGCCTATATGCAATATTTTACTTTTTTTAAAGAAAAAGCTTTTTATTGTGTTGCATGTGTAAACTATACTTCAAGTATTTGAATTTTGTATTTTGCTATTTGTGGGTGCTTTATTTTTCAAGTTCTTTCAGGGGTACAATGGAAATATAAACTTCATAAATATAGATTTCATAAATAGAGGTTTACAGCAAGAATATAATATTCTGACAAACTAAAGCTATGGAAGTATTTTCCCAATATCTTAAATGTCAGCAGAACTGAGTTCAGGATAAAGATTAAACAGAGAAAATTATTAAGAAAAGAGAAAATTATTAAAAGACAAAGGACAGAGCTAGGCAATGGTATCCAAGTAGTTGAGCTTATTTGAGTGGATAGCAAGATAGTTGAAAGCAACATTTTAGGAAGTATGATGGAGCAAAAAATGGCTTGTTAAGTATCAGCTGTGTACACACCAATGCTTGATTTTTGGAATTTACCTACTTGGCATTTCAAAACGAACGTTGTAGATCCAACTTGTAAAACATGATGTAAGAAAGAAGTTACTTTGTTACAGCAATGAAAAATTATTTTTCATACTACTTATGCAGAAAGTGCAAATTAGTTTGGTTTATCTGTAATTTAAAAATTGGTAAATTGAAAAGTAAAAAACAATCCATGATTGTGAATCTAGGTTTCTACCTAGACAGGAAGCAAACACACATGGTGAGATATTCTATTAAATTTTTCATTTTGAAAAATATTCTGCTGAGTTCAGAGCACAAAGTGTACTGCTAACTAGAAAAACTAAATGGTGACTTTTAGCCAAGTTCATTGTCTCCCGGTAGAGTAACTACACTGTCAGTGAACATAAAGGGACTTCTCTGAAAGTGTTATGAGCTTGTGGTCAGGGAGCCTCAGGTATTCTCATCACAGATGTTTTCTACCTTCTCTCCTTTTGTAACGTAGCTGAGAAGCTTTGAAAAACTATCCAGAATGTTACCCTCTTTCTGGTGTGAATATCATTAGAATTAGTTTTTTATTAGATAGGAATTAAATCGGATCATCTTCATCGAGTGGAAGCAGTTTATATGTGATGAGGAAGATGTTTGTTCAGTATGTGAAATTACTGTCTCGATAATTATTCAATTTTTCACTTTTGATTTTTAAGATTTATTTAATCACAGAAATCAAGGAATAATTTGTTTTGAAAAGAATCTCTGATTTCATCCCTTTCTTGCTGCAGGTTATTTTTTTTTTTTAAATATGTATAAATGTGATGCATCCATTATATTTATACAATATATGAATATATAATTCATATATCTTCATATATTTATACAATTGTTTTCCAAAGTTTGGGAAAACAAAGTCTATATTAACATCAAAATCAGTCTGACAACTTACCTCTGTGATAGATGTGGTGGTGGGATAAAAGCAAAGGACAGGTAAAAACTGGAATTGGGAAAAAGTGAAATCAGCTAGTGATACATATTCAGATTGTTAATCTTGTTTGTCAGGACCACAGAGTAAGGGAGACATAACTGTGTGCAGGCTGAATTTATAGTCTAGACTTGAATTCTGGGCCAGAATTTTCTATGCTTTGTGCCATTGATGCAAAAGGACATTTTTTATTTAAAAAAAGGCCTTTTTTTTTTTTTTTTTTTAAATTACAACTCTCAAAAATAATTCACTTAAAATTCTAAGCCTAAAATCTGACATGCTGGCTGGTCATCAAGGCTTAAAGCAAGTTACCTTGTGAATATTACCAGTGTCCAACCTCCAGCAGTGTTTGAGTTGGGTTCTCAGTTTTGAGAATATCGTTGAAGTCTTCGGGCTTACAGATTTGAAGTAAGAGTCTTTGTAAGCTGCTATTGTTTAACACATTCTTTTAGTCCAGTGCACTCAGTGGGAACTCAGGAGGGACAAATATGGCAAAGCAATGTCTCTTCATAATTTTTTTTAAATGTTTTTTTTTTGACAGAAACTTAGCTTTATGGTCGAACCATTATTGAGAGAAGTTTTCCACCTCATTTAGAAGCAAACAAACTTTTCTTCCTGCAGCACAGTCCTGATGTGGAGGCGTGAGGGCAGTGTTTATGTTATGAGGGTGAACCAGAAAGTGATTAGATGGAAGCACTGCTGGTTTTGCTGTGTAGAGAGCCTAAACCCCTATTGCTCTTGGCTAAAATACCAGGAGCAACCTGAAAAGCAATCAACTGCTACTGCCAGGGGAAAGTAAGATATTTATTTCCCCAAGCATTTTGTTCTGCTCTGAAGGGCTGGGATTGTACTGAATGTTTTCTGTAGTTCAACTGCTGGAAGAGAGGTTGATTTCGGTAATTTTGAAAGTGCATTTTTTCTTGGTAAAACATGAAGACAGTCCAACCGACTAAACTGCTACACAGCTGCCCTGCTGTAAGAGGGAGCATTTCAATGTATGCATTGGACTCAGCATTGTTCTACTGCAGTTTCTGTTGCTGCAAGCGAAAGGACCTCAGTAAATGCTCAATTGGGAATTTTTTACTACTTAAATTAACACTTTGATATCAAGTTACACACCTCTCCAACATATTCTGCAACAATAACAAAGACAAGGATTTGCATTTTTAATTTAAATGTCTGCCACGACATGAGAGGCAGGGACCTTGCTTTTTTATTTGCTCCTGCTCTTTAGTTTGGGTTGCATGAACCAACCCATAAGCATGAACCACAGCTCACACACTGAAGACCTTCCACAGAGAGGGTCTCTAAGTCAGCAGAACAACCACCCTTGCGGGATTGTTAAGTGCAGATGTGCCAGCAGACCAGAAGTGGAGGATGTTTGCTGGCACACAGCGTCACTGGTGCTCTGTGTGTGCTACAAGGGCTATGGTAACTGGGGTGAAAGCCAAAGCAGATTGACAGCTGCTGTATGTAGTGTAGGGTGACAGATATACTGCAGTTGAATCCCCTTTCAGATTTGGCTGGTGCCAGGTAGGATGAATCAGGCCCATGTCTTCACGAGGTGAGAAACTGGAGTAATAAGTCTTCATTACTCTCTTTATAATGGTAGATAAGCGTTCAAGCAATTCTTCCCGTTATCTTTGTGAGTTCTTCAGCATCTAAAAGTGATACTGCTCTTTGCTTGACAATTAAATGTCACTGTGTGTATGTATGTGCTTGTGGAAGAAATAGGGAAGGTTTCTGGGCAGTTCTGATCTTTTTCAATTATGATTTAGGACAACATTTGGCCATCTGCTTTTTAATTTGACACATCACATGATATACATTCAATACACACTCTGCTCATAGTGCAATGCCACAGAAAATTTGATTTCAGTTCTAGAAAATCTGTGAAGTGTCTTGCATTTCCAGAAAGAAAATTGAAATTTCTTCCAAATTGTATTTGGAAGAAATAAAAAGGTCTCCATATGTTTCAAAAGCTTATTGCTGTTCTCTGTGCATTTTTTACTTCTGCCTTTTGTAGGCATTTTTTCAGTGGCCTATCCTCTTTAAGGCTTATAGTTTATTTTGGTTACATATAGTACTCTTTTCTGCTGTCCTCTCAGTGTGTCTCAAGGAATGCTTTTGTGTCACTGCTCTCTCCATTTTATCTACGTGGCGCTTTTGGTCATGACACTTGAGCTGAGATTTTCTCAGAATTGCTTACAAAGATAGGACACAAAGAAAATCATAGCTATGTGGGGAGTTTGTCACCCTATTTGTGTTAGAATCATAGAATGGCTTGGGTTGGAAGGGACCTTAAATATCATCTAGTTCCAACCTACCTGACCATGGGCAGGGGCATCTTTCACTAGACCACGTTGCTCAAAGCTGCATCCAACCCAGCCTTGAACACTTCCAGGGGTGGGGCATCCACAGCTTTTGGGCAGCCTGTTCCAGTGCCTCATGACCCTCACAGTAAAGAAATTCTTCCTAATATCCAATTTAAACCAACTCTCTTTCTGTTTGAAGCTGTTCCTCTTTGTCCTGTCACTACATACTCTTGTAAATAGTTTCTCTCCATCAGTCTTCTAGGCCAGTTCAGGTACTAGAAGCCTGGAATTAGGTCACTTAGCTTTCTACATACTTCTTGTTTTGAAATTCGCTTTCTCTTTCTATTCATCATTTCATTTGGACCCCCCTCAATGTGTGCTTGCACATGGACACATGTTCATGTTATAAAATGACACGGAGGCCTTATATGAAGGCCAAGTGAAGCCACCTTTTGCACTTTTCATGTGCTTCCACACTGATCACTTGTTTCGTAATCTGAAGAAATGCCTTGGGCAAATATGATCACCTCAGCATTAAATAAATCAGGAAAGAGAAAACGGATATGCTGAAACATGCATAATATTTCACAAATGTAGTACAGGAATCACACATGCTTCCTGCAGGTATATTAACCTTAGTTTTATTTGGACCTATATATAACCTCCAATCACTCTTGCACCCAGCATACAGCAGCTCTGCTTCCCAGTTTAGGTTTTTAAGTAATCTATAACTAGAAGTGCTCTTAGTTATTTTTTATGTCTCAAAGAGCATCGATGGTGAAAACAGCCCATTATCATCAGAGGCCTGTATACATCTCTGCAGCTCGTTAGGACAAGTTTTTCTACTTCAAGAAGATAAATGTGGTACAGGTTAGCTTATTTATTACAATAACATAAGAGAAGACAAGTTAGGATTTCAGGCATCCTTTTATGTCAGAAATGGTCAGATCTTTTGCTAATAAGCAGCAAAGTGCTGCTGCTATTTGCCTTAACACCATTCTCCAAGCTTTTTTTCTGGGTGCTTTTAAGCTGTGGTGCTCAGAATGCTGTCACTGTCAGGCACCTGTGCCCTGAGCCACATACTTGTGAAGAAGTGGTGAAAGGGTATCCTACCCAATGGTAATATGATTTAGAGATTATTCAGTATGGCCTAGAAAATTCCTGGGGAAACTCTTCTGCAGTTCTCAAGAAATATGAAGGTAGAAAGTTGAAGGAATCTTGTATGCTTATGCAAGATGATTATTTCACAGTAGGTTAGGTCTGCGGATTAAATGAAGGGAAACAAGGTGTTGTAGAACTATTTGTCAAGTCTTTGCATTTGTTTTTCTTAAAGCTGAAGTTGTACAATGAAATTACAGGAATTAGGAGTACAGGTGACTGAGAAATGATTCTTCTGTTTGAATATTTAGGATTTTACCTCTATGTGAAGGTAATATTTCTTGTCTAGTCCACTTAACTATTTGAAATCAGCAGAGGAAAATATCCCCCTCTCCGACAGCTTCTATTTAATAAGACCATCCTTCGAAGTATAAATATGTATTGATAGGCAAATGTTTCCAGCAGAATCTAGTGCATGAGACTAATGTTAGAACAACAAGTAGCTGCAAGATGGAATATGAGGTTAAAATGAGTAACAATTTAGTGGTCTGATTCAGCAGATATATGACCACTGATTAACCCCTCAAGAGCTGGGATTTTGGCTAGTGTGGCTTGCATATATGTGCACTCTTCATTGTGACTGCAAGTTAAGTCTGATACATAAAAACTGATCTGATAAAAAAAAAAAGGGAGGGGAGGAGAGGATAGAGTAAGAGAGAAACAACACAATTGCTCAGAAAATGGCCAACCACCGCTAGATCTGATGTGGTTTTGATATTTGATGTGTAGGCTCATAGATGTAGTACTTATGCTTTTCTTTATATGAATATCATGACATTTGATTTAAACTGTGTGCATATGGACACAAATAAGATAATGAATAAATGGGCATATGCCCTGTTGTGGTCTCAGTCCTGCTATCACCAGCCATCTTTTAAGGCAGCTGTGAAGTACAGCAGAGTTCTAGTTCCAGTAAAGGCATGCTTAGTGAGAAACCAAACCATATATTTAGTAGATCAAGAGTGCTGTGAGACAAAGGTGATATTTCTGGATTAGAGGAAGAAGATACTGTCCCATCCCTCTCCAGTCTCAGTGGGACCAATGACACTTTTATCCATATTGCACTTCAAAGCCTCACTATCACACTTAGACTTGAATAATGAAGTCTGGAGTACCTCAAGTCTTCAAAACTTCTTAGGTTAGGTCAGATGTCTGCAGGATTGAGGTGCTGGCTGGGAGGGGGAGAGAAAAGCAAAGACATAAGCCCGCAGTTCTTGTTGTCAGTATTTGTCTGACACAATACAGGCGAGGAGACATTTAATCATGTTTTCACTGATGAAACTGCAGGAGTAAGTTTGCAGCATGTAGCGCTGACTCCTTTCCACCCCACCTTCTACACAGAGAATTGAATGCCATTTGAAAGTGTGAAATTGTGAGGAATTGCTGTTGTTCTGCTTGCTTCTTCACACTCGTTTTTTTTTGATCATCCTTAAGTGAGTTCATTGGCATTTCTTTTCTGCTGGCCACTGGAAATGGGTTGTCTTTTGTTGGCTTTTGTACACAGCAGTAGTGAGAAGCAAGAAATCAGGGGCATTTTCTAGTTCGGTTTTGAGAACAGAGGCACTTGTCAGTGCCTTTTTGAAGAGTGCATCTATAAGGTATAAACTTATGGAATATATTGAAGAGAACTGCTGAATCTTTCCCCAGATAGCAATGGTGTAATTGGATCTTGCCTTCTGATTTTTTTGTTTAGAGAAAATTTCAGCTGCTTTGCTTTTTGTTGGATAATCTCCAGTCTAAGAATGAATTCAGTTAAATGAAAATTCTGCAGGTGGAGGGACACCAGAAACTACATTTCTCTCCAAGTTAAAGATGGCCCAAAATACACAGTGTTGATCCTGTTTCAAATGTTTTAGATTGTCTGTTTCTCAAGACTTTGTTTGAGTCCTTCCAGAAACAGGTGTCAGATGAGGTGGATCTGAATTGCACAACTTTTTGCTTGCAGTCCATGTGCCAAGTTAACGCTGCAATTACTGCCTGAATTTTTGTATTAGTGGTAGCTACAGGTACAAATGTACATCCTGCTTGAGAACAGGTGGACTGAAAAACTACTGAGCATGTGCTTTGAAAATTTTATGAGTGATGAAAAACTTTTAGTAAAGCTAAATTGATTTGTCTTTGCACTCTGGAAAACAGTAGAACATTTAAATCATGTAGAAAACTGAATCTACTTTATTTGCTTTTCAATAGAGTGAAGTTAATTATCTGGTTTTTTGGTTACATAGTGGCAACAGAAAAGGACTGTTAATCAGAAACTAGGCAAACATACAGACATTGTTTTCCTTCCTCTGAATTTCTTACTCTTATAAAGATTGACAAAGGGGAGATGAAAGAGAATAATCATTGAATAAGTAAAATTTTTTTCACACAGGTGTTTCCTGTTTGTGAGGAAGGTTCTGTAATCCCACAGTAACTTATATGAAATAAATTTATTTAGTTAAAGCTGGTGATGATAACAGAGTTAATATGATGGAACAGTTCCTTGCTTCCATTTCTAATGTATTTTCACATCCAATTTGCTTGCTGTACTCTGGGATATCATAAAGGATTATAACAGGACAAAAACCTAGTTCCACTTATCCTTTAATTGTTTTTTTTTTTAAATGCAAAATAATGTACTCACATAAAATATCCATTTATTTATATTTGGTGCCAGAGGCTAATTCATTGAACCTGGGATGTATTATTGAAAAACAATGGTGTTCACCACACTTTTTTGCTCTGTGAGCTGTTTTCCAGGTTCTTTTATGGCCACTAAGAGTTTATTAATGTTAGTAAATAATTAAGAAGGGATAATTGACTAATTTTTGTGCAATGACACCAGAATGACACCTTTTTTTTTTTTTTTTTTTTTTTTTTTTTTTTTTTTTTTTTTTTTTTTTTTTTTTTTTTTTTTTTTTTTTTTTTTTTTTTTTTTTTTTTTTTTTTTTTTTTTTTTTTTTTTTTTTTTTTTTTTTTTTTTTTTTTTTTTTTTTTTTTTTTTTTTTTTTTTTTTTTTTTTCTGGAAAACATCATTGTTCTGTTTTTAATGCACTGCAGAATGTGGAGCCTGCACACCCTTATGAATCATGGATAACTCATTTGTGCCAAGGATTCACTGACAGTGACCCAAACCCTGCTCTCGTTAAATGAAGAGGAATAAATAGATATGCTGTTTCATTCTACTAACTAAGAAGGGGGAAAAAGAAGCAATCTTTATTCTGTCTTTTCTTCTTGTCATCATTTGTAGTATCTTCTCAGTCCCTGTAAAAGACATTCGGTTCTATCCTCTGGAGTAATTCTTTTCACTTGGTCCCTTGTGAAGATGGAGATTGACACCTGTGCAATGGGGCTCTTGTCAGCAAGATTTGCTCTCTTCCTTGCTCCTCTTTTACACCTGGTATTATGAGTTACTGTGAACAGCAGCAAGGTGAAAAGTCCTCACTAATGAATTATTTCCAAGGAATGAGCAATCTGCAGGACTCCTCACCCACTCACCTTTACTTTCACCAAGAAACCAGACTGTTGTTGTTTCTTCACCTCATTTGCTCTTTTGTAGAACCCTCCTGAACTCTTGTCTATTTCAGGTCTTGGAATCCATTTGCTTTGGATTTTATGTTTTAATGAGACTGTTCTAGTTCAGGCATTCTTCACACTTAGCTGTTTTCCCTCATTCAAAAGCAACTCTATGGTAGTAAAAATAACCATTCATTTCCTTCTCCTTTTCCTATTTGGTCTTCAGAACTCCTCTCATCTGGAAGCTCCAGTCTAGATCAGAACACTGTGTGCAGTGTTCAAGAGCAAAAACAATAAAGTGTCACTTCACAGGCTAAGCAGAGAAGAGAGAGAGAGAGTTAAGCAGGAGAGAAAGATGGCAGGAGGTGATAAAACTTCTCGAAGTATCATTAGAATAGCAAAGAGTAGAGCCCAACTTTTTGAATTTCTACTTGAATCTATTCACGAGATCACTCTGCTTCTCTGAGTAACATTATTGTGGCTGGAGAGACATGCAAACTCAAAACATTTCAGAAAATAGAAGTCAGGCTGTGTACAGCCACTCAACACATCTGCATAGATAAAGTGGGCAAAAAAAAAAAAAAGGAAAAAAAGCTTGGATTTCTCTTTCTAATATGAAATAATGCACAAAGCTTACAACCTTAATCTAGAGTTATGCAGAAAGCCTTGTGTGAAGAGCACATTACGTTATGGAGCCTGTGTTTTTAGTATGGACTCCTGGAAAGATGGTATTTGTAAGGGTGCCTCAGTTGGTTTGGTGGTGACCATCTCGGTACAGTACTCAGTGCTTATGCAGATTTCCCACTGCATGTGTTGCATCTGTTCTTGAAAAAGAAACTCTCTGAAGGGTCTTGCTTATGGAACGGAAAGAAGTAAAACTTTGGAATAATCCTATCCAGTCAGCGGTTGTTTCAACAGATGTATAAGCTACACTCTGCATATGAGGTATTTCTGAGCATCCCATAGTGTACCTTCCAAAACCTGAAAGTTCAAAGCACACACTATGCATTGAAGTGTCCATTAATGCATTCAAGGAGTGAAGATCCTGAGATTAGCTCAGCTGACTAGAGAGTGGTGTTAATAATGTCAAGACTGTGAATTTGATCCCTGTATGGGCCGTTCACTTAAGAG
Organism: Empidonax traillii; assembly: GCF_003031625.1. NCBI lineage: Eukaryota > Metazoa > Chordata > Aves > Passeriformes > Tyrannidae > Empidonax > Empidonax traillii. Next base: position 712,961 of record NW_020955467.1, on the reverse strand, counting down.
TTGGACTTGATGATCCTTGTGGGTCCCTTCCAATTCAGAATATTCTGTTATTGTCTCTTTACTGAAAAGTGTAGGAAAATCTACTGACATTAGTGAAGAGAGTACTTCCTACAATTCCTTTCCAAAATTCTATGGTTTTGAGACTTAATATTCAGTTTAGGAATGGTTTGTGATTTTCACTTAAGTCCAGTCATCAACATTAAACATATTTAATTAAGCCTTTTTCTCATCTACTCTTATTCTCTCTTGCCAGCACTGAACGGCAGTGTAAGGTTTCATTCTGAATAAGCAACTCTGTCTTCTTTTTTGCTAAAGGAAACATAGTGCTAAATTGTTCTTTCCCTACTTGCCAAGTAAAAATGTCTGTAGCATCTCTCTGAATCATCTTCCTCTAATTTAGCATAGTAAAGCATAAAATTGAATTTAGTAAAGAGTAATAAGCACACCCATAGCACTGTTTTGCAAATGTGTTCTCTCTTTCAATGATGTTTGTAGTTCATTCTGTAACAATAATGCACGATGCAAGGAAAATGCAGGAGTTAAAAGAGGAAAGTCATTTGGTTGTAAGCAAAAAATTCTGATAAGTTTGTTGTTTTGCTTTAATCTGCCTTATTTCATTAATGGATGCACAGGATTTATAACAATAAATAAAAAAAGGAAATATTTAATACATTAAAGCACAAAGTCTTTGTTAGTAGAACAAAGTCATTTTGAAGGTAAGGGAACCAGTGTATCCATAATTAAAAGTTTTCCTGCAGTTCTGTCCATGTGGATGTAAATGCCCCCATGTAGCACAAAGGCTCTTGTCAGGGAATTCCACTCCTTTCCATGCTTTCCAGAGGACCACTGTGTTATCTCTTCTTCTTTGCTGTGCTGACAAATTTTTTCCTGCAAATGCTGCATCCAGAGCTTGAACAGTGCCAAGATGACCAAGGAAAAGAGTTTCCACATATGCTGTTGGATCTTTCCAGTTCCAATTCAGGCCTTTCCAGAGCCTTCTCTCTGGGCTTATGTTATTCTTAAAGTTCTTTATCCTTGATTTTTTCCCTGGGGGAAATCGACTCCAAACATCCTCTACAGAATCATGAGTACCACGCACCCAAGCCTGATCCAGAGTCCACTGAAGCCAGAGGCGGAATTTTAAGGAGTATTGGAATGTAGTACATTTAGTTCTTACTTTTTAAATTGATGGTTCACAGTTAGTGCTTATGCTACAGTCCTGAGGTATCCATGAATATCACCCAGAAGCCTATGACATATTACATTACAGTTAATTCATAGAAATATATTTGATAATGAGGTGGCTCAGAATTCCCATTTTCAATTGGAAAACACTGGGATAATTTGTGAAAGTGTTTTTGCCTTAAATGTTTTATAACAAAACACAGTGCAATCATGAGCAAAGTCTGATGGAAAAAGTGATAGCATAGCCCAAGTCTTTGTTTTGAAAGGGTGTTTGAAATGAAGATATAATGTAAGTTTGGCTTTTCGTATTGACTGTAACTTTTCAACCTGCCTTCTTAGGTTCAACACCTGCACAAATAGAAACGAAAGGCAGCCAGAAGCATCCTTGGTCAAAACCATCTTGTTTTGATTCTGTCAGGTGCATGGGAAGAGAAAGAAATGTGTCTGAAGAAGAAGCAAAACACAACTCAGCCTACAAAAGGCAGGAAAATTATTCTATTTAGGCTGCTGAACTTGCTAGAAAAGTTTTGTAGTGACTCCAAGTGTAAAGTAGCAAAATATAATGCTTATATCTAAGGGTTGAGAAGAGGTAGAATAAGAGGCAAATGGAAATGAGAAGAAAGATATTCTAGTAAAGATTAGTTAAGGTTTTGGAATCAAGCAGGAAATGGGATGCCAAAGAATGAACCTGCCAAAGTTGCATAGTGGTGAATAATCTGCTAACGTTCTCTAGGACATACAAAGTTACCTTATTTTCCCTCTGAACAAAGGAAATTCAGGGGAGATTATACACATGGTAAGTGTTTACTTACCATTACTAGTAAAAGCAGAAATCTAGTGATTAGACAAAGGGTAAAATGTAGTTCATTTGATGGGGGGAAAAAAATAGGAGGTGGATCTGTGTATGCTAGTTGATTGAGATGACTGTGACTGCATTTGCCAGTAAGATGTGGTGATGAAGGCAGGAACTTTGGTCCTAGAATGTATGAAGTGAGATATTTCTGGAGAGAGGGTGTATTAATGTCACTGCAAATTACTGTTAGACTTCATTTGCTATCAAGCATGATATCAAGTCTTTCAGTAAAAAATTAATTTTACTGGAACTACAATTAGAGTAGGGAGACTGGAAAGTGACAGTTTCCTAAAAAGAACCTGAGGAATTTTGCTTGTTAAGTCTTGCAAAACAGAAGCGGAGAGCATGCTCTCTAGAAATGCATTTAAAGATAAAATTTCATTTCAAAGGAAAGATTAAACCAAATAAGAATGAAATTACTTTTAAAAAATTTAGATTAGAAATAAGAAAACTCCAACCATCAGAGCACTGTGGTTCTAGAATAACCAGTTAATAAAACACCTCTGAGCCCAGAATAAATTATTTTTTGACTTGATTTTTAAGCAATTTATGAACAAATTATCTGACCTGATTGCTTCTGCTATCAGAAGAGTGAATTTGATGGTGTAAGATTTAATTTTCAGTTACTCTGACTTTTATAGAAGTATAAAACATTTGCACAAATATTGAATTTGTTTGATTGGAAACTGCATTCTTATTTGACCGAGACCACGTAAGGTATTTTTGCCAACTCTTTCCAGTATCTGTGTCACTGTGTTGCCAGTTCTCATCTTTTTAACTTCTCTTTTGAAGGGTTAATGTTCTGACGTGAATCTTAGAAAAGCCCAACATCAGGCTATCCTTTTCACAGTCCTTGTCTGACTGTTTTAGCTGGAGCTACTGTGTAATAGATGTGAATGAGGGCCTCCAAATTTCTGTAGTCTCCTGAGTGATACTGATCTCATAACTCCTCCTAAATTGGTTGTTGCTTCCTTCATTAAGTAATCCAGGCTTTACTTAATCAGTAGGGTTAGGACCTTAAATGAGTAAATAGTAGAAGGTGAAAGGCTAATGCTGCTGCTCATAATGCATGTCAGTACTCCTTTGGAAAAGGCACAGAGAGCTGTACTGTTTGTTATTAAACTACAAATTAAGGCAGATTTGGAGGAAGGAAAAAACAATGTTCAGTGAGGCACTGGTGCTATTTTCATGGACTCTCATATTAGCCTCCAAATTAGTCCTTGCTTGTGATTTTGTCTGAGCATTTCCACTGTCTATGGCACCAAATTATGTTCAGTGTTATTTTTCTCCTTCTCACTTTCACTTCTAGTTCTCCCTCCCTCCTAGGTGTTTACAAGGACTACTTTCTCTTGCAGCATATTGTTCTTATAAGGCTATGAGGAATACTGTCCTCTTCAATTACAAGTGTAACCTGAGCATCATGAAGCAAGGAACTAGGATGAACTCTCTGATTAATATCTTGAGCACATTCTCCCCTGTTGCTGACCTTGTTAACTTTTCTTTTTCATAATCCAGGAAACTTGCCCAGTTATTTATAGGAGTGAAAACTATGAGTGTACTCAGTAATTTGCAATTTAAATATATGCTGATGACAACATCCCTTCAAGATTATCAGCACACATCATTCACCATGTTAGACTTAAACTCCTGGAAGAATCTGTAAAAATGTTCTGAGTAGATCTTTTGTGCGATGTTCCACGAGGCAGTGCTCTTCTTCTCATGCTGGGCTAAAAGAGGTATAAAGACATAGATTCTGAGGATTTCTCAGAAAAACATGAAGATCTGAGAATAACATAGGTGCAACAATTAACTCTAAATTATTTATATGGCTTTTTAAACAGGTGTGATAAACTATTGTAAGTTCGCACATCATACCTTATATATTACAAGTGTTTACAGTGTTTTTACTTTCCTTGTAGACTTCTCTGCATTGGTGAATGTATAAGAACTCACAAAATGCAGCAGCCTGAACAAAAGTGCTTGATTCTCAGTTGTTAATTTGATATCCCTGCAGTAGCTGGATGGATGCTTAACAAGGAACAAGCTGTTTGTGGGTTTTACATATTTTCTCTACAGTAACACTGATTTTCATTCCATCCTCCCAGGGTGCAGATGCCAAACTGAGTTTGGTGGTACTGAAGTTTCAGTAAAAGGCAAAGAGGGACCATTACTGGCTTCAGGTCAGGTGAAGACACTCACAGATATCAGTTGCTAGAAAAGTAACAATATTGAGGTGTCCCTAGTGGACAAAAAACTTATTATCACTACTGTAATACATTTGCATTTCACTTGTGATCTTTGAGTAATTCTAGTTTTGTTACCAAAATTTATTTATTCTGCCCATTGGAGTGCTGCTTCCTGAGACTAGTGGTCATATCTCTATTACTTCTGCTGAAGTAGATGGAAATGTTACAAATGTTAAAATATCAGTTGTAGCTAACAAAGTTCTGCCTTCTAGAATATACTTTAGGACATTTGGCTCAATACAGCAGACGTTTCCCTAGGTTGTTTTGTTTTGAGAAATGTTTCGGGGTTGTAGCTTGCATTATATGTTACTGAATTTATTAGTTGAAATTGTTAGACTTTAGTTTAGTAACTGTAACAATTGGGTAATCATTAAGGCAAATTAAAATACCATTTTAAGATAACCTGTTAACTTTTTTAAAGGCTGTGAACTAACTTGCTTTTATCAATATGTTCTAAAGGCTAAAAGAATTCATTCTACGCTTAGTTTTTGTCACAGCGAAGTTGGATTGCTAGTGTTCTACTGGAAAAGAAGTGGGTAAGATCAGGGGGAAAAAAGGAATACGCTGTCACATCAATTAAAAAACCTAAATATTCATAGGACATGTTACCTGTGATTTACAAAGCAAGTGCCTTCACTTAAAAACTGAATCTGATTCTCAGCTACCTTAAGGGTGTTCTGTATGTTCTAATCTAGCTCTATACAATTTTGTTTAAACCAGTGCAAATACAATATCATGTATCTACAGGGCTCTTATGTGATTAATATTGTGTAAAGCAATTGAGGATAAATAAAAGCTGGCTCTTCTCTTCATCCTTCCACTGAGAGTTGAGTTCTGCTGTCCTTTGTATTGATGTGGAAATCGGCCGTGGATGTACACATACCTATGAATAATTTGAAAAGATGAATTAGAAAAGAATAGAGATTATTTATGTTCAAAGAGGGGGCTAAATTCATTCAAGAAGTTGTTTGTTGCCAATTAATTACCTACCAATAATTAGAACAATAAATTTGAGCACAGTTGTAAGACTTGGCATTGACTTTCACCATCGGCTTATCTGGAAGCTGTTCTAAATGGTATCATTAGTATTGGTAATAAATCTGTCATATTAGGTGAAAATGGATAAAAAGACTGAGAAGCCTTGAAAATAGAATTTGACTGAGCAGAAGTCTTTACACTTTATAAATATGACCACTGGAATTATTTATGTGAATTGATCAGTTCAGACTTCAACACTATGTTATAAAACATGAAACTTTTACACTTAGTGAAACTCAGTGTTAAATTGGAGGTATAACTCTTCTTCATTATAACATTTGCAATTTAAAAAAGAAGTGTATGTGCTGCCAGTAAAATGGTGGTAAAGCCCTTCAAGCTGGAAGTTTTAAACAAATCATCTGGTTATTAAATCTTCACTTTTGTATTCATGTAATACCAATATGAGATAGATCAATTCTTTTGATGCCAATTCATCATGTTTATCCTAACAACCTTGATTTGGTTTGTTAGTCAACAAACTACTTTAGAGATGATACCAAATAACAACAACAAAAAAAGTTAAAAACAGAGAAATGTTAGTAAAAGAACTCTGAATATTACATATTTCCTTTCAGAAATTTAGAATAGGAGTATTTTTTGTGTGAGTGTTTCTCCAGGATGAAATTTGCCTGCAACATGCTATGTAGTGCAGCAACATCTGTATGAAACAAGGTCTGATCATCTTTTGAACAACATACTTTCAACATGCTGTTGCTATAAGTTGGTCTCAGCCAGTCACACCAGATGATTTTGTCAAAATAACAAAATTTTTAAAAGACTTTGTTTTTTGTCAAGCACTAGAATTCAAAGTATTCAAATTTCTAGTTAGTCAAGTTCAGTTGAGTGCTCTTGAAAACTTCATCAAATATTTTACAACCTCAATTAAAATAGAATGACTTGGAAGAAATGTTGGAGACTTTCTCTTGAATTTTTATTTTGCACTGAATTATTTTTACAACAGTTTTTACATTAAATGCTGCTTTTATAATGTAGAGTCTAGATAAAGTACTGTTTTGTCAATATACCATGACATACTAAATTCAGAAATTCTATGTAGTGGGGAACTTCTATCTATCTATGTATCTATATATCTTCCTTTCAAGAAGAAAATCCTAAAGATGCAGGATCAGGCTGCTCCCATGTGCCAAAAGATAAACTAGTAGGGAAAAAGACCATCCTGGCTGAACAGAGAGCCTTGGCTGGAATTCCAGAAAAAAAAGGTGAGTTTATCACCTCTGGAAGAAGGGGCAGGGCAACTCAGGAGAACTACAATGATGCCATGAGGTTATCTAGGGAGAAAATTAGAAGGGCTAAAGCCCAACCAGAACTTGATCTGGATACTGCTATTAAAAAAAAAAAAAAAAGTTTCTATAAGTACACTGGCAATAAAAGGAGGACTAAGGAGAACCTCCATCCTTTATTGCATGTGAGGGGGGGAAATATAGTGACAAAGACTGAGGAAAGGGCTGAGGTAGCTAACACTTTCTTGTCTCAGTTTTTAAGAGTAAGACCAGTTGTACTCCAGGTATCCAGCCCCCTGAGCTAGAAGACAGGGACAGGAAGCAGAATGAAGCCCCCATATTCCAAGGAGAAGTGGTCAGCAACCTGTTACAACACCTAGACACACACAAGTCTATGGGCCAGATGGGATCCACCTGAGGGTACTGAGTATCCTGGTAGAAGTGCTCACTGAGCCACCATTTACCAGCAGATTTGGCCATAGGAGGAGGTCCCAGCTGACTGGATTTTAGCCAGTGTGACACACATGTTCCAGAAGTGCTGGAAGGTAAATACAGGCTGATCAGCCTGATCTCAGTGCCCAGGAAAGTGATGGAGCTGATAATTTTCAATGCCATCATGTGGTATGTACCAGCTAAGGGAATCAGGCATGGCTCCATGAAAGGCAGGTTCTACTTGATCAACCTGATCTCCTTCTGTGACAAGGTGACCTGCTTAGTGGATGTGGGAAAGGCTTTACATTTTGTCTGTCTGCCTGGACTTCAGTGAAGCCTTTGACACTTTTTCCCAGTGTTCTCCTGCAGGAACTGGCTACCAATGGCTTGGATGGGTGAAATGTTCACTTGGTGAAAAACTGGCTGGCTGGATGGTTGGGCCCATAGAATGGTGGTTGATGGAGTTATATCCAGCTGGCAACCAGTCACCAGTGGTGTTCCCCAGGGCTCAGTATTGAGGCCAGTCCTGTTTAAGATCTTTATTAATGACCTGGACAACAGGATTAAGGGCACTCTCAGTCAGTTTGCAGACCACACCAAGCTGGGTGGGAGCGTTAATCTGCTGGAGGACAGGAAGGCTCTGCAGAGGGATTTGGACAGCTGGATCAATGGGCTGAGATGGACCGCATGAGGTCAGCAAGGCAAAGTACTGAGTCCTGCCCTTGGGCCACAGCAGTCTCAAGCAATGCTACAGGCTGGGGGCAGAGTGGTTGGAAACTGGCCTGGCAGAAAAGGACCTGGGGTGTGCTGTTTGACAGCAGCTGAACATGAGCCAGCAATTTGACCAAGTGGCCAAGAAGGCCAGTTGCATCCTGGCTTGCATCAGCAACAGTGTGGCCAGCAGGAGCAGGGCAGTGATTGTCCCCCTGTACTCGGCACTGGTGAGGCTGAACCTTGAGTCTTGTGTTCAGTTTTGGGTCCCTTCCTGCAAGAAAGACACTGAGATGCTGGAACAAGTCCACAGAAGAGCAATGGAATTCGTGAAGGGTCTGGAGAACAAGGCCTGTGAGGAGTGACTGAGAGACCTGGGGTTTTTCAGCCTGCAGAAAAGGAGACTGAGGGGAAACTTTATTGTTCTCTAAAACTGCCTGGAAGGAGGCAGGTGGGGGGGCGGGGTCAGAGTGAGGTGGGGGGTCAGTCTCTTCTCCCAAGTAACCGGTGATAGAACAAGAGGAAATGGCCTCAAGTGGCCCCAGGGGAGATTTAGATTTGAAATTAAGGAAAATTTCTTCACTGAAAGGGTTAGCAGACATTGGAATGGACTCTCGGGGGAAGTGGTTGGAGTGACCATCCCTGGAGGTATTTAAAAGCCATGTAGATGTAACACTTAGGGATATGGTTTGGTAGCAGACCTGGCAGTGTGGGGTTAATGGTTGGACTTCATGATCTTAGAGGCTTTTTCCAACCAAATGTCAGGGTCTCTGCCAGTTAACCAGACACTGTTGCTCAATTAAACAGAACTGTGGAAAATCACACCTGCAAGGTCTCTTATGCTTGAACCAATCTTACCTGATGTGTTTAATGACCTGAAAAATAGTTATAATAGCAGGACAACACAATAACATAAAATGCTAAACGAAATTATATGTTAATGAACATAAAGTAGTGCATGTGAGAAGGGAAAGGGAACTGATGAACAATTTCATTGTATGCACAGAGTAGAAAACTATGTATTATCACTCATGAAAAAGGTTTTGAAATTAAAATAAGCAGATTTTTGATAAGGTAAAAAGGTAAAAATCAAACAGACCTCTGGAAATCACTTTAGTAAAAGGGAAATTTAATTTAATAATTGTTGGAAAATTAGGGCAGTGCAGAACACGTGTTTCAAATGTTTAAATCCATAATTTATCTGAATATTGTAAATTGTGTCCTTGCTGTCACATCTTAGGACACAGGAATACTGGAAATGACTTTTTGAAAAGGTGGGGAGAGTAAATGACCAATCAGAGGAGTGGAAAAATTTCTATATGGTGATAGACTAGATAGACCGAATTTCTCCACCTTGGAAATAAAATAACCTAGAGAAGATAAGGTGGAGCAAATAAAATACTGAATTACATGAAGAGAGTGAATGCAGAACTGTCATTTCAGTATCTCTAAAATATAAGAACTAAAGAGTTTCTGTTTATATGTCTAAGGAAGTTTAAAACAAACAGTAAGAAACACTTTTTCATATAAAAAATAATCAAACAATGTGAGACACTGCCACTAGATGTTACAAAGGCCAAAAGTTTAACTGAGTTCAAAAAGGGATTAATGGCTACTTTTGTTTCATGAATTGTAAAAACATCCTGCTCAGACACAACTTCTGGCTGAGGAAGTTCCTAAACCACTAATTGCCAGAAGATGGGAAGGAGGGGTTGCTCAGCTCTTGCCACAGTTCTTATAATCTTTCCTTATGCATCTCCTAATGGGCGTGTTGGGACCAGGATAATGGGCTAGACAAATTGTTTTTTTTCTTTTTTTCTTTTTTTTTTTTTTGTCTGACCCATTATGGTTCTTTTTATTTTGTAGGTGTAGATTTTTTTTCAGTAATAGGGAGACAAAATGGAAATTTTCAACTTGTTTTTTGAGTTCAGTAAATGCTGTCTGGATTATGATTCTTAATAGCTAATTATGAATGATCACACTTTTTTGCTTTTCTTATTTAAAAATATAAAAAATTAGTCCAAAAATTCATCTGCTGCACTCTGAGGAAGTTTTTCTCTAAATACAGGGAAATTTGGATGAAGGTGAATCATTTATGGATTTAATTTGAGTGATAATGTTTTATGTCTAATTTAAAGACTAATGTGTCAGAAAAGCTGAGATAGTAAGCGGGGGGAGCTTTCTGTGGCCCTTCTCTGAAAGGATGCGAAGGGTGTTATTTTTGCTATTGTTTTCAATTAAGGAATACCAAGTCTCAGTGAAAGAATATCCTAAATTCTACACTTGTGCTTCCAACAATTAGTAGGAGCAGAAGCCAACAAGAAGAGTTTCTTTAACATCTGTACTTTTTTAAATACAATTCTATAATCTTTTTTCTCCTCAAAGTGAAGTTTGGCTCTTGGGACTAGAGGAAATATGAATGATTTTTTTGTTGTTGTTGTTTTTTTTTCCCTCACTAACCTTCTATTCTAGTTTTTTTAATGTGAATTTATAATATAGAAGTTTATTTCTACTTACTAAACAGAGATTTAATCAATTATCATAGTGCACTTTGGAAATGAAAGATACATTACTCTGCGTCAAATGAGTTTATCCTGATCTGCATGCAAACTATGCACTACATTATAAATCATGGTCTCAAACTTCTAAAGTTGTTGGTTTTGTTTACTGGGAAACCTTGCTTCAGATCCAAAAAGGCAATAAGGAAGCATGAAGAAAGTGGGCCTCAATTGATCATGAAATGTAATTACACAATATTCAGAGCTGAGTGAAATACAGGATTAAATGGCAGTAGCCTGTAAAGTTTAAAATTAAAAGTAGTTTCATCATATATGGTGAAAAGGCAGATTGGATCAATGAAGCTGATCTCTTGTATCTTGTTTGCTGTCAATTTATATGAAGTGATACTTGAGGTGCGGCTCCTTTTCATATGTACGTAAATACATTTTGTTTATTTATGGAATATTACTGGAGTGGTCTGTCAGTAGATATCTTGAGTTGGGCTGGTGCTCAGTGTATAAATGGAAGCACAAGAATGAAAAAAACCTTCCCCCTGGTCATCCTTAGCCTAGCTAATGTAAGTGCAGATTTTGTTCTAACAGTAAGGTTTAATACAACAACACAGATCATTACTGCTGTGTTGCTGAGTTGCAAGGAATTAGTATCTGAATTAAAAGAATGGGGACTCTAATAAAAACTTGGTTTTGTCCTTTCTGGTATAGTATCATTTAAAACTGCATCTTGTATTCAGAAGGTAGACAGCAATCCACTACAGTGTCAGATTGTCTGTAGGATACCAATAGAAACTTGAAAAAAAAATTAATTTTCTCTTACTTTTGTTTAATCTAATTTCTTCTTTACCTTTTAACTTCAACTCTTTGGGAATCCTTAGTATGATTGGAGTGAGGATTAGGGTATTTTTATTAGTGTCTGGGCACCTTTTTACATGAAAAAAAAATTAAGCACCTCCATCTCAAGTCTCTGGGGAACTTATGATCCCTCACAAAAATGAGCTCAGAACAGCTCAGTACAACTTCTGCCTCGGGTACCACATTTTGCTAGCTGAAGGGTGCAAGGGCCTGAAATGTAGGCTCATTGCCCTTGTGTCAGGGAGTACTTATCAAGGAGTTTTTCAGTTTTACTGGTTCACATCGTATTTGTTGTAGTGCAAAAACGTGGTTTGGAAGTCAGATATGCAAACTGTACAGAACAACAAGAAATAAGGGGGAGGGTAAAGATCTGATGAGGAAGCGGAATCTAGCTGAGGTTTAAGGAATTATGATATGGCAGAAATAGATATTGCTGACAGTATTGTTAACTTGGTTTGGCTGTGTAAGTTCATGTGGAAGAGCTTTGAAGAGATGCTGCAAGGTAAAACTCAGTTAAGCACTTAATAGGCAAAGTGTCTAGAAAAACCTGACAATCCCATAAACAACAAGCAAACATAACTTTGCTCCTTCTCCATGTTAAATATACATCTGAATGTACTAGAAACTTTTTCCTTAAAAGCATAACCTAAGCTTCCATTTACTACTGATTTTTCAGGAATAATTTTACAGCAGGGAATGTGATGTAAAGCTGATTAGAAAACCAGAACCTGTATTTGGAATAAAAACCTAAACATGTTGCTATGTTACTACAAGCTAGTCGTTTTTACAGTTGTTTGCCTTTTGTCAATTATTTGCAACCTAGTAATGGATACAGCTGTATGGTGTTGCTGGTGGTTATTCTAAGGTTGTTTTGCTTTACCTCATTCTTTTCTCTCTTTCTCTGCCTTCTAGTATGCACTTAATCCAGGTGGACTCTGTTCAGCGTTGGATGGAAGATTTGAAGTTGATGACAGAATGTGAATGTATGTGCATTCTCCAGTCCAAGCCCATCAGCATAGAGAAGGACGAACAAAATGAACTTTTGCTTTCCTCGCAATATAACACTTGTGATAACTTGCAGTTTCTGCTAAAGAGAGCTTGGATTATAAGCACAGAATTGACTAGGATTGCCCAAAAGCTGGAGAAGAACAGGTGGCAGAGAGTCCACAGCATGACAGTAAGAGTCAACTGCCACGTGCGTTCAATGATAAATGAGTACAATACTTTCACCAGGAATTCTTCAGAAGAAATGCACCAGGTATGATGCTTTACCTGATGTCATGTTTCTGTTATTTTTTGTTTATTATTATTATTATTACTTACTTTCAACAATCTGTAAGCAGTCCTTTTATACTGATACTGATCCCTTGTTTAAGACTTTCTAATGCCTTTTCAGTGATGGATATTTTATTGAATTATTTTGGATCCTGTTTTATAGGCTTGATTATGAATGTTAATAACGACTAATTGTGTTGAAAAATGTTTTATGTTTTGCTTTGGAACACTACAAGACCTAAAGTATTTTGACATCCCATCTGTGAGTTCCTTCACATTTCCAATGTAGAAATGATACTTTTTTGTTCACTTTTATCTCTACCTGTTTTATTTAGAGAATTAGATAAAGAAGGTTCATGTGAAATATTATGTTTCTGGAGGTTTTTCAATTAACAAACAAGCATTACTTATTTTGGTAAAGAAATTGTGTGTTTGGATATTGCTTTAAAACCACTTTATCTTTCTCTCTCTGCAGTTTGAAAAACTTTTAATAGACAAGTGTTCAGAATTTACAGCATTCACAGAAAGGTAACCTAAATTTTATAGTTGGAACATCAATTTTACTGTTCTATTATGTTGAGGAATTTCTAATGAGAAGCACAAATCCATTAACACCCTCAGTTGTTTGGAATAGGCCCCTGTAGCTCTGCAAGACTTTCTAAATATTAGTTTGTGGTGAGTAAAGTGAGTTGCTTTTATCTAAACTGCATCCTTATGAAAGATGGGATCTGCTGTTGCACGAAAAGCCTGGCATAGATGCAAAGATTCATCATACAAGTGGATTTTTCAGGACTTACAGACATCATCAAGGCAGAAAGTCTGGCTCTAAGGATCTCAGTGACAAAGTCCCTTCTAGCTCTGTGGAGCCAAGATTTCATCTGGTGTGAAAACCTGGAATACACATATCCATGTATTTATTAGTGAATCAAACCAAAATAAATACACAATCCTTTAAATTCTAGTTGTAGGTTTACTCATCTCCCTGCACTCTGCAATGCTGAGACTAGAAAATAAGAATCTCTTTAATTCTTCTCACGATATCCCCACTTTTTAAGTTACCAATCCCTCCTGTGCAATTCAGTCACTCTTCTTAGATTTACTTTAAGCACTGTGCAAGTCAGTTTGCTGGGGGATCATCAGGGAAAAGACACCATGTAATTATCAGGAAATAACATTTTTTGGAGCATAATTTCTTTCTGCCAAACCCACACAGCTCAGACTTTACTTTTATATTTTGCTATGAGACACACTGATTTAATGAGAGATCTGATTTCAAAGTGTCTGCCCCAAATCAGCCATTCCCCTCCTTGTCTTTTCGGCAAGAATTTGGTATAGGTGGATGACAGGTAAAGCTGAAAATATGTTGGTAAAGAGACTGATCAGCCAAACTGTATCTTCCACTACACTGGCCTGTCTTGGTGGAATATGTTTTGGCAATTCAAATGAATGTACTGCTGTGAGGAAATACTAGTTATTTCATTTGAATTATATAAAGTTTTCTATCTTTATCTCATTTCTTCAATTATAGCCAAACATCACTGGTTACAGGACAGCTATGCTAACTCTGTAAAGCTGCGTTATGTAATCTTTCTGCATAGAAGGACAAATATTTTTCAGTATGCTTTTTAACTCATCTGGGCACATATTGATTTTGGGGTCCTTATTCTGCCACCAGTAAACTATGGCAAAAAAAAGTAAAGAAATTGAAATTATGGAAAGCCCTTCTTTGATCGTGAAAGACAGGTGGATGTGCAGAGCTGCAGTTGAAATGCAAGCATCTGAGAGTGACGGGAACTATCGGCACAAGTGGAAAAGAGCAGAGTTATGGTGTATGAGCACACAGCATCTGCAGCAAAATTTGGCCTGCAGTCTGTGCAGTAAATTGTGATCCCAAAATGATTCATTAATATCCAGTATTGTTTCTTCATGGCATACTTACTATGTGCGGACAAAGCTTTAATCAGAGTCTGGGGTGATGTTAATGGCACATAGGCATTGTCCTTGTAAAAGGCTGAATTCCCATTATGAACACAGGGCTCACATCTGAGGTGACAATCAGAAAACTATCTGTTGCATCTTTTTTCCTTCATCTCTTTCCTTTCTCTTTCTTTTCAGGTGCATACAGACGGAAGATGAAGAGATCCTGAAGTCTATGAAATCCTGTATTAATGAAACACTCACCACTGTTGCCCAGTATTTTGGCCAGTTGATAGAGCTGGTTTTAACACATGAGGCACAGGTTAGTTAGTAGTAAAAAAAAAAAAAAAAAAAAAAAGAGGTGTTCCAAAATTATTGAATCTTGGGGGAGACCATCCACTGACTATCCAAGGCCAGGTTGGATGGGGCTCTGAGCAACCTGATCGTGGTCAAAGGTGTCCCTGCTCATAGCATGGGGTGGAACTAGATGTTCTTTAAGGCCCCTTGAAACCCAAGCCATTCTAGGATTAAGAGCAAGACTAGAATTACAACTCTCAGTTTTCAGCAAACTTATGATCAGTAATTCACATAGGTTGCAATGAGATTTAGGTAGTTGTCGTCTCAAATCCTCCAATAAACTTAAATCCCAGACAAATGATCTTGCAGCTTACCGCTTTACTTACTTTTCCTGATGTCTCTCCTTTCTTGCAAGCTGGCTTCTCGACAATGTTTTGTCAATAAGATCTCTGGAAACTCTTTCACTTCCTTCCATACAGACACTGATTTCCTTTAGAAATCTTGTAAAAAAAAAAATATCTCCTGCTCTCAGTAATTCTCATTCAAAGCTGAACTTTTAAAACATGTATATGTAGCAAGTACATTATTGCAGCACACATTTTAAACAGTGCACATTTCAGACTCTGAGAAGCAGTGATAAAATATAGCAGTGTGTACAGGTTATACATTGTCCAGAGAGGTTGTCGACTCTTCTTCCCTGGAGATATTCAAGGGCTGCCTGAACACAGTCCTGAGTAACGTTCTAGGGAATCCTACCAGAGCAGGGAGGTTGGGCTAGATGACTTCCAGCCTTACCCATGCTGTGATTCCAGTTCTGTGAAATACACTGAGCAATAAGTCTGAGACTGCAAATGCATTAACTTTTTTTCCACTAGACCATTCTTGAAATAGTAGCAACCTGCAAACCTGACCTTATTTCATGACTTATACCGTTTGGTTGAGATCTCAATAGAAATCCCTTTGCATACTCTAGTCTTCCTCATTTATGCCCAATTAATTTGCCCATGTTTTAGAGGAAAATGCTGAATTTTTTTTTTTGTCCCCACAGAAAAAGAGGACAGGAGAGGCTTAGTGAAGATGAAAGAGTTAATTAGTATTTACTACAGTGCTAAAACAAAATTAGGGTGTGGTATTGGTTAAATTCTAACATACCTTGATATGTTAAGATGTCAAAACAAGTGGTTCTTTCAGAAACATGCCTTCTGGTTTTAAAAGATGATTACTGGGAGGTGAGAATCTCCAAAATACGTTTGCAGAATTACAGTCAAATTAACAAACTACTTGCTAATGTGCTTTGGTTAAGAATTGTGAGAGCCATATGAAATGCCACATCTGACTTGAAGTGTGTAAATAACTTTGCAAATTCAATGAGTAGGTTGCTGTTGTTTCAGTGCTTATTCTTTTCAATCTGAAGAACAGTTCTTCAGATTGTTGATATTTCTGCCTTTGGGCATCTCGGCATCTCTCTGAAATCCTAATCCCTTTTTGTTTCAAGGCAGTGGAATTATTGGCTCCACATAATCTCATTTGTATTTGTGGGGCTGAAAGACTTGGATTAGGACCCGTTAATAAAAATAATTTAAAGAATAGGTTTCTGAACCATTCAGCCAGCCTGTGTGCCCACTTCTGCCATAAAAACACATTGTCTGTGGGTAGTTTGTTGCTCTGAATCAGACTAAGTGACTGTGTGAGAGGTCAGAACTTTCAGCCTGCATTGTATAAAGAGCTTTCTTTTCTAATCAGTGTATCAGGATTTTATTCAGGATGGGTTCACATCCAAGTGTGAACTATTAAGCTATATTTTTTTATGGAACATTTTTGTAATGCTAAAGGTGAAAGAACAGAGCCTCTTAAAGGGAAGGTAATTGAATTTTGTATAAATAACAGTATAAAATGTGGTATACTTCCTTGCTCTTCTTTTAAAGTTAGATTAAATACAAAAATACTTACATTCTTCCTCCTAGCAAATATAATTAGTTCTTCCTCTAATGATTTTGCTTCCTTTCAGAAAGAGTAAAATGAAATAAACTTCATATTCTTCTGACAGCTGTGCTTCTCTATCGAGCTGCAGTGACACAAATGCAAAAACAATATAATTATTTACAGAGACAAAAATATCGAATCCATTTCATACGTTCAAGAAAACCCCCTGTATTTCTTTATGAGAATTCCCTCTATTTATCAATGACTTTTTCTGTGTAGTCTGAGAATAGTGATAAACCCAGAGGCTTAGAGAGTAGTGTAAGAAAAGGTACAACAATGTTCCTTATAAATAAGGTAGCAAACTTGTGATCAGCTTTTACACTAAGCTACATTACTTGCCTTCTGAAAATTCTGGTTCAATCTCAGGCCAAACCCAGAGTCTGAAGAGAATTATTTGTTGCTGAATGTTCTCACACATGAACCTGCTGTCTTGCCTTGTTAATATTTATTTTTAAAATATCACTATTCTTGGTTACACCTATTCAAATGCAATGATAAATGAGTTAGTGTTGTCAGTTCGATTTGTCCAACTTCCCTTTCTTTGGGTCAGAAGCAAGATGATTAACGAACTAGACTGGACGCTCCATCTTGTCTTTAAATATCAAATATTAAAATAGAATCGTAGAATCATCAAGGTTGGAAAAGACTTCCAAGACCAGCGATATAACACAAATGCTTTTAACTGGAAGTAAGTTATGTTTATTGTGTTGTGTCCCACAGAACCTGCTGAGACAAATAGAGCTGTCAGACAGTGTGTACGTCACCGAGTCTGCGATCAGCAGTTTGTTCAGCCTTACCCAGGAAGGTGCTCATCTGTGCCGTATCATAGCTAAGGTAAGGGCATCTACGGACCAGTCCAAAGCAAACTGGTAGTACAAGCAAGTTGTTTGACTTCACACAGTAGCAGCTGCAAGTTTTGAAATGTACAGTGCGAGATGAAATTATGTGTTTCAGGAGACTAATAATTTAGATTAAAGAACAACAAAGTTTACTCTGAGAGAGTATTTTCTTCTTTTGCTGCTTTTGCAAGCCTTACTTTGCAGGGTTTACCACCATATCCATCCTATAAGAATTTTTTTTTTTTTTTAAAAAGGGTCACAGCCCCCTAGTCTTAAATAAAGCTCTATACCTGTGCAAACAGCTTCAGCAGGATGGCAAGCTCCAACAGGCTTCTGAGCATTGCTTCAATTACAGTTGTCTTCGTGCCATCTGAGGTATTTCCCTTCGTCATTTTGGCAACTTTTCCTGTGTCTCTCCTGATAGTACTTTTTAAGTACCAGCCATGTAAGTAGAGAGAAACTTTGCGATTGGCCATGTACCCGGCTGAGAGAAACAGCAAGACCTCTTTTGATGTTTGTACAGAGGATATTAGAGGTATTATTAAAGATGTAAATTTAGGAATATTTTACATGCATTATTATCCTTTAACAACAGAATATCATTACAACTCTGTCAGCATGTGTTCTTGTTTACTGAATAGTTGGTGCTAACTTTTGGTACAAATGAATCATTCTGCCAAAATCAATGATCCCTGAAGAGTTTGCACCTTTGAGAACACTTGGACCTTGAAAAAGTGAGAAAGGTGGGACGTTGTGTGATGCCAAAGATAGGATAATCACAACCACAGGGTATGTAGAAAAAAGAAAACCTCCCTCCTTAAGCTTCTGCTCGTGGAGTGAGGTGCTAATTCCTTGTCTTACTCAGGGATGAGGTTACCAGCAACTTTGATTAATTTAACTTCTGATGTGCTTTTAGGTGGATATTTACACCATAAAAGGTATTACTCCTTTCTGAAGGCTGAGGATGAGGTAGACTCAGAAATGTGTAGTGGATTCTGGCAACAGCCTGACTGATTTAATTTTTTCTAAATTGGTATTTGAGCTCCACTCAGTGGTACCCAAAAACAATGTTAAAATGTTGAGTACTGAGGAACTGCAGAACTAGCAAACTAATGAAAATTGATGTTGTGCTTTTTATAATTTTGTGACTTCCCTAACAGTTTAATTTAGCAGAATTGAAGTCTCACCTTCCATAAATTACTCAACTAATATATTGCTAAAACCTGGATGGATCACAGGTTTATAGCTGAGGAAATGCATCCCCTTATGCAAAGAACCCCAAGTGGTGTTTGGTTGCCAAATTACAGCTGTGATTGCATCACCTGTCTTGTGTGTCTGTCTCCCCCGTGCACCGTGAAATGCATTTGTCCTGACTCACCATCATCCTTCACCTTCTGTACCGCCTCAGTTCCCTGCATCAGTGAGTAAGAAGGCAGAGGAACTGTAATAGAACAGATTTTCAAATTCAGCCACTTGAATAGTTAGCTGTAACAGTAAAAGTGCAGGGGAATTGGGAAAAAAAAACTGAACTAAAAAAACCCAAAAAACCAAAACCAACCAATCAAAAAAAAAAAAAAAAAAAAAAAAAAAAAC
>NW_020955467.1:675375-693744 GCF_003031625.1 Empidonax traillii | reverse complement strand
TCACCTTCTGTACCGCCTCAGTTCCCTGCATCAGTGAGTAAGAAGGCAGAGGAACTGTAATAGAACAGATTTTCAAATTCAGCCACTTGAATAGTTAGCTGTAACAGTAAAAGTGCAGGGGAATTGGGAAAAAAAAACTGAACTAAAAAAACCCAAAAAACCAAAACCAACCAATCAAAAAAAAAAAAAAAAAAAACCAAAAAAACCTAAATAATAATAATAATAAAAATCTGAAATTGCTCTCACTCATTACGAGGGTGAGAAAGGATTAAAAGCCGTGCAAATATACCAAAACCTTCCATAGATACTGTAGTTTCCTCGAGAACTGTCGTATTATCCTTGGTAAAAACTACCCGGAGAAGTGGGATATTTGTTTACCGTGAAAGCAAAACTCAACAAATTTGCTCATTCAACCTTGAAGTCTTACTCTCCATGACAAAGTGTGATCTTGTGACACACTGATGTAAGGTGTTTTTTTTTTCCTGCCCTAAGCTATAAATTACAACTCCCCAGCACACCAAAATCTTGGACATGCAAAAAAAGACCCACTACAGTATTGTAATGCTACGATATAACAGGAACTGATTTCTCACTTCACATTTTGATAAGGGTTTCAGTTTTCTCCCTCCTTCTCCCTCATACCCTGCCAGTATTTTATGGAAATTAAAAAAGGCTTTGAAATGCTCCCCTCTATGCTGAAGCATCGCCTATAATATTATTTCACCTGAAGGCATTTTTTGACGCCCTTTTTTTTTTCTTTTTAGTATGTAACTTTGTAATCTGCTGTGAAAGAGTCATGTTGCTGACTCACCCTGGCAGCCAGCTAGTAGTTCTCACTAGCTGTCAGAGGTATGAAGCCTAAGGTCTCTAATATAAATAAGTAGTAGCAAGGACATAATAAGAAAATTACCATTACTTGGAACAAATAGGTTATAAATAGATTCGGCTTTTTAACAACCAGAAAAGAGAATTAGTAAAAAATCTGGAACAGAGGTATAATAAATAAATACTGGGACATAGAGTGATAAGGAAAAAAGTCTTTTTTGAAAAGTCCTTTTTACCAGTGATAGGGTAAAATACCAACTGTAATGAACTGGGTGCTGCAATAATTACCTTGTAAAAGAGAAAGAAGCAAAAATGAAGATAGTCATACCTGCCTATCACCCCTTTTGGAGAATGCTTGACTGTTTGATTTCCTTGTGGCTGTGCAGCAGATCACTTGCTTTAAGAAGCTTCTAATGCATCTTACCTTACCTTTGTACTCCAGTTCCTTTTCTAGCAAATATTTACTATGAAGGTGTCTTTGGAGATCATCTATCAAGATAATTACAACTGTTTTCAAAGACTTGATGAGAATTTATTGTATTTTGAGTCATTTCAGGCTGAAACTGCAAAATATTCCCTTAGAGTTAGATGCCTTTTCCTTCCTCTTTTTATTCACTCAACTTACTATGCAAAGTGGGGTTTTTCACACGTGACCTCTTTCACATACTGTTGGTGATTGTATTTCGGGTGATTTTATTTACCGCTAGCCTTTCTGAAGAGCAGCCTTAGGATATCCCCAGAAATTCAATTCCTATTTATCCCATATACAAAAGGAGTAGGTCATCATGTAGTATGGTAAGTGCCTCTCTCTTCTTCTCTGCTTCAGAGTATGCGAAGCCTGTCCCAAATAAAACTTGAATTACAGCAAGAACAAAATTTCATGTGTTGTTTGGTCAAAAACTGCAAATACCCAAAAGTCTACAAAGGATAAATAAAAGCATACTTTATTCATATTGGGAACTCCTGGAAAAGTGCAAGTTAATCTCCAAAACTCAGTAATGTTATGTTTCTTTGTCTAAATGGTACTGTTCACCCATTTGGCCTATCTATGTATATCCCTGTCAGATGGAATAGTTTGACATCATTGCAAAAGAAACAGGGGATTTTAAGAGAAGGTTAAAAAAGTTCAATAAATTCTGAGAAATGCTCTTATCCCAGTGAAGGGATTGGTTCTGACAAGCCACAGAATCAGGCTCAGTATTTTCTACCTATCCTATACTTCGTTTACAGATCTCCAGGTTCATTACTCATGATCAATATTTTACAGCTTGGTAATGGCACAAAAGGCACAAAATAAACAGTTTAGATTTTCTCCTGATGAATGCAGTGATAAATCACTTCCTGTCCATCAGAGGCAAAAAAAGTAGGACAGCCATTTGTCACACAGAAGGCTTGAAGCAAATGTGCCAACATTGCTTGAGCTTTACTAGTATTGTCCATAAACTTCTACTTATTATGACTACAGCAAAGATTAAGATCATCTCTGATTCCATTGAACTGTGGGAAATTTCAAATTGATAATGAAGTTAAAAAAAACCTAACAAAACCATATCTTTAGCTTGGGGATGACACTGTAACAGCTTTATTCCCTGTATTTTTGATAGATAATTTAGTTACTGCTTGGGTGAAATGTCACTATCCTTTTGTGAAAGGAAAAATATAACTGAAACTTTTTTTTCAGTGTACTACCTCTTTATTTAATTTAAAGATTCAGAAATATCTTTCCGCAATAGGCTATATATAGAAGCACTAGATATAAAATAACTCATACAGATACATGAACACTTCTTACAATTCCAGAAATAAGTTTTACTCTTAGCAAACTTCAGGAAGCTTACTGTTTTCACTGATGTCAAAGAAATTCCATATACATATGTAAAGACATGATATAAAACTTCCATCTGAAAAATATGTTGAAGTATTAATTTTCTCTAATTCTATATAAATCGGTATAATTTTTTTTTTAGACTGAATAAAGGACTTCACTTGCTCTATTATTCTGTATTGTACTCAAGCAGAACCAGTACAGAAGTATAGAATTCTGAAAATGATTGAAGTTTGAATTGTAGCCTGTAGGTTTTAAGTCAGTACAACTTGTTGAGCTTTCAAATAACACAGATGGCTGAGGAACAAAAAACTGGCATTTCTATTAATCTAAAAAAAAAAAATTTAAAGGCTACAGAAACAATTCTAAAAAGAAGGATGTATTTTATAGTTGATCTATGATTTCAATTATTTTTAATTTACTGCTGTGATCTGAATACCTTAGTTTGAGATCTTTTGTCTGTAATCAGTATTTGAAATGCTTTTCTCTCCATCATGTGTCTGCTTTTGCATAATATAAGACATCTGTAGTCTACCTGATAGCAGAACATTTTGAAATGAAAAATAATTTAAAAAATCCTCACCACATGAAGCACATATCTTGTTGGTGCTTATTTATACCTTTCCATTTGTTATATGAACTTTGCTAACACAAACTGTACTGGAAATGGTAAAGGATAGCTACTCTAATATATACCCAAGTCTCTGTCATTGTTGTTGCATTTAAAGAAAAACATTTAGTAATGCTAATTTTCTCTATCAGAGGATGAAGATACGGACTGTATATGTATAGAACTTGATACCTATTTCTACCTTCTTTTCAGTATCTCTTTAACCACGTGACCTTGTTCAAATTTTTAGCATTAAGTAAATATTGCATGGAGCTCAGAAATATATGCTAACAAAAATCTGCTTTATATTAGTAGAATATGGCTGAACTATCACTGAAGTGTCACTCTAATTGCCACCTATTGATAATTCTTTGTAATTTTTGCATGAATGTCAAGTTTAATTTAAATGGAGCTTGTAATTGGTAAAAGTCAATCACTTAAGCACATCTCCTACTGAGATTATATTACTTTTTCATCACTTAGTGTACAAGCATTAATCAACTTGAGTTCTCTGTGTGAGCTTAACATCACTTTGGTGTTGTTATGGTAGCTAATTTGGATAAATTACTAAAGGAATCTGCCCCCCAGCCTGATCTGGGTTAAACACTAGGAAAACATTCAGTGCTGCTTTCCTGATTTTTATTTTTCCCCTACAGGAAGGAGGTGTAGTCATTCTCTTTAAGATCTGTCGCCAGGATTGTTTCAGATGTCTTTATCCCCAGACCCTGAGAACCTTGGCATCAATTTGCTGCGTGGAGGAAGGGATGCACCAGCTGGAAAAGGTAGGCACTTCAGTATTCTTTACTAACTGTGTCATAAAACAGACAAGTCCTGTCTTTAATCTCCTTTAGGAACTGATAATATGGTGATGTTTGATGCTGCTGATGCTCCATGCTATGCTCACCTCTTCTGTGCTGAAAACCTCTTTGGCCTTTACAAAATTAGCCCCAGCAGCAGCATTATTCTATTACCCTTGCACAAATAAGGTTCCTAAGTGGGGATAATTTTTGTAAAACTGGTAAACATCTTGGTGGCTACGTCAAAAAAGCTAGAGAAATTATAATTTATGGACTCTCTGGATTGTTTGTTTAGAAACTCCACTATTTCAAATAATCCTTAAAAGAGAGACAGTTTTATACCTCTTTGAATCCATTCCTGATGCTCTGGCAGGGCAGCTGCTTGTGGTACTGCAGCAACTTGTGAGAGTTATAATTGCGCACAAAGAAGTGTGACAGATAGAATTTTTAGCCAAACAAAAAATGGGTCTGTTAATCAGCAGCAGGTCCCATGAAAGCCAATTTTAACTGGGATGGCCAACATCAAAACATTATCCAGATAAAATTATATCAATTGTTTAGGCTCCATTACTTTTTCACTCTCACTACATACTGCTATGTTTTGGAAAATGAACACTTCTGGTCACTAAATCATGATCTCATCCTTTGTATTTCATAAAACAGTCATCTTCCACAGCTGAATAATGGCCTCTTCAAGTTAATGATAAATGATTTCACTGCCACTTTACATTGACGCATCTTGTAATTTACTGCCCCGAATTCAAGCAAACTGTGACAGAACATCTGAAGCAAAAAGCAAGTCTCTGAGCTTACAGTAAATGAAGATGACTTAAATTTTTTTTGACATAATGCTGTTTCAGACTGACACCAGAATCAGTCTAAAAGGATCTTTCATGATGTCCACTATAATAGGGGAATTAATAGAGTTAGAAATGAAAAAGATTGATTTAACTCACCCAGTCCAATTCCTGGCAGTGTCAACATGTGTTTAATGTGGCCCATATCAAAGCTGATGAAACAGGAGTCCTAGAAAAAGTGATAACTTTCAAGATCTGCTTTAATGTTGGTCACAAGTCAAATTTATCAGGGTAAGCTTTACCACAAGCAGGATTGGAGTAGGGTTTAAAGGATTTTTAACTGAAATCCCCACCTTCAAGGACCTTAAATTCTTAAATCACCTCTTGTCAAAACTTAAGTCTGCAACATGAGGGGCTGGACATTATTCCTACTCACCTGACTGAACAGACAGGTTTATGAAAGGAGTACTTGGTTATCACACTGTCAACTTCTTTGCTCAAAATTGTGTTACTGGAGATCCGTATGTTATGTGGGTCCAGTACCTGCCTGGGTTCCTGTTGGGAGAGAGTGTGCGGTTTCACAGTCAAAAGAAACAGTGGCATTTTCTCTGCAAGGGGGTTAATGTGCCTCCAAGTGCTAATGGAGGTTAAACAACATAGGCCATGTAATCTGTAAATAATCTATCAGAAGGTGATAGCCCAGAAGGTTTGCCACTTCAGAGAGCTGAGGAATGATAGAAAGCAAGAAGGTTTTACTACTTTTTGTACTCTCTTTTTATCCTTCTTGTACATTTATTTAGATGCAACGAGGTATTCTGACACGGGGAATCAATGGAAAGTGCATGGCTGAGATGAACAGTATTTTGCTGGGAACAATACCCCAGTTTTTTATATCATCTTACTTGGAGAAGAGAGGTTTATTTCTTCTAAAATTTGAAGTACTCTCTCAAAGAACAAAAAGGAGTGCTAATAGTATTAGTATTAGCAGTTAAAAGTATCATCATTACAAAAGTTACCATAGGACTTTTAATCTGTCAGGAAGAGTGGTTTTTCTTATCCAGCTGAATACTGTGTGCTAGTGAAGCATTTAATTTGCTCTAATGTGAATATCATTATGCCACCTAGTGCATTAAAACATCAGTGCAATTTGAACTTGATTTTTAATGACAGATGCTCCCTACAAAAAAAAAAAAAAAAAAAAAAAAAAAAAAAAAAAAAAAAAAAAAAAAAAAAAAAAAAAAAAAAAAAAAAAAAAAAAAAAAAAAAAAAAAAAAAAAAAAAAAAAAAAAAAAAAAAAGGCTTGGCCTCCAAAAATTCAGATTAGGCAAATCAAGACAAAAAACCCCACCAAAACCAAACAAGCCTTTCCCCCTCTATTTTTCAATTAGGTTTTACAGCCATTAAAGTGCTTTGGAAGACCACTTAAAAGAAAGCGGCAAAAGCTGTAATTTTTAAGGAAACATTTTTCTGAGAGGTGAACTAAAACAGGGTAGTATATTTTCTGCAGTAATTGCAGTGCCTAATTCCTAAAGATATCAGGAATATATTTTATTTATCCAATGCTCTTTGATCTTGACAATTCAGAGGCAAGAACATGTGTTAATGTAGGCAGTTATTTAGAAAACGAGCAAGGAAGTCCATAGTTAAGAGGAGGTAATCCAAGTAGAGAATATCTTGACTTTTTAACATCTATCTTTAAGCTATCTGAGTATTTAGCTTTCTTTATATTTATATTTCTTTATACTTAGTGCAAGTTTAATGTGAATGATACTATGCTGGGTTTACACCATTTGTCTTGATTAAGTTTTTGATTTATGATATGGAAATACTGCTCACATATACAAATAAAGGAAAGTAACAAGATGTAGAAAATTGCCCATTATAAATAAAAATATTTCCTTCCATTGAAAAAAACCCACTTGCTCTTCCCTTTCACATATATTTAAATAAATCACACTTAAAAAAACCATTACTTTTTTATTATCTTGATAAACAAGCTGATCTTTGCTATAATTGCAGTGACAAGGTAGTTGTTGCAATGACTATTTTTTTTTCCTCAGTTAGGTGAATCTAATTGGCTGTGTGTATAATAAAGCAGAATCTGTCGGTTAAAATGCCAGTTTAGAGTAGTTGTTATTTCACTTGCAAGTACTTTACTGAATTTTAAAAAAGTACTGTTACTGTTGTACGTTGAGCTATAGAGCTCCAGGAACTCAACAGTAACAAATTAGTCAGGCAATTTAAGTAGAAAAATAGTGAAGAAATAGCTCATTTCGTGACTGAGGGCTGTGTAAATAAATGTTCTGTGTAAGCTGTGCTTGACAAGTGGTAATTTTGGTGCTTCAAGCTGCTTGCAGATGTCTGGTTGTTTGGTACACTTTATTTTGTAATCTCCTGTGACAGCAGCAGGTTTGAGATCATTGTTTGGTCTCAGCTGTCTGACCAGTCCCACTTCAGAGAGGAGCAGAGAGACCCTGGAAAAGCAATCAGAACACATCATTCCTGTAGTTTCCTGTCCTTGTACCCAAGAGAACCTTGTCATCCGTGTCTTGTGGCTTTTGAGCATGCAAAGTTTTTAGGGCAAAGCTCACTCCATCAGAAAAGATGGGTATTCATGATTTAGGCATTCCACAGTTTATGAAGAGACAATATGTAATACAGGTAGTTGGCAATACAGAAAATACGTAAAATGTCCTTTCAGAAGAACTGAAAGGAGTTTGTGGGAGGTGAGCACAACTGAAACTGAGGAACAATTTTAATGCTGCACACGCAGGCACATGTCGGTGTATCCTGCCCCGAGATTTAGGACACAAATACAATGATGTATTGGGAGATTGGTTCTGAAGACAGATATTTGTTGAGGATTCTGGAGGGAATAATATCGGAACCTTTATGAGTGTGCTTTGAAAACGTAATTCACCTCAAGGGTTACCATGTAGGAAGGACTGTTCGAGTCACAAAGTTGGGATAAATTATCCTATTTTGTGAAACTTAAGGTTCAAGAAAATAATACTGTGATCTTGATAAGGTATATCCTGCAAATTATGTTAGGAATAACTCTACTTTAAATACCGTTGTCATTGTCAAGACAGACATAAAATCTAACAGATACTGTTTTCAACATGAAGCAACCTTGTCTGGAAATGGGATTTGTGTTTGACTACAATCTTTAGTGTTTAACATACATCTTTAGCACATTTGTTTGCCTACAGCAATTCTTCAGCCTTTTCCCTTCCTGCATTTGGTGACATACAGCCTCATTAAAGTGGCAGTTTCACTGCTTCAGGTCTCTCCATACAAAAGTTGTCGTCAGTGGTGCTGCTAAAAGACATGGATTTCTACTTTTTCCCCTGACCTGAAGCTCATTTGTGTGATTTTTTTCACTGAGGCTTCTGCTAGAATGAAATTCCTGCTTCAATAAAAGAACTGTAGAACTAGTTCAGAAATAAATAGCAAAGAGTGTATTTACCACAGTTTTTACTGTGCCTGTGAAATGATATTACATTAAAAATATTCAGCTCAGCTGAGACCTAGATCATGGCTCAACTGCTACAAAAACATAATGATTATACAAATAGTCATTCAAGCAGCTGCCTAAATATTAACAGTGTGCAGTGTATGTTTACTTACACTACTTCAAGTACTCCAGAAAGTAAGACACCTGGAATCAACTCATTAAAAGGAGATAATGCAGAGACACCAGTGACAATAGCTGTTACTTTCACTAGTAAACCCCTCTTTTTAACAAATGACACAGCTTTTATCAATGTGCTTTAAGCGAAATTGCCTAGGAATAGATTATAAATTGCTTTGAATGCTTCATTTAAAGCACATTATATCAGATTACCTCCAGGAAAAGAATCTGAAAAAGAGTGAAGCAAGTACAAAGTATACAAATTTTGTGGCTGGGAAACTATGAATTTCATAAAGACCTCTTAAACACGAGTGACCTAAAAATTAATTATTCACTGTGAACCCAGTTTGATTCTCAAAACAACCATGATCTCATACACAATCATAATTTCTGCATGATAGGAGTGTAGTCTGTCAATGCTACCACTGGAAAAAAACAAGCTTTTGAGGGGAATTAAGTAAAATTTTTATTATGGAACCTGCAACCACAACTTTTTCATAGCTTTTGAGCGAGTGTGTGTTGATTACCTGATTCAGCTCTAACCGCTTTGAGCTTTCAGTTTCAAACATTGGCTTCAGTCAAAAGCACGGAATAACTTTGTTTCAGATGAAGAAATCTCAGCTTTTAAAACCACTAAAGTTCACATAACTGTAGGGTGAGACAGAAGTGATAATTAGGTGTTAGGAAGAAATTGTTCACTGTGAGGGTGGTGAGACACTGCAACAGGTTGCCCAGAGAAGCCGTGGATGCCCCATCCCTGGAAGTGTTTAAGGCCAGGCTGGATGTGGGTTTGAGCATCGTTCTTGAGTGGAAGATTCCCAGCTGGTGGCAGAGGGGGTTGTAACTAGATGATCTTTAAGATCTCTTCCAAACCAAATTATTCTATGATTCTGTGAATTATGCAGAGGGCTCTGATGATGAGAGTTTAAGTGGTATGAGGGTACAGTCACCACTTCAAAGGCTGAACACAAAAGTTAGCTGGTGACCACCAGATTTCATTGTCACAGCATGTGAATGCTCTATAATTGTGAATGTTTTAATTTTCATAGTACCTGGTATATGATGGAAAAAACTTTGTACCATACAAGAGACTGAAATTTTTCCTGATCTGAGTGAACTATACAGTTGTCCTCGTATTTTATTACTCTAAATACAAAATTCTGGGGGAAGAAAAACATTAATAATAGACTTCTAGAAAAGGTATTTGAGATTATCTATAATTAGGAAGGAGAAACTCACAGGCTGCCAGATTTAAAAGCATATAGGTTGTTTCCTTTTTTCAAGAAGTTCAATACTAGTCTACAGCTTTCTGAGAAGAGTAAAAAGTTGATTGTTATTACAGCAAAGAGTGGCTTATTCACAGGACTTCCAGCAATGAAAAAATCTCAGAAAACACAGAGCTCTGCCTCAGCCTGTTAGCGTTTCTCACTCCTCAGAGAAGAGTTTTGTGTTAAAGTTTCTTTTTTTCCTATATGAAAAATTCTTATGGCAAATTTTGTTAGTTTCAGGGATTAGATGGAATTATAAGATGATAAAAATTGCGTAGTTATTTTATTCCAAAAAGAGTTGAATTCGAGAACTCAAATGACTCAGAATTTTTTAAAAGAAAAATATTTTATAAACTCCCAATTTTTCAAAATTTAGTTTTAATTCATGTAGAGTCAAATTTCATGTTGTTCTGTTTCCTGGCTAATACAGGACAGGGTTGGGCAATTGCAGAACAATACAGGGCTCTTAGAAATCACTAGAAGGTGTAAAGTTGTTAAGGAGCCAGGAAACATGCAGTGTTAAAACCTTTTCTGAGTTTTTCCTGTGTCATGTTGGCAAACACATTCTCGATGGTGTTTTATGAAGGGGAATATCTTTCACCTTTCCTAGAGTAGTTCTGGTTTACAGGAAAAACATGTGAAGCTCCATGGTTGGGAAGAGACCAGAAACTTACTTTCTATGTGCTTAAAACCGCAGAGCACTGGCTTGTGTGCTAAAAGCATGTAAAATGATTTAGGTGCATAGGGACCAAGTGATGCATTCCTCTTACAGCCCTTTGCCTGGGGAGTCATCTCCTCTTCTGGTTTGCATAATGCACTTCTTTGCATCCTAGAACATTCTTTTGGATCATTTTCCATGGCTGTTCGTAGCCAGTCTTTGAAATTGTGATTTTGAAGTTACGAACAGTAAGCAAGAATGGTTAAAAAGAGTTCTGAATTTTGAGAGAGAAGGATAACCTTTTAAAGACTAATTCTGGCAACTTTTGACATGTGATGCAGAGCACACTGTAACTTGGTGGCACTGATAGCTGGAGCTGGGAACTGTGTCTCACTGCTGTCACTGGGTAATCGTGTAAGTCACATGAGAATGAAGAGCTAAAGTGAGAAAGAAACATAAGTCAACCTTAAGGAATAGTGCAGGGAACAACATTCTTAAAGCTGCTTTTCATATAGCCCTTTTGATAACCAGGCATATCTATTTCAGTAGCTGAGTTTGTAGCACAATTAGATAATGTAAAGTTCTAGGCTTGCAGCTCTTTAATTTACTGGACACTTCTTCTCAGTAAGGCTGTTTAATTAATTGGCAGTGAAAAATGTGCTGGGTTTGGCAAATTACATTTCTGTCAGAGCCCCTGCAAGATTCATTAAATCATATCTCAGAGTGCAGCAACTGCCCTTCCTCAGCTGCTGGCTTTGTATATATTAGGTGGTGTTTCAGGTTTTACCTCCTGATTGCATAGCTATGTACACATAATTAGTAAATGCAGTCTCTTTCAGCACAATCCCAGGCAAGAGTAGCAAGACTTCTTAGGTCATTGCAGAATCTGACATCTTAGATGCAACAGGCTGCAGTTCTAAGGCAAAGTGCTTTGAAGTCAAGGAAGTGACATAATTCTGAATACTGAAAAACAGTGTGAAAACAGGTTTAAAGAAAAACAAACACCGCCCTCACCTCTCCCCTCAAAAACCTCATGACAACAGCAACGAAAGGAAAAAACCTCTAAACCCAACAGGTAGCGGAACTCTTCAGTGTCATTTGGTCTACTGAAAACCTTCTACCAGTACAAATCAGCCTAAAATTTGTTTGGTTTGTGGTGGTACCTACTTTATCATGGAAAGAGGAAAGAAAGTATTTTTTTTTTTTTTTTAATGCTCTATTCAGGAGACATAGAATTGAATAAAGACAGACATGTTAGTGCAGGATTATGGTACAGTCCCAGTTCTCTGTAGGAAAAAAGTATGCACTAACTGCTTTGGCTGAGGTCATGGCCATTATTTCAATTCTGTTAAAATGACTAATGAAATTACAGTGATTGTGTTGTTGTAACCCTGATGGTCCAAAGAGATATGTATCAGCTGCTCTGATAAAAGATATTACGTCTCCTTACAAACCTTGCTTCACTTAAATCATATTATAGATTTTAGAAGAGGGAGAAAGGAGCCAGCAAGCATAGCACTAAAGATAAACATTTTGATAAGGAGGACAATGTAAGACCTGGTTAAGGAGTTGGTGAATATGTGACTTTGGCTTTGGAGAAGAAAGATTTCTATTATTTATCAGTAGATCCTCACTTAGATATCTGGCCTTACCCAAATTCTGCAAACATATACCTGTGCACTCAGCCTTAAGCATGTGAGTAATTTAATTTAAAAAACAAGAGAACTGACACATGTTAAAAATGTCAACAGACATGCACATCTGTTGATCTGTTCATGTCTGAGGTTTCCCACTGCAATAAGTTTCACAAAGTAAATATTCGATTGCTGACTACTGAACACATAGTGCTGTGGCACAAGGCAAAACTTTCAGAGTCAAATCAAATAGGACCTTTTTAATCAACCTCGTCTACCTTTTCAATAGGGTGAAACAGGCAGTCTAGGAATTGACAAACAACTCTATCTGTGCACTGATAACAGCAGTGCTGTCTTCCAACCCAACAATGAACACTTTAAGTCTTTTGCCTTTAGTGTGAGTCCTTCCATGTCACTCACAAATTTAGTCTTTGTGTTGTTTGCCCTGTGCTTAAGTGGCATATTGCTTAAACATGGAACTGTGATAATGTGTCCACATGCAAAAATTTCAAAACAGCCAAACTGGCTCTGTTTTATTTTTGTTTTGTTTGGTTGGGTTTTTTTACCTTTTTTAATGTTTCAGCCAGACCTAATCAGAAGAAGGCATTGCAGTGGCATTCTGGGATGATCAATGATGTGCTGTGAGTAAATCTTGCTACTGCTCTGTTGTACTTTTTTCATGTCTCCAGAACAGCGTACAGCAAATTGAGAGCTGATAGGATTTGGTGTACCTTGGCACTTAGTTTCCACACCAGATGTAGACACTGAAGGAGGAGGAACCTCTCCTCATCTATCCCTCAGCTCTATCTTGTTATACACCTCATTTTTTTAAAATTGTGATGCAGGAGAGACTCTACAACCTTTTTTTCCTTCTTGTTTTGAAAAGATACATTTCATTGAAATAGATTTTGAAAGCTGAAAAGGAAAGTCCTCACACTATGCCAGGTTACTGAGGTGTACACTTCAATGTGCAAGATCAAACTGGAGCAATGCCTACACGTTGCCATTCCTTCCAACTTCATTTTGAAAATTTGAGCTGATGCCAGGTTACCGCTCTGCACTTGTTTGGCTCCCATGTAATTTACACATGGTTTTTGCAGTCAGTTATGTTAGTATTTTATGCTATCTATTGATTTTATATTTCGCTAAGTATTTTATTTAAAGCGCTCCAAATAGCTTGAGATTTATGTTTCAAAAGTCAAGATGTTAAGAGAATTTTATAAATGAAAAATAATTTGGAAATCACCAGATGATGATTTTTCTATAACGACTTAAAATATAGCCTAAAGTGATGACAAAGATCAGGGCAGCAAATGATCCGTGAATGACGTCTGAAGGAACAGAAGCCAACACATCAAATGACAGGTGGGTTTTCCCTACCTAATAATAATAATAATAATCTATCAAGCAAATTTAATTTTAAGATGAAAGAAGCAGCTTACTCAGCTCCTAAACTGAAGGCAGAGATTAATGAGAATCAATTGAAGCATTTAAAAAGAGTGCAAGGGGAGAGCTATTTTGGACCTCAAATATTCCTCTTGTCCCTAATAGAAGCAGAAAACTGGAAAGAGATGGCCTTACAGAAAGACCTAACAGATGAGCTAACACCACAGCTTTCATAATCCTTTTCTCCTCACTCAGTAGGAAGCTGTTGCATCTCATATCTGCATTTGTATCCATATGTAAACACATGTACTGAATGTGCTTACGTTGCTCTTATTAAATAGCTTAGCTGTAGCCACGATAAATTGTGAGGAGAAACAGGGGTGAAAATGCTTGTAAAAGGAGATAAACACATTAGATAGTTCCCCTCTACAAAATTTCTGCTAAATACATTATGCTAGTCTAACCAATTCATCCTGCAGCAGACTTTATGAACTCATTATTTTTAATGATTTTTCTGGCTGATTAGAAAAGGTCCAAAGAGTTTACTGCTCAGAGCTTCCCTTTCTTGTCTGGTTGATCCTTGAGTTTGCCTAAAACCCCACTGGTTTCTAAGACCTCTGCAAGTAGAAAAGCTACCTGCAGTGATCTGGTAACATAACAGGGATTTAAACACCTTTGAAACTTGAGAATTCAGTGGTAACATTATTTTCCCTTCTAAGGCTTCTGTCAAGTTTATTTTCTGCAGAAAATTGGTTTTCCCCACAAGAGCATCCATATTCTGAGTTAACTTCACATCTTGACCATTTCCTTGGGCTTGCTTTTTGACAGCAGATCAAACTAGCAAAGTGCATAAACCTTGACTTATGCTCAACTCAGACCTTGGCTTTTTTCCAAAACCAGTTTTGTAATTCTTGTACTCCTATGGTTGTTTACTACCCTTCCTCCAGTTCCACATGGGGCTAACGAGCCCCTTGCATCACAGCACTTCCCAATGTTCACTCTTGCTTAGGCAGTGAGGCTTGAAGTCCTGCTGAGACACAATTCGGTACAGGTGTGAGCTGGGAATCTTTTTAGCTGCAGACAATGGCAAGGAACCTTTGCAAACTGGGGCCCCCCAGGACTTCCAAAATGCAAAAGGTCTGCATAGTGTCACTCAGAAGGAAAGCCACAAATTTGTATTTCGCAAATTTTAATTATATAGATATTCATTTGCTTGTGCTTTTTGTTTGATTTCACACAATGTTTGCTGAAATTATGATAAAAATACATGGTTCAAACCCTCTTTTCTCTTTCCTTCTCTCCAGTACCTATCACTTCAACAAAGTGAGAAAACTGCTTACAAAACAGGGGAAAAGGCACATGCAGGAAATTTTTTTTTTATGATACCAGCTTACCAGCTTTGACTAGTTCTACCACTGGCCCCTATTAAACTTTCTACCAGTAGATTTGTTTGATTTAAACGAGTGCTTAGCAGTTTAGCTTTACCCCTCAAACAAATTATAGAAACAAAAAACACTCAGGGTTTTCCTGTTGGTAATATTCTGATTCTGCTGAAAGGGCCAAAAAATAGCTCTTACTGGAGCTGGGTGTTTTCCCAGAGCCAGTTGTAAAAAAGAAGCAAAGGAAATCAAAGCCAGTGTAATCTACTTGACTAATTAGATGAAACTCAGTATCCTTTCCTTGTGATATACGTTTTAAATCAGGGCTGGAATTACTCAGGTAAAGTATCCTGCATGTGCTTCTAACAAATCCAAGGAAGTTAATTGTTTAAATTTTTTCTTGGTTCAGGTTTGTAATGAGCTAGGAGCTACCATGTGGCTTAGCTGAAATTCACACATAATATACATGAGATTCCTTGTCTTTCTTAAAAAAAAAGAAGGTTAAATAATAATTAATGGCAGATGATGGAGAAACATGCTTGTGTGTCATTATAAGGGGTTTTTTTGCTTAGGCTTCTTTGCAGGAAACCACTTAGGTCTGACACTCTGCCTGATTTATACTAAAACTTTCATGTTTCATAAAGAATCTTTGAAAACACTTAAAGAGCTGTTCGAAAAACAATCTCATCCGGTAAAGATAATTATCCTGTTAGCTAAACATCTAACAGCACTGCTTGTGTATTTACCTTACCTATACCTTACTTCTCTTGCTTATCATTAAGTTCCCAGACAGTAGCTCTTTCACTGACTGTTCCTTCCCTTGCCAGTACTGTCTAGATCTTTTCCTTTTCAGAGGGCTTTCAGTTTGTTCCTTTGAGGTCCATGGGAATAGGTGAGCAAGCTTTTGCATGGATCAGAGCACAATGATGCACAAAATCAGTCTCAGTTTTCAGGTATACTCTGCTGTATGTCATAGAGTGGGAGGCTTCCCCCTCTGGCTTGTGTTTGGGTAGCTAGGGCTGATATAAACCTCAGCTGGACACTTGAGCTGGGGTTTAGTGTTATTTTTTAATTGGGAAGTAATCTGGAGTCCTTAAAATTATCTCTTAGACCTTGAACATAGCTGATTTATTTAATGCTGCTACCTTTTAGACTTCAAAAGCTTGATCTGACCAGTATCTTCAGCAGAGACCCACAGGTTGAATTAAGAAGACAGAGGTCTTTCCAGTTTTTATACGGGCTCATCTTTGTCACTTTGCTCTCACAAAGAAGGCGTGTGAAAGGTTTCACAATAACTTGAATTAATCAAAGTCAAGTCCTGCCTGATCAGCTTAATGGCCTTCTATGACGGAGTGACTCCCCTAGTGAACAAGGGAAGACTCACTGATATCATTTATCTGGAGTTCTGTAAGGTCTTTGACACCATCTTCTAGTACTGAGAATCCTATCGTAGTGGATGTGTGTGCACCTACTTATACTGTGTATATAACTGCCATATGATCTTATTTTGACGTCACCAAGTACTGGATTTGTATTTGAAGTCAACTGTTAGTTTCAATCACAAGAAAATAATGATATAATTTTACAATACTAAACAAAATTAGCAAAGCTCCAATATTTGTCTTTTTTTCATACTTGTTTTATAGTAACCAGTTTTAGAGATGTTACAGGCCTTGTTTCTTAAGAAAGTTCATCGTGACTTGATATTTCTCGTGCAGATTCAGTTATCCACCATTTATACCTTAAAATATGGACAAGTATTAACAATGTTTTGCAGTTTTTTAATGCTCTGTTTAGCTGCAGTAATGACATCATAGAATTTGATGGCATATTTAATAGAAAAGGTCAACCTCTTCAGCGACAGATATTATAGATCCCCCTTTGAGTTTCAACAAGGCTTCATGGGATGTACATAAGAGTAGACTGTGACCTCCTTTCCAAATCCAATTTTCTGAAGTATTCATGCTATTACAGACTGATTTTTGTGAGCCAGCTAAGCCCACTTTTAAACAAACAGGAAGACATTAGGACTCTGGCGGAGACACAAA
Source organism: Empidonax traillii (assembly GCF_003031625.1). Taxonomy (NCBI): domain Eukaryota; kingdom Metazoa; phylum Chordata; class Aves; order Passeriformes; family Tyrannidae; genus Empidonax; species Empidonax traillii. The sequence continues at coordinate 676,883 of NW_020955467.1, read as the reverse complement.
AATGTGGCATGAAGACAGAACAGAAGGAAAGAAAAACTCATTTACACCACCAGACTTTGGATTAGGCGTGAACTGTTTGTTGGACAATGAATTGGCTGGATTGTCACAACCAGAGAGTATTTATCAACTCCCCAGTGTGTGGACAGAGATCAGTGATGAGTCGTATACCCTAGGAGTCCATATTTGGACCAGTCCTGTTTATTATCTTCCTCAGTAACACGGACAGTGGGATCAAATGTATTCTCAGCAAATTTCAGATGACACAAAGCTGAATGGTGCAGCTGGCGTGAGGGATGGGATGCCATCCAGAGGGACCTGGACAAGCTTGAGAAGTGGGCCCATGCAAACATCCTGAGATCCAACAAAGTCAAGTGCAAAGTTACACACCTTGGCCAGGGCAATCTCCTGGTATCCAAACAGGCTGGGACATGAGAGTGGCCCTGCAGAGAAGAACTTGGGAGTATTGGTGGATAAAAACCTGGACATTCACTGGCACTGTGTGCTTGCAGAGCAGAAAACCATCATATCCTGGGCTGTATCAAAAGAAGTGTGCCAAACGGGTCAAGTGACGTGATTCTCCCACTCTACTCTCATGATACCCCACCTGGAGCACTAAATCCAGTTTTAGAGTCCTCAGGATGGAAAAGACATGAACCTGCTTGAGTGGGCCCAGAGGAGGCCATGAAGATGATCAGAAGGCTGGAGCATCTGCCCTGTGAGGACAGGCTGAGAGATTTGGTGTTGTTCAGTCTGGTGAAGAGAAGGCTCCAGTGAGACCTTATTGCAACCTTGCATTAACAGTTTGAGAAGTTTATAAGAAAAATGTGGACAGATGTTCTACTTGACCCTGCAGTGATGGGACAGGGATAATGAGCTTAAACTGAAAGAGAGGGGATCCAGATTAGATGTAACGAAGAAATGTTTTACGGCAAGGGTGGTAAAACGTGGGCACAGGTTGCCCAGGGAGGAGGTACATGTCACATGCCTGGAAACATTGAAGGCTAGGTCAGATGAGGCTCTGAGCAACCTGCTGTAGTTGAAAATGTTCCAGGTCTTTGCTCCCACCTTTGGGCTAGATGACCTTTAAAAGGTCCTTTCCAACCAAATCATTCTACTATTCTACAATTCTAACTTTTTCTGTAATCTTGCTGAAGAAGAAGGCAACTTCTTGTGCTAACTGGACTCTATAAAGGCAAGGTAGCTACTGCCAAAAGACAGAGCTCATCATATAGCCTACTTGGTAACTCAGCAGCTATAAACAGTGACATCTTTGTAGAACAGAAACTGTCTTACTAGTTCTGTTAGTCCCTACACTGTTCTTCTTAGTTACAACCAAGTGGTCAATATACCAGATAAAGGCACTCCCTCTGTCCTTTCATCCTTACATCCTTTCCCCGCACCTATATAAGCATCTGTATTTTTAAGGAAATATGCGTCTTTTGTGCATATCTTGAATTTTTAAAGAAGCCCCTTTCTGAGAAGAGTTTATGTTTGTGACAACTTGATCT
>NW_020955467.1:669867-672660 GCF_003031625.1 Empidonax traillii | reverse complement strand
GTCCCCTTGTCCTGTTGTTGGTTGCCTGGGAGAAGAGCCCAACCCCCACCTGGCTATAACCTCCCTTCAGGTAGTTGAAGAGAGTGATGAGGTCACCTCTAAGCCTTCTCTTCTCCAGACTAAACAACCCCAGCTCCCTCAGCCTCTCCTCATAGGACTTGTGCTCAAGTCCCTTCACCAGCCTCGTTGTAGATATCCATGGACTATCAAATAGAAATTACATCCATTCAATAAAATTAATACTTAATTGCCTTTAAATTAAGTTGGCTGAAAATTTATTTTCAATGTTTCTGCCATCCTTCTAATGTACACAAAGTTTAAGAATGCTGAGTGTTCTTAAGGCCATCTGTGGATCTGTGGTAAGGTTTTACCCTTGTGCTAGTTAAACTGTCATCTAATTATTTTAGATGGAGACATGGAACAATGGAATAGTTTGGGTTGGAAGGGACCTTTAAATGTCATCTAGTCTAACCCCTCTGCAGTGAGCAGGGAATCTTCAACTAGAGCAAGTTGCTCAGAGCCAAATGTTCCTCCAGATCAAAATAGGGGGCTAAATTTTATCAGTCGTCATGGAAGAACAGATCCACACATGGGGCTAAAAGTCTTATTTAAGGGCAAAATCAGGAAAAAATCTGATCACTTTTGCATTTGAGCCTTTCAGCCGCAGGGCTCTAGGAAGAATTAAATCCTCATATTTCTGTTCTAAAAGGATTATCATATGGCATCGTAAGGGCATTAAAAAACAAGCGATAATTCTCTGCATATGGTTTGAAAACTTGACGGGAGTGAAGTGCAATTGGGAAGCTGGTTTTGTCGATTGACTCGCGCAATGCATGTACACATTGTGCTATGCAACAGTGGCACCCAGTGGAGGATCGAGTTACAGCAAAGTTTGCACTGCTGCTGGGTGAGGCTTGCACGGATTTATCCCGTGCTCAGGACTGCAGGCGAGGATTTGGGAAGACAGGTGTATGAGGACACTGAATTGTCCTCTTAAATCAAGGCAAGCCCTGTCAACCTGGCTTTTAATCTGAAAAGTTTAGGCTCTCTATTCACAATAGATCTGGATAGGGTAAAGACCATTTTCCTGCAGGTAGGTACATAAATTTAGAAAAACCCACCTTAATCAACATCTAATGCAAGAGCATCCTGAGGAGTGGAGAAGAAGTGCCTTCTGCTCCTACTGCCCTGAAAGTACTGCTTGGATAGTGACAGTATCAGCCTCAAAAGCTTGGAAAGAAAGTGAAGAGTAGGATGTGTGTATGGGGTCAAGGGGGATCAGAAGGAAATCATAGCTCTTCGTGCAGTTGCAGTCTGACCTAAGATGCAATAGTCTAAATAGTCTGTAAAGGTGCATGAGAGAGCAGTGAGAACAGAAGGAATTCCAGATATGTGTAAGGTTGGTGGGAAGGAAGTATTGAAGGATCAGTGTCTTCACGTTTTAGATTCAGGCAATGCTATCAGTAGCGCTATCAAACATCAGTGAGCACTAATAATAAACTTTAAGCAGATCAACCCTTCTGTGTTATGGAGTCCTCAATACATGAAAGGATTACCAGATTTCTCTAAAGAATATATTATTTACTAGGAGGCTGGTCAACATGCTGATCCAGGGGGAATGGGCCTATCTGAGTGTGTCATCTTCTGTTTATTGCTTTCTCAGGCATCATGTATTGAAAATAGTTGCGATGGACAGGGATTTGGGAATAACTGAATGGAATGTATGAGAATAATGTTCTTGCATACAAGGTGCTATTGAACTCAGATTTCAGTTCCAGCTGGTATGTATGCCTACTCAGTGTCTGATATTATCACAAAAATATGATGAATGAGGAAAATTTTCATCCTTAATTGCTTTAGCGTTTTATGTTTTTTGTTGTTGGTTTTTAATTTTTTTAAATTATTTTATCATTTCATTATAAGCAGTGGATGCTTTGACATTTTGGCCATGCTGGAATTATTGAAGATCTGCAAAGAGAGGCAAAGTGAAGAAAAAATGTAGAAGTAGCTTTTGTTTTGCAGTCAAGAAAGAGTTAAAGGAAGACAGAATGAGAAGAATGGACCGATTTATTTACAAACTTTGGAACTGTTTTCATAGTGCAAAAGTCATTAGACAGAGGAGACTGCCTATTAAGTGCATTCTCTGTCACAGTTGCAATACGGTACTCAGCAAGGGATCTCCTTAAATCACCAGGACTTTCTGTTGATTAGGTTAATATTCAGTGTGAGACTCAATCTCATGATTGCTGGAGAATTACAGCTTATTTTAGTGATAATAGGTGGAATCATTACAGTGGAATTTAACTAAACATTATGTAGTGATAAGTAGGTCAATTTTTATCTTCATTTTATAGCACAGGGAAATTAAGACACTCAGGACTGAGAATCTGCCTCAAATGCGTAATGTGAACTTCATGACAGATAGAAACATGATGTTGTACTACTTTCCAGGTTGAGGAAGGAATTATAATGAAAGAGAAGGCAAACCAGCTATTAGAAGAGGTTGCCATTTATTTTTGAGCTAGATACTTGATTTATCCTGAGCAAAATAGTTAAAAGGCCTGAGTCACCTTTTTATTGCTAAAGATCACTCCAATCTCCTCATGTACCCTGAAATAAGAACAGGGTTACAAATCATGGTATCACACCTAGGAAATATTCATGGATGTAGCCACATGTCTTCTGACTTCCTGCTCCTGTTAGTGGAATTTATTTTGTATGTTTAAAGGCTGCAAACAATTCCTTTTCCCTTCACTTAACAGAGGATTTTTGACAATTTTTAACCCAGGGAAC
>NW_020955467.1:653546-668937 GCF_003031625.1 Empidonax traillii | reverse complement strand
AATAAGAACAGGGTTACAAATCATGGTATCACACCTAGGAAATATTCATGGATGTAGCCACATGTCTTCTGACTTCCTGCTCCTGTTAGTGGAATTTATTTTGTATGTTTAAAGGCTGCAAACAATTCCTTTTCCCTTCACTTAACAGAGGATTTTTGACAATTTTTAACCCAGGGAACTGAAGTGTTTGAATTCCCCAACCCATGGCACTTTGGTGTCACTGTGTCAGATTAGGCTGAGAAGCACACCCTTTGTGTTACTGGCTTTGCCATCGCATTGCACAAAATATCAATGTTACTCTGAGTAAAAATTCTTTGTTTGCTGTTCTCCTTTGGTTCATCTTCTCTTCAAGCTCCTTTATATGAGAAATAACACACTTGCATCTAATTTTTGGCACATTGCCCTGCTAGAAAGATTTCTATCTTGTGTGAACCAGTAAAAATGAAGCACTTGCCACAAAACATGTGAAGAAGGTAAGGCACTTAGGAACTAGGGGACTGGAGAAGACCTTAGGACAGAGAAGTCCAATTAATCAGATCAAGACTTCCAGACCAAAAAAGGTAACTGAGACATACTCATGTAATTACAATTGATTTTTTTCCAGGAAAAAACCCAAACAAACATACAACCCCAAAAAACACCCAAAACAACCCAAAAGACAAAGAATGACAATTGCTGAAAGTGGTAATGGAAAAGGAAGTAATTTTAAGTGGAGATGACACTGGCATTTCTCTTTCCTCTTCCCTCAGTTTTTAAAGAAAACTATGAGTGCTGACTTCTGATCCTTCTACTGCTAAAAGAGTAAGCTTATACCAATAAGTAGTATTTCATAGTTCAAGCAAAAAGAAAATAACATAGAAAGAGAGATAGCACAAGATATAACAAGACCTATTCCACAACATGGATTGAGAATTAATTGAATTAAGAAAGATCAGTTAATTGAGCACTTTAAAAGCCAACTGATTAGACTGACTTTTATTTTCTTTTAAGCAGAGTTGTCTGTGACCAGCTATTTTGAATGGAAACAAATGCATTTTTCTTTAAAATCCTTAGGGCTTTGGAGTAGGTACTGTCTTGCATTTACCTTGGCCATTCATTTTTGCAGGGACTCCTTTTTTTTACCTCTGGTTGTAGTTTGTCTTCAGTAGGGCAACCAAGGATCTAAGTTGTAAGTGCCAATAAAACCCCAGCCAACATCTCTGTTGATGCTGGGTGACTAATCTATTATGGCTAGCAATGGAAATGACAGACACCCAGCAGACTTTGTGCATAAGGAGTAGGAAGCATTAGTTTTCTGCCAGGGCAAGGATCTTCTAGAAGGAAGTTGAGCTCTACTTTGCTTCAAAAGTATCTTTTGTCGGTGATGGGACTAATGAACCTACAGAGTTCATGGTAAATAATTTTTGGACCTCTGAATATCTGAGTGGAAATCAACACTTTAATTAGAAGCAAATTTTTTTTTTTTAAAGTTCCCTGTATACATGATAAAGAAGCTTTACAAAGCAATTTAAGAAGTGTGTCAGAAAAAGACTCTAAACCCTCCTATACATTGCTCTGCTGAAGTCTGAGTACTGTTTAAACATCTTCTCTCTGGGGTCTGAACGTGAAATGTAAATGCTGTACTCCCTAAAATTGTCAGTCACTCATTGTAACTTCCAAGACTGGCAGAACAGTGATAGGAAAGAAAAGCAAAGTGGAAACTCATTTAAAATGAGTATATATTCAGGGGCAATGTCATGTACATATGAATGGCAAGCTAGCTTTTTTTGTGCCTGTAAAGACATGTTTAGTAAACATATTCATATTTAATAAATCTCACAGTTGACCAAATTTCACATTGTTGGGACAAACTTTGTCCACAAACTTTGTCCACAAACTTTCAGGAAAAACTGCTAGAAGACATTGAGTGAAAGCATTTAATCAGAGTACTCCAACACTGTTTTTGCTTTCTTTGCTCTTGGCAATATGGAATATATTTTAATGTGAAACAATATGAACATAAATGCTATTGGCATTTGATTTTGGGTATAAGAAAAAAGCACAATCACAAACAAAAACTCTGTGATGCTAACTCTTGTACATACCCACACAAAACCACTTCAAGAACTGACAACTCTATAAATATTTTGAAAACAAAAGCCCACTTCTCCAATGTAACAACTGTTGTTTAGGTTTTTATACAGAACTTTAGACCAGACATTGTGAACAGAACATCTCTGTGTCTAGGCAGTCTCAGAGTGGTCATGACTGTAAAGACCTGTAGTCTTTGGGACAATACCGGATGGGGAATAGATCTTGGCTCAACTTGGTCTTGATCATGTGCAAGGACTTTTATTGATGGCCCCAAAATTTCCCTGGGGAATGATAAGACTTCAGTTTGTCATATGATTAACATGCCTGAATTGCAAGGCACTTTTCACACATTTTGGGTGAAACTAAGCCTGAGGTATGCTCTTTGCTCACGGAATGTACAGAGACAGTGTTTCTTAGTACACCAGAGACTCAGTTCAAGACAGTTTTGCATTATCTTTGCTAGAACATCTCTTTTTCCAAGTAAGTTATGTAGAGAGGAAAAGAAAATGTGTAAGAGAGATTGGACTGAATTTTTTGTTTGGAGGCTACTAATCTAGTCATAAGCAATTATAAAAGGTGTGGGTTACTTTTAACAATTGATCTAAAATTGCATTCTTTGGCCTCAAGGGTTTGGTAGTTCTGGTTCCAGACTGACATGTTTATACTCCAGTTTCCTGTCACACTTTTCTAATATCTCTTCTAAATGTCCCATAATTTATCTCTGCTTCCCTCTGGAACAGAAGTCCTAGTGCTGAGATCCTTTACTGGAGCCAGGGGAAGCCCTGTACCATTCTGTGGAGATCTGCATTCATTCTTCTTCCGTTAATTATGGACTGGCAGATGGTAGAATGCAGTTTGGTTTTGTGGAATTTCTGGTCCAGACTTGAGCTTTCCAAATTTGGAGGATTTGGTTGGTTTCGAATATGGAATGAGAGTTTTTCCTGTTTATATAAGTGAACCTAAAGTGTTATAGGGGAATTCTAATATTTAGTACTTGCTAGTTGTTAGGTTCCTTCTGTCATAACATCTCTTGTATTACTCCAAGAGTGAGTAAACTGGCTCATGTATTAGGGACATTATTAGAAAAGCAGTCAGTGACTAGATGATAGAATCAGAACAGTATTTAGGACTTTCCTAAACAACATGTTTATTTTCCCAGATCTGCGCAGCTGAAATATGGCAAGGTGAGGTGTTATCTTTGCCATAACATAAGGCTTACTGATTTTTCTATCAAAAATAACTGGAGAAGATCCTGGACTATTGAAGCTGGAATCTGCTCACTAGATAAATTTAGTTTCAGTCAGTTCTGATTTGTTTATAAAAACAAGCCTCACTTTTGCAAATACAATTTTGAATGCAAATTGGAACTGCCCCTGTATCACAGCGCTGTGTTGTAGTTATCTTTGCTTGTTGAAAAAAACCCCTCTATTCAAAGTGTAACCAAATTTGTAGGTTTGTTCCTTCTTCAATGCAACGTTCAAATACTACCTTACCTTTAAATATATAAATTTATTATCCTTGGTAAGGGTGACTATTTGTGTTGAGACCTGTTAAGGCAGTGAAAAATATTGAGTAGAAGAAAAATTGAAATTAGCTTGTAAAAATATTCAATTTTCTCAGCATTTAAGGATTGTCCTTATTTCTTCTGATATAGAGCCAATGTAGCAACTGTATTTGACCAGAGAACAGTACTGGAAGGTGTTAATGGAGAGAAAAACATCTGAGATCACTTTACCTGATGGCTCATAGTAGACCTCTGACTGCTCATAAAGACTGTATGCAAACAGCTGATCCTAAACTTGAATTTCTTAGGCTTAAAGCAATTTGGAAGTCACTCTATTGCCACTGAAGTCATAGAAATAAATCCATGTGTGTAGGAGACCCAAGGAGACTTTCCTAACTGTCAGGAGAGGAATCTTAGAACCAAACAACTTGAGTCTTCTATAGTGAGTAAAGTTCTATGAATTTTCAGCAGATGAAAACTGCCACATTTTTACTTTTTTGAAATTCTTGTTTGAATAAGGGTAGCAATTTCCTCTGTTGTTATTAAAACACAAATGGACTCTTATTGAGTTGCTCACTAAAAGTTTTATAGCTAGAGTGCTGTGAGTGTTTTCATTATAAATGGTTATCATAAAACTCTATAACTTGCTTGTAAAAATTCTCTGCCAATAAAAATCTGGCACATCCAAGGTTGATTCTGGAGCTAATTTATTTAAATTATTTATTAAAATAGTTGAACTGCTATTGTGAAGTAATGAAGGTAGCAAACAATTATATTAATATTTTGTGCCTCATAGTACTTTTCTTAAAAGCAACAAAATGCTTTGAGAAGAGAAACATGGGTGAAACACTGAGTCAGTTCTGGCAGTTGTGTGAATTTAGACATAAAAACATTTTTTTTGTTGAAGTTACTGTATATATTATAAATATATATACATTATATTAGATAAATTTTCTACTGCTTTATTGCATTTAGGTAATGTACATATGATGCAAATACTACAGAACCCTTGCATTTCAGAGACAGGGTATTTGTCAGGCTAAACTGACTGACACCATTGAAATGAGAAATATTTGCAGGAAAATTGTTTGTATAAGGATGTTTCTCTTAAATACATTTGCAGAATCTTAAATTTAAACTAAGAGTAAAAAAAAAAAAAAGATACATGCTCTGCTATATCCATTTCTTGATCACTCTTTCTGCCTTTCTAATTTAACTCTACTTTCTGCTGTGGTGTTTCCATTGTCATTCTTTGAGAATAGGGTAGGGTTGTGTTTGTATCTAAGTCATGGTATAATGACCTGTTCAAGAATTTTAATTTGATGAGAGGAGATTTTATATGTGAAATTAGAGTCATAATAGTACCAGAGATTAGTATTAATTGTTTAACATAATCATGTTAGAGTTTCAAAATGTTGACTTAAAAAAATCCAGAATTCTAGGAAGATTATCAGATACTTTTCCTGGGAGAAGACAGACAGTATGAAGAGTTAGATTAGGTGATAATGAGTGACTGTGACCTCCACGCTGATAGAGGCCCTTTCTTATTATTTGTAATAGAATAAGAGGATCCTCTAAAAACGTGGTGTGCATGGTTTTTTTTTTCTCGTGAAGAGGTACACTAACAGACACTTCTTGAAAATAAAATCCGTGGTGTCATGCCAAAACCTAAATGATACAAAGTAATCAAACATGTTGAAAGAGTGTCCTTGTTTTTAAGTAGCAGACACCAGGTGTTTGAGAATATACCCTCATGCAATAAAGTGTCTGTGACATTATTTATTTAAAAGCAGATGATTGGAGCATGTTTTTTTCAGTGAGCACATCTCATTTTCTGGAGTGCCCTGCTATGGGTAGCCCTGGAGCCCCTGTTTGTTTATAGGAATAGTTGAGGTGAGTTTTTTTTTTTTTTTTTCAGACTATGATCCCCCAGGGTAAATAAAAATGAGGGCCGTATGAAAACCACTAATGTATGGTCTTTCTCTAATTCAGACTTCAGGTCCCAGTATCTTGTTCAGCATTCTTGTGCAACACTTGACAGTTGCTCTTATCTTGTTGACAAGTCCTTTTTTGGGTCTGTGTGGCTTCATTTTAATGGATTTCAGACCCCAAAATATAATATACAAAGCCTTATTCATTATTTAAAAGAAAAAAGTGTGTACTTTCTGGAATTTTTATTGCATCTACCAAGAAAACCCTACAAATAGGAATAAATTCCTGAAACTTAAAAACACGCCAGCATGTCCAGCCCTCCAAAATGTAGGGTAAAGGAATCTGAGAAATATTTGGTGTCATGTGTCACATAACTTGAAGAATTTAATCTCTAACTTTGTCATATGTGAGCATAAATAATTCTTCCTTATTCATATAAGGTCCTGATACTACAGATAGCACAGTCATTACTGTGATTTTTTGACAGAGTAGGAGAAAGACGATATAACAAATACTGAGTGCAAAGACCAGTGCAAATATATATACTTTATATTTCTTTTTTCCAAGCCACCATGCTAATTTGTGACCAGAAGGTTTTCCTTCTGCTTTATCAACACATCCCAATTCTGTAAACATCAACAGTGTGATTGAGTAGAAGCATCTATACCTTGGACGACTTCTGTATAACTGCAAGTGAATTCCTTTGCAGTCTCTTCTCCTGTCCTCTGTAGCCACTCAGCACTCATCCTGTAGAACTGGAGGCATATCATATTGGAGGTATAGATCAGGCAAATTGAACATATCTTTGGGTGGTTCACCTATGTTTGTAGCGAGGAGTTTGAAACATTGTACGCTGAGATTTGTGGGAGTGGGAATATATGAGTTGCTAGGCTAACAGCAGTGCAGTTCCTGCTTTCTTTTATCAATGACAGAAATACGTTAAAAGACTGGCTTTACCCTTCAGATCAGTCCTCAAAACTGGGGAGTTCAAAACCAACTATTCTCTTTTCCTTGAAGTAAAGACAAGAGAGAAGTCCGGATATGAATCTTACTGATTTTTCCATCCGTTCTATACAATGACTTATTCTCTAGTACTGCTTCCACAAACAGTTGTACTTTTATCTGCAACAAGCTTAGAGCATCTATTAGTGCCAAAGAACATGTATTGAGGTGCATTACTGCTTTTTCTAGGTTACATGGGGAGAAAATATTTGCATACAATTTATCCTTTCACTCTTAGTCAGCCAAGACTAAGGATCCTCTCATTTCATCTTGCTTTCATCTTGTTTCTCCATGCAACACAGTTTCAAGATTGCTACTTACACATTGCCACATTTAATGCATTCTTCAAGCTAGTACAGCTAGTACATCTTTTTTTTTTTTTTTTTTTTTTTTTTTTTTTTTTTTTTTTTTTTTTTTTTTTTTTTTTTTTTTTTTTTTTTTTTTTTTTTTTTTTTTTTTTTTTTTTTTTTTTTTTTTTTTTTTTTTTTTTTTTTTTTTTTTTTTTTTTTTTTTTTTTTTTTTTTTTTTTTTTTTTTTTTTTTTATGCCATATAACAGTATTCCTTATATAATGTATGTCAACTTCACATTCCTCCTTGATGGCTAAATGTAAAGAACAAATACATCTTTATTAGCTCGACCACTTTGTGAAGGAGGGAAGGAAGCCATAGTTGAAGCTGATGTGAACCAAAGCACAGATCAGAACCCGTTTATATACAAAGCTGTTACTGGCAGAAGATTTCAACTTTCTGAGTTGGGAACCATTCAACCCATATTCAGACCCCACATTATTCTATGGTGTATACAATAGGGTTTATAAATTAGGTGCCATGGCCACTGTTGTACAGCAGCAGTTACAAAATCATTGCAGTTTTGTTCACTGGTCACTGCTGCTGCCATGGAGTTGCTGCAGTAGCTTTGTTTACTTTGAATCATATTTGTGGACATTTTCATGGCATCACTTTGTTAATGTAGAATTTCATTTTCAAAACAGTTGAACAAATTTTCATCTGGTATGAACTGGCACAGTTCTCAGTTAGTGGAACTAAGGCAGTTTTTATCTGCAGAGCACATGAAAGATAATTATGGGCAAGGTACTTTTTCTTCCATTCTTTGAATGTAGAAATTAAACAAGACTTGTACATCTCCTACAGGTGCAGAATAAGTTACAGAAGTTCATGTAGGATAAACCTTATTAAAATAACAGTATATGTGTTCAACTGGATGACATTTTCAATGGAGCTGCAGAATGCTGAATTGACTTCATGGTTCATGCGATGACCTGGGGAGCAAAGTAGATAGTGAATCCTGAGGAGTGGATTCAGATATTTTATGAAAATGGTGTCTTTTACATCCTTCCTGATTTATCTCCATCTTCTTCATCCTATAAATTTTGATATGTTTGGATTTTTATCTACATATACATATTTGGTTTAGTCTGCTAATGTTCATGTCTTCACCTATGTGGTTAACCTGTCCTAACTTCAAGTAGGAGGTGCTATTACACAGCATGTGTGAAAGAATAAAACAAACACAGCTCTGATCTATCAGTTCTTAGCTGTTTGATGCAGATTCTGCTTTTGGAATTCTCTTCTGGGAAGTCTGAGACTGAGAGGCAATCCCCTTTGTGTTTTCATATTTTCTGTCTTGTTTCTCCCTTCCGTTGTTCCTTTAAAACTGCTTTGGAAATTGCTGGTGCTGCTTTCAAGAAGAACCCAGTTGGAGGTTGACAGAGTTCTCCTAGGACTGACTGTGGGAAGTCAGCTGATAGCCTGTAAGACATTCCAATCTGAGAAGATGACTTGAGAGATCAATTTAGAGAAGGGAAAAAAATAAAAGAGGAAGTTTGTTTATCAATATGTAAAGATCTGAATACTAAGTGGGCAAACTGGAATGGTGGAGAAAGTCATACAGTGAGAGAAGGCCTTTGGCAGCATTTTATACAGAAGAGCACAGACATTACTAGAAAGAAGACAATGGGTCTTGGTTACCAGAGTGGCATGAAAAGCCTGTCTGGAACCTCCTTGTTGAAAGCACACAGTTAAGATTGCTGTTGTGTGCAATATTTCACATTATGAAGTTAATGCAATTCATCCCAGGTTCTGTATTGGTATCTTTAACAGATGCCTAGTTCTATTTAATATTTTCAGGAGAAAGGACAGGTATACTGAAGAAAGAAGAGTGTTGCCCCAGAACTCATTCATTCCTGTTGCAGAGAAAAGAAATTATTTCCTTTCAGAAGGCTTGATCTATGCAGTAACATGGTCACACATTTATTTTGTCCGTGGGATTAAGTTCCTATAACAGGGCTGTACTCATAAGGATGTAAGTTCCTGGCATTTTTCCATTTATCAATATTGAAATATTAGTGATCAAGCATTTACTGAACACCATTCCTCAAATGCAGAGTCTCCACAGCATTTTGTTGCATTCATGGATTTCATTTGTTTGCATTATCTGGCTAACTGGTTCTTTTGTATTGCCAAGGTGACGAACAGATTTGACATTTAGCTGATTACTTCACCAAAATTAAACAGAAAACATGGCAGCCATCCAAAGTTCCTTTCAGTGTGAAAGCTAATTATAAAAATGCTTTGAGCAGCAATTTCTTTTTGGATGTTAAAGTGCTTTTATTAGATTGTTCCCCTGTCATTTTAAAATTTATTGCTAGGCACTTATAAATGGTTGCCTGCTGAAGTAGAATTATTTTATTTTCTATATTTAAGACAGGACAAAAAAAGCGTATGGAGCAAATTTTAGGCTGAATTTGTTATTATTTTACATGATTCTGAATAGGAAGGAGAATAACTAGAGCTGACTTTCATGAATCCAAAATATGTAATTTATCTTAGTGTTGAATAAAAACATACCCACTTCTTTTTCACAATTCAGCAACTCCCAATTTCCAAAAACAATTACTTAGCAAATAAAGAAATCAAATATGCGATTTAAAAGTTGAGTACAGCCCCTTATTGTTAGAAGCTTGTATTTTGCAGTGTAGGTTAAACAGTCAGTGGTGACTGAAAAATCTAACCATGTGCTTGTACCTGTCTTTCATAAGCCGTTAGTTGTTCTCAAGTAGCATGAAAGTACTCTAAAGTCATTTTTTTGAGGTCACTGAAGAAGTGAATATTAACCAGTAAATTTAGAGCTGAAGAGTTGCTGACCAGATCTCAGAAGAAGTTTCCTGTGAAGTATTTTTTAAACGCCTTGGAATATATTTAACTTTTTGTACTGACTGTTGCTATTAGTATCCTTCGAACCTCAGACAAGGTGTGATCTTGGGAGGTTTCAAGGTGACAAAATTGAGGGGGTTTTGCATATGATATTGTCTAGCACACTTTGGGAACTAAATCATACTGTGAGGACATATATTAATTCTTGACACTGAGATCTATTAATATACCTTGAAGCCAAGTGAATTATGTGAATCTTCTGTTTCAAGCTGTAGAATTCTGCCATAACTAGGAGGAAATATTTTGCTGTAGGTAGATTAATGTTGAAAGCTTGTCAAGGAAAAGTTTAATGTTGAAAATTTATTCCTCTTTTTGCCAGTACTTGAGCTTGTACACTAAATCCCATTTGTGATCTGAGGAAAAATAGAGATATAATTTCTTTTGTATTTATCTATGTTATTAGAATTTCAATGATACAGTCTATTGCCTATTAAAAAGTGCATCCCAGTGAATAATCTTCCAGAGGGTAATTTTTGCCCCCATCAATCTGAGAGCTTTTCTTGTAAAATAGAGTAACTGCCATTGCTTATCAAATACTTTAATTCATACCTATTGCAGGATAAGTAGTTAAGATAACTCAACATTCTGCATTAATAAATAACAAAAATGAGAATAAGATATTTGCTAAATACCCTTTCTGAAGATAATGGATGGGACTTATGGATGTTCAGAGGAAGCTTTGAATTGACTGAGAATGCATTCTGAACAACAAACCCAAGAGAGCCTTAGTGAGAATACGACACAAATGTGGGTTTGTTTTTGTTTGATTGTTTGAAGTAGATTTCAGTACTAAGCCTTCATATCTCCTCTTAATATCTATAAAATGTCCTGAGCCTGGAGAAGAGGAGGATCAGGGGAGACCTTATCACTCTCTACAGCTACCTGAAAGGAGACTGTAGCAAGGTGGAGTCGGCCTTTTCTTCCAGGCAACTAGTGAGGGAACAAGAGGAAATGGCCTCAAGCTGTGTCAGGGAATGTTCAGATTGGACATCAGGAAGAATTTCTCCATGGAAAGGGTTGTCAAGCATTGGAATGAACTGCCCAAGGAGGTGGTGTAGTCCTTATACATGGAAGTGTTCAAGAGATGACTGGATGTAGCACTTAGTGCCTGGTCTAGCTGACAAGTTGTTGTTCAGTCAGAGGTTGAACTTGATGATCTTGGAGGTATTTTCCAATCTAAATGATTCTATGATCTAACTACTTGCTTGTCAACATGATAATTTATTCAGGGATATGTTGAACAGGAAGAAACATAGTGCTGTTAATCTGAAAATTCACAGATAATGCACTTGTCTGCAGAGAATGTTCCCTTGCTGCATTTGGTTGCTGTCAGATGATCCCATCAGCGGTGCTCTGTTGGTGTCTTCCACTGTGTCAGTGGGTCCCCAATAACCTAAAGCAAAGTCTGCATATGTGATCTATCTGCCTGAACAGTGTAAGAACACTTCAAACACTCTAAAAACATAAACTTACGTAGTTTCACTCATTTTTCTGTTTCTCTTCAAAGTAAACAAGGAATATGTGTACCTAACTTTAATATAAATGCTGTACAAGCTCATTAGGAACAGTTTGGACAGGGTTGTCTTAATAGCATTTTGTGACAAGTTCAGAGAAAAGTGGCAAAACTAAAAGTCTACTTAGAGCTTAGTGCATACACAGGCTCAACTCTTCAAGGCAAACACACATTCATTCAGACAAGAGCTCAGATGAGGTTGTGGAGTAGTAGCAGTAAGCATTTGCTTATCAGAGCTTATTTTTGGATGAAAGTTTAACTTGAGACATCTGTCAGAAAAAACTTTGTTTGACCAAAATCGATTTAAGAGAAACATTAAGGGAGAAGAAAATGCAAGACTCTTTGCTGCCCAACAAACTTGGATGCTGAATTCATTTGTAGTTGATAGCTGAAACTTCTTACGTCATAGGTGCCACCAAGTTTAGGCTATTTTTGAAAATAAGTTGGGTAGTTTAGTCACAGGCAAGAAAAGAGACTTTTAATTGCCAAAGTATTTCCTAGAGTATTTCTAACCTATACCTATTGTTTTTCCATAGGTTGATGGGATACTGTGCCTGGCTGACATTCTCACTGATAACAGCCATTCTGAAGCTACTCATGCTGAAGCAGCAGCAGTAATTGCACAGATCACATCTCCACATCTCACATTCATGCAGCATCTCAGCAGCTTTCTGGAAAATATGGAAGAAATTGTGACTGCACTTGTCAGTAAGTTCTCTGTGGGACTTCTGAGTCCAATTAAAATAATAAGTTGGGGTAGGACTCTTTCAATAGACATATTCCCTAAATGATGTTTACCATACTTCCCTTAACAGATAAAAGAACAATTTAAAATTCTGAATCTGAGCACTCTGCAATTACATAATGTTTTTTACTCCAGCCCACATTTGAATAGTAGTTTTGTGTATTTGTAAAAATAATATCTGTATGAAAATCTACAGTAAGAGCCATAGGAAAGACTCAGCAAAGCATCCTCTTGTCCAATGTTCATCTGTAAAAAAGCAGTTTCTGAGAGCTGCTATCGTTTGTGCCTGCTGTATTTTTTAAACTTACTAGAACTCCAACTCACCAATACATCCACATTTGTATGATAATTCAGAGGAAAAGTAGATCATAGTGTAATCTGTGGGCATTGTTACAAGAAAATAAAAGATCAGTCTTTCTTGTCTGGGCCTCTGATACATGGTAAAATGAGACAAAGGTAACAGCAAGATTTGCTTTAACCTGGGTCAGGGAGGACACTTCAGAAAAACAAGATGATATTTCTCATTATTTTCTAATGAGAGAAATATCTTATTTCTGGCACTCTGCTTCAACCTTCTCAAGCACCAGAAGCTTTCATTCAAGCATTCTCTTCTCTCTGATCTGGAAATTCAGTTTCCCAGAGCTGTATGTCAGAATGTACAGTTTGGGTCATCTAGTTTGATTTCTCATGTATAATAGATCAGTACGTTTGGATATTTCTCCACTGAGCCCAACGGTTACAGTTAAACTGCAGGACTTCAATTTTGTGTTTGTTTTTTAATAGAACATAAAAAGAGTATAGTAGTACCAGTGTTTGAGGATTTTGCAGTGGCTAGGAATTATCTGAGATGTATTTAGGCATTCTTCAATAGGCCCAAACAGAGAGAGTGTTGTAGAAATCAAGGAAACAATTTATTCCTGATGTCTAGCAGCAAACCTATGTCCTAAACCTGCCCTGAATCCAGTGGGTGGAATTAACCTGTGCTGAGCTTGGCACTGCTTGTAGCGATACTACTAGAGGGATCTGACCTGATTTATTTAAGGTTATAGTGTACCACAAACAAGGGACAATCTAAACAGCCTGTCTAGAAGGTATTAGCTGGTGGATCATTTCCTTGATTGTTGCTGTTTTAAGTTCTACAGGAATTTTAGTAGTATGTATTCTGCCCAAGAAATGTGAGCATTAAAAATAGAATGTGTATAACTTTGCAAGAGCAGGTTCAGGATTCACACACCAGTTTCCTTGTAATATTTACAGTAATTGAATTACTGTAATATGTTTAATTTTTAAACCATGAAGAAATCCCATTACCAGGTGATTCGCTTCTTAGTTAAAGTACATGTGTGCAAGGAATTAAAAGGTAGCTGTTTCTTCAGCACTTTTTATTGAAGGTGGAAAATCTAACAAGATGATTTTTGATTATAGACAAATATATGTAACATGTATATGTACCTTATTCTAAAGCAGAGGATATACAACAGAATTATTCTCTTATGGATCATTTACTGTCAGGCTTTTGCCTCCTGTTATTAATTTTATTTAGTTATATCAAGGTTTATTTTGAACAACATCCAGTGAAATATTCCCTGTAGAATGGTATACTAGGTAGACCATATCATTCATTAGAGCAAGATGGTTGCAGCAAGATGGTTGTTGGTCTCTTCTTCCAAGTAACAAGTGATAGACCAAAAGGAAACGGCCTCAAGCTGTGCTAGGGGAGGTTTAGTTTGGATATTAGAAGAAATTACATAAAGGAAAGGGTTGTTAAGTGTTGGAACAAACTGCCCAGGGAAGTGATTGAGTTGCCATCCCTGGAGGTATTAAGAAGACGTGTAGGTGTGGCACACTGGTACATGGTTTAGTGGTGAGCTTGGTAGTGCTGGGTTTATAGTGTTGGAGTCGATGATCTTAGAGGTCTTTTCCACCCTAAACAATTCTATGATATTATATAATTGAAAAAACTAAGACTTTTTTTTTTTTCCTTTTTTATCTTGATGTTTATGTACTTGGTCTTGGCTACTGAGATGACTATTGCAGATTGCAGATGCTTAACTATTGCTTTGAAACACTGCAATGAAGGAATGACTTTTATTCAACTTATTTTCTGCTTCCCTAGAACTGTGCCAAGAAGCCTCGTCAGGTGAAGTTTTCTTGCTGGCTTCAGCAGCTCTTGCCAACATTACTTTCTTTGATACCATGGCTTGTGAAATATTGCTCCAGTTAAACGCAGTGAAGATTCTTCTAGCAGCATGTTCAGACAAACGCTTAGTGGATACTCCATATTCTCGAGATCAGGTGAGGAGTTTCTCAGCAAGCTGCTGTCTGAGCAAATTTGTGTAAAAATCAACAGGTTTCAGCACTCTCTGTTTTGACACAGCCAAACTGAAGTAACTTTCACGTATTCCACTCTTGATTATTTTCAATATACGACTCTGCTTCTGTTGCCTTTTTTTTTTTTTTAATGAGCATTATGAAATATGACAGCTTTAATGTGATTCCACAACAAAGAAAGAAAAAAAAAAAAAAGAAGGCACAGTTCCATACTTCTAAGATACTAAGATGGGGTTTTTTCCATTGTAAAGATGGCCAAACAGTGACACGGAGGCCCAGAGAGGCTGTGGAATCTCCGTCTTTGGAGGTATTCAAAACTTTACTGGACTGAGCTTTGAGGCAAAGAAGATATATATGGAGACTACAGCCTAAATATAAAGTTGTCATTTTAAAGATGAATTAGATCCAAAAGCTGAATAAGGATCTGATTCCAAGCCCATTGACGTTGGTGGGTTTTGGATCAAGTCCTAACTGCCTTGGTAGATGGTTTGCAAATTTTGCTGGCAAATGCTGCTAATGCACTTCTGCCTTTCCCTTTCTTTCTCGCATTTTTTTTTTTTTTTTTTTTAGCAAAGAGACACAGAAAATTAAAAGATCTGTGCTAATGCACAGATGAATTCAGATGAATCCTTTTGCTCCTCTCAGGTACTGCCATGCAATGGGGTACTGTTTATTTGGTATCTCAGGGATTAATTTTGTCCCAGCAGAGTAACCTGTATCAGGCTTGAGGGTTCCAGGAGTTATTGCTAAAGGGTTGAGGCTGCTAGCGAGCTTGCTTAAACTGCTTCTGTTTATGAAACATTGTGAATATAACTAAAGGTCCATAATTCAGGCCTCACAAGCCCATGCCCTTCACATCTCTGAAGTAATCAAAAGATGACTTATGGTAGACTTGGGATCTGTGCTGCCACAGAAAACTCTGTTCACCCTTAAACAGGAGCCAGGCCACAGAAATTGAGTCACAAGGGACCTTGGAGTATTTGTGTTCTAGACAGGTTATGAGGGCTGCTTTAGCTTATATTATAGCACTCAGTAGTTTTCCAGCTCAGGAGTGTG